>NC_081421.1:130208405-130542155 GCF_949786415.1 Peromyscus eremicus
CTATTCACAAGTAGCAAATTCATCTTAAAGTAACCCCATAAAAAATGGACATTTATTAGCTCATATAAACATTCTCTAAATCAGGAATATATAGAGCCTGGAGACTCACACAAGCGCTGGGACTCTTCTTGGTCTTTCCTCTTTTGCAGTCATATGTTGACAAATGCTTCCTTTACATTATGAGGAATATGATAATTAAAGTTCCTGTGTCACAGCATTGGGTTTTTTTTTAAATTCAAGGTGGAAACAGCAATCCCTCAACCTCCAATTGGAAAAAATTCTGATAATGGACTATATGCATATGCATGTGCATGTGGAGGCCAGAGATCAACTTCAGTGATCTTCCTCCATTATTCTCCAACTTGACTTTGAAATAGGGTCTCTCTATGAATTTGAAGTTAATTAATTTGGCTAGACAAAACTTCAGTAATCTACTCTCAGCTCTGGGGTTACAGAAGCATCCTTCTGTGCCCAGTTTTTATGTAGGTACTGAGGATCCAAACTCAAGTCCTCATGCCTGCTTGGGAAACATCTTACCCATTAAGCCATCTCCCCAGTCCCTGCGTATGGACTCTTGATTTTCTTGTGCTATGTCCATTTTTTGAAAGTCAGAGAGTAAGTTTGATAGAGTCTTATTCCAATACATTCTATGTAGTTAAAACAGAATTTGTTCTTAAAAAAAAAAAGGTTAGAATACATAGAATAGAAAAAAATTACTAGGAAAAGGAGAAAAAAACACTAAGGAGCAGATATCTACTATATTTGGGTGTTAGCTGATAAACACACTTTGTTTGTGCTTTTTCACCTGTATATTATTACTGTACCTTAAACTTCATTATCAATAAATATTTGGGCTCTGGTAGTGTTCTGCTTCTCAAAAACAATGGGTCAATGCTTCATTACTAAGTCAAAATATTGGTGTTTTGAACTGAATTAAAACATTATTTTAATTGTTATGTTTTATACTTCAAATAATAAAATCAGTGTTCAAAGTGAGAATAATAGCTACGTTTAGTGCTTTCATATACATTTTCTCATGCAATCTTCATTTTAATGATGAGGAAACAGACCAGAAGTTAATTTGGTGCTATAAAATAGTAGGCTGTGAGGCTTGGATTTAGATCTTGCTCACTTACCTCTACTGTATAATATTCAGTTTTCTTAACACAGTGAATGTTTTATTGAGGCCAAAATGATAGATATTAGATTCCACCAAAAATGCTCTCCACAGGAAAAATATGACCAGAACATACAGATTTTCACTGTCTTGTTTCTTCACTGACAGATTAAAAATCCTGGAGATGGACAAGTTGTTCCTTTGCCAACATATTCTTACTGTAAGCAGATTAGTACTCAAGAGTATAATGAGCAGAAAATTTCAGCTTCTCAAGCTGCAATTGAAGAACTTTTGGAGAATATTGTTAGAAGTAAAAGCTTGCCTCTAAAGGAGAAAAGAAGAAAACTGAGACGGGTACGAGAATGCACAACTTCTCCATCTTACAAATTTTTTCTAGTGTGTGGTCAGTCATTGCTATTTCTCGTGACATTTTGAGATAAAAAATTTAACTTTTAAATATATTTAAAATAAATTTAAATATATATAAATATATTATATATTGTTCTTCATTATATACTTAAAGTATATGAATTAATATCTATTTGGTTTTATTCCATCTTAAATTTATAATAATTACAGTAATATTAATTTATTTTCTTTTATTTCACTGGTATATTGTATAATTAAACTTTGAATTAACCTGGGAAAGCATATGTAAAATCTTCATTATAATACCTATCTCTGAATGACTCATCTCTACCAATGTTTAGAACTCTCAGCTCCAAAGCTCAGTAACTACATGATTCTAGAAAGAACACAGCCTGAAAAACTTGAGAGAAATACAAACTGCACCAAATTCCTGTGTCCTTCCTAGGCTTTACCCATGACAGAGATTTGAGTTTAGGGTGAGAATTAACAGAAGAGAATCCTGGAATTATAATACTGACTGGAGTCGAAGGCTCTTACGGTGTCCCCTTCACAAATGTGAAGAGAGAAGCAAGAGTCAGATGAAAGGATACTTGACAAGCTTCATCTAGGGAAATAATATTCAAGAACTTCTAATATTCTTCTCCCTCATTTTTAAGTTTCAGAAGGAATACCCCTTGATATATCAGAAAAGATTTCCAACCACTGAGAGTGAAGCAGCACTTTTGGATGACAAACCTACAATCAAACAACCAATGCTGAGTTTAAGAAACCCAAAGCTTCACAGTCTGCGATACTGAATTAAAACTTCAATAAATGAAGTCATACATGAGAATATTTCTACTTAAAAGGAAATCTATTAACATTATTGTTTCCCTTATAAGGACCTTATATAAGGAGTTGGCAAAATAGTTTTTTTATCCATATACGGCTGCTAAAGCTACTGGATCTCAGCTAAGAATACCTAACAAAAGCCTATACCAAATATCTTAATTAGAAACAATATTTTTAATATATTATTCTAGTAAGGGTGTCAGGATTGTATCATGCAGATGAAATTGTGGTGCTGTTTTGAAAGAAAACATGCCTGTGTCTATGTGTGCTTACGGATATTAGCTAAAGAACTGGTTGTTTAGGATTGCTTCTTTATTTTTAAGTATCAGAACATGAAGAATATTCTACTCTTTTGTATAATCTTTTTATACTTATGATCTATTTAAATGTATATAAACACACACTTGTAGCTTGGTTTTTGTTTATTAGAATTTGGTTTATTGGGAGCTAAAGGGGGTTAGTTTTTGAGATAAAGTCTCACTTATGTACTGCATTCTGACTTCTCAAACTCATTTCTCCTGCCTTATATTCCTGAGTGTAGGAATCCACATGTGTACCACTATCCCTGGCTTTATGTGTTTATTTTTTTTAATCTTTAATAGTTTTGTTTTCCCCTAAACATTATCTCAACTACTTCAGTCTTTTTTTTCCAGAAATATCTTTTGAATCTTTACATTTATCATCTATTCTAATACTGAAATAGATGTATGATAGTTATTTAGCAACAACAGTGTGCTTTTCATTGTTTCTTAAATGTGGTAACCATGATAAATAAAGCAAAATTTCTTCTCTTTAGACGTTTATTTTTTTTAATCAAGGGAACTACAGTTTTCAGGCCCTTAAAGTAGTAACGTATTTGCTGACATCGAGGTATAGGGATTCCTTCATCTGAAGACTGGCTTTTCTGAGAACAATTCTTTTAAGCTAATGTTTTCAAGTTGGAGCACGTTGGGATTACCAAGGCCTGGTAAGCCAGTCAAGTCTATAGTTTAGAGATGTTACAAAGACATTGGTACTTGTGTTGTTTTGAATAGGTGTAACCCCTATAGACTCATGTATGAATGCTTGGCCGACAGGGAGTGGCACTATTGGGAGAGGTGACCTTGTTGGAGTAGATGTGGCCTTGGTAGATGAAGTGTGTCACTGTGGGGGTGGGTTTTGTGGTGTTATATTCTCAAGCTGTGCCCACTGTGGCACACAGTCTTCTGCTGGCTGTGGATCAAGATGTATTAGCTCTCAGTTCCTTCTCCAGCACCATGTCTGCCTGCACACTGCCATGCTTCCTGCCATAACAATAATGGACTAAACCTCTGAACTATAAGCCAGCCCCAATTAAATGTTTTCCTTTATAAGAGTTGCTGTGGTCATGGTGTCTCTTCACAGAAATAGAAACTTTAAGACAATTGCTGTGAATATCGCTCTGTATAAATAAAATGCTGATTGGCCAGTAGCCAGGCAAGAAGTATAGGTGGGACAAGCAGAGAAGAGAATTCTGGGAACTATAGCAAGAATCTTAAAAGTTCTTATTAATAAAAACAAACCTGGAGCCAGGTATTGGGGTGAATGCTGGAAGATCAGTGAAGCAGAACAAGCTACAGCTTCCTCACCTTGCCAATTCCTCAGCTGATCCTGTTTCCTCAGACTGGAAGCCTCTGAGTCTTCATCCAGAATGAATCTCAGCTGAACTATTGCTCAAAAGCCTAAAAGCTTAACCAGCCAAAAGCTTCTAGTTTCTGGTTGTCACACCTTATATACCTTTCTGCTTTCTGCCATCACTCCCTGGGATTAAAGGCTCGCTTTCTGGGATTAAAGGCATGAGTCACCAGTAAAACATGCCTGGATGTTTCCTTGAACACACAGAGATCCAGGTAGATCTCTGCCTCTGGAATGCTAGGATTAAAGGTGTGTGCTACCACTGCCTATCCTCTATGTTTAATATTGTGGCTGCTCTGTTCTCTGACCCCAGATAAGTTTATTAGGGTGCACAATATTTTGGGGAACACAATACCACCACAGGGAACAGGAAGGCTGAATCAGGAAATGCTACCAGCCACCGCCATGAGTACCAACATGTAAGATACTGGTAAGCCACGAGCCATGTGACAAGGTATAGATTTGTAGAAATGGGTTAATTTAAGATAGAAGAACTAGATAGCAAGAAGCCTGCCACGGCCATATGGTTTGTAAGCAATATAAGTCTCTGTGTGTTTACTTGGCTGGATCTGAGTGGCTTCAGGACTGGCGGGTGAAAGAGAATTGTCCTGACTGTGGGCCAGGCAGGACTGAAGAAAACTTCAGCTACAGACAATACTCTTATGGATTTTTGAGACAAAGCCTCACTATATAGCTTAGACTGATCTAACCTTGTAGTCATCTTGCTTAAGCCTCCAAGTGCTGGATTTACAAGCATATGCCACCACTATTGGGTAGACATTTATGCTTTTAAACTCTAGAGGTCATTACACTGTTTAGCTAACATTGAGAATCAGTACTCTAAACATTTTTTTTACAAAAGTTTGAATGTCAGAATGATGGCCCACTAAAAATATTATCACTATAAGAAAATACCCAGTGTCAATGCCATTTAGCACAGGTTTTCCAAGGAGATTGACTTGGTACAGCCTGAAGCAGTTGTTTCTCCGTTTTCTTTTTCAATAAATGTTTAATACCTAGTCCCTTAAGTATAAAAATAGATATAATATAGGCAATAGACTCTTGATGTTTAATGAAGATTCTGATTTTTCAATGTGGTTTTACACTATTGATATGAATAATGATAATGTCCCCTTTAACGTTACTATGTTTCATCTTGTATTTAGACAAAAAATGATAAATATACATCTTCAGCTCAGAAAACACAGCTACAAATTAATTAGTGTAATAGAAATTACTTGCATGCTAAAACTTTTCCCAATTGAAAGTATTCTGTTACTTACAAGCTAATAATTTCAGACATGTTACTAACTTCTTCAAGCCCCAGTTTCGTTGGATCAATAAAGATTATAATAGTGCCTCCTTTGGGAGTATTATCAAAGTGTTTTATAGTGACATCAAATAAGCACTTTAAATTATTAACTATTATTACTAGAATTACAACATTAGAAGATATCCAACTATAGATGTTCAGTTACTTTGGGTTGACAAATCAAAACAAAATTATGAGCAATTGTTACTATTCAATTTTTTTTAGTGGTGGAGATTTATTAAGGCAACTCCACGTAGTTAAAAAGGTTTATTTTGGGGTAACTTACAGCCGGTAAAGGGGTTGGTTACAGGATCCGGGAGAGGTGAAGTGCAGTCCAGCAGTGTTCTCTAGACAACTCTGTTCGGTCTACCATCCAGCATCCAGGATCACAAGGAACCAAGAGAGCAAGTATGTCCGGATCTCGATTATATATATATATATATATATATATATATATATATATATATATATATATATATTATTTTATTTTATTTTATAATTAACTTAATTTCACATATCAGCCATGGATTCCCATTCTCCCTCCTCCCACCCCCCAGGTTCCCCCCCAATCCACTCCCCATTCCCACCTCCTCCAAGGCAAGGTCTCCCCTGGGGAGTCAGCCCAGCCTGGTAGACTCAGCCTAGGCAGGTCTAGTCCCCTCTTCCCTACACCAAGGCTGAACAAAGTATTCCAGCATAGGCCCCAGGCTCCAAAAAGCCAGCCCATGCACCAAGGACAGGTCCCAGCTTCACTGCCTGGGGGCCTCCCAAACAGTTCAGGCTAATGAACTGTCCCACTTATCCAGAGGGCCTGGTCCAGTTCCATGGGGGTTCCTCAGCCATTGGTTCACAGTTCATGCATTTCCACTAGTTTGGCTATTTGTTCTTGTGCCTTTTCCAATCATGGTCTCCATATCTCTCACTCATACAATCCCTCCTCTCTCTTGCAGATTGGACTCCCAGAGCTCCATCTGGGGCTCAGCCAGGGATTTCTGCACCAGCTTCCATCAGCCACTGGATGAGAGTTCTATCATGACAGCCAGGGTATTCAGCCATCTGATCACCAGAGCAGGTCAGCTCAGGCACTCTCTCGACCATTGCCAGTAGTCTAGAGTGGAGGTATCTTTGTGGATTTCTGGTCAATAAGACAAAACTACAGCCTACAGAATGGGAAAAGATCTTCACCAACACCACATCTGACAGAGGGCTGGTATCTAGAATATATAAAGAACACAGGCAATTAGACATCAAAATACCCAACAGTCCAATTTAAAAAATGGGCTATAGAGCTAAACAGAGAATTCTCAACAGAAGAGGCTCAAATGGCTGAAAGACATTTAAGGAATTACTCAGCATCCTTAATAATCAGGGAAATGCAATTAAAAGTGACTCTGAGACACCATCTTACACATATCAGATCAAAAACACTGAAGACAGCTTATGTTGGAGAGAATGTGGAGCAAGGGGGACACTCCTCCACTGTTGGTGGGAATGCAAACTTGTACAGCCACTTTGGAAATCAATATGGGCCGGGCAGTGGTGGCGCACACCTTTAATCCCAACACTTGGGAGGCAGAGCCAGGCGGATCTCCGTGAGTTCGAGGCCAGCCTGGACTACCAAGTGAGTCCCAGGAAAGGCGCAAAGCTACATAGAGAAACCCTGTCTTGAAAAACCAAAAAAAAAAAAAAAAAAAAAAAAGGAAATCAATATAGTGTTTTCTTAGAAAATTGAAAATTGGGAATCAACCTCCCTCAAGACCCAGCTACACTACTCTTGGGCATATACCCAAGGAATGCTCAATCATACCACAAGGACACATGCTCAACTATGTTCGTAGCAGCATTATTTGTAATAATCAGAACCTGGAAACAACCCAGATCTTGATTCTTAAGGGCTCCCATCTTTACTCCACACCAGGGGCAGGTCATAGGTAGGTATGACAGTTAGCAGAAGCCTCACTAGGGGTAGTACTTCCAGGTCAAAGTTGGAACAGCTACCCACTACATGGCACTAAGATTTTGATTATGTATTCTGATTGGATATTTTTGATCTGGTAGAGCAGAAAAATGTGATGAAGAAATGAAAGAATGTATATTTTCAAAACAATATTCTAGACTCAAAAAGCTGATGAGGTCTGGTGTACAATTACACCAGAGCCACTGCAGCATGAAGGGATCTCATGGGTACAGTCTTTAAGTTGAGCCATAGATAGGTTGACCTATAGAATTTGAACTTAGTTACAATAAAAATTCTCTTTTATTTATATTTGCTTTTTCTGGACCTAAGAATCAAAGTCAAACTTCCAGGGATAAAGTAGAGGTAGATTGAATACCTGCTCTAAAAAGATAATATATTAAATATTAAAAAAAAAAACATTGACATGCATAGGTTGCAACAGATCAAAAGATATATGATTAATTTATACAGTTTTTTTTTACTAGGTAGCCTCCCTGGAGTTGTGAGTTGCAGTCTGGTTATCCTTTGCTTTAATTCTAGTATCCACTTATGAGTGAGTACATACCATGTTTGTCTTTCTGAATCTGGGTTATCTCATTCAGTATGATATTTTCTAGATCCATCCATTTGCCTGCAAACCTCATGATGTCATTGTTTTTCTCTGCTGAATAGTACTCCATTGTGTATATGTACCACATTTTCTTTATCCATTCTTCAGTTGAGGGGCATCTGTGTTGTTTCCAGGTTCTGGCTATTACAAATAATGCTACTATGAACATAGGTGAGCATGTGTCCTTGTGGTATGATTGAACATTCCTTGGGTATATGCCCAAGAGTGGTATAGCTGGGTCTTGAGGGAGGTTGAACCCTGAGAAAGACACAGGGATCACCCAATGACAGAGAAGCAAATGAGATCTACATGCACAAACTGGGGGTGGGGGTTGGGGGGTGGGAGTAATGGAGGGCAAGGGTCAGAAGAAAGAAAGCTTAGGAGAGCAGGAGTTCTCAGCTGGATCAGAAGCAGAGTGGGAGAACAGGGAGGGAGATACCATGATGAATGAAGACCCCAGGGGAATAGGAAGAAACAGAGTGCTAGAGAGGTCCCCAGAAATCCACAAAGATACCTCCACTCTAGACTTCTGGCAATGGTCGAGAGAGTGCCTGAGCTGACCTGCTCTGGTGATCAGATGGCTGAATACCCTGGCTGTCATGATAGAACTCTCATCCAGTGGCTGATGGAAGCTGGTGCAGAGATCCCTGGCTGAGCCCCAGGTGGAGCTCTGGGAGTCCGATCTGCAAGAGAGAGGAGGGATTGTATGAGTGAGAGATATGGAGACCATGATTGGAAAAGGCACAAGGACAAATAGCCAAACTGTGAACCAATGGCTGAGGAGCCCCCATGGAACTGGCCCTCTGGATAAGTGAGACAGTTGATTAGCTTGAACTGTTTGGGAGGCCCCCCAGGCAGTGGAGCTGGGACCTGTCCTTGGTGCATGGGCTGGCTTTTTGGAGCCTGGGACCTATGCTGGAATACTTTGTTCAGCCTTGGTGTAGGGAAGAGGGGACTAGACCTGCCTAGGCTGAGTCTACCAGGCTGGGCTGACTCCCCAGGGGAGACCTTGCCTTGGAGGAGGTGGGAATGGGGTGTGGATTGGGGGGGGAGGGATGGGAGGTGGAGGAGGGAGAACAGAGGAATTCATGGCTGATATGTGAAATTAAGTTAATTATAAAATAAAAATATAGATATAAAAAATTATACAGTTTTGATCCTAGAAGTAATTGTCACCATTATCCCTAATCCCTCTGTTAATTGGTACCATATAATGATCTACTATCCTTCCACTGTCCAGAGATTGGTATTGCATTTAGTTGTGGAAATTGTATGGAATTTCCACTGACTACCTTTTTGTCTTTGGGAAACTGAGTATCTTCATCTATACAATGTGGATAAAAATATGGATAAATTATGACAGTTTCCTTGGGATTAAAACATTACCTCTAAGAGGGAAGAAGAGGCTCATGAGACTCAGGAGTTAAACAAAAGGTCATAGGTGTCAGAAAAAGAAGCCTGAAAGATTCTCCTGCAGTTCAAAAAGAAGTAAATAACAGCTAGGGCAAGAGATTGAACAGGCAAGATTCAGAGAGGAAGGATTCTTAGATGACCAGCTCCCTCCAAGCTGTATAGAAACTTTTATGGTTGCAGCTTTTGTGAGTGGTCACTCATGTTACTGGTGATGCAGCTGCTTTTGAGTCATTCCTGCTCCTGTAAGTAATTGCTCACTGTATCCCTCTTAGTAATAATAAAAAAGAAAAATCTCACTGGTTCACCAAGTTGGACTTTGGTACAATTGTTACTTTGGTCTATCATGGGTTTCTTTTCTGTAGATGAGTAAAGTGTGTTTCTCTCCAGGGAAAGTCTGTCACACAACAGAACACCTCATAAATAAGTGTAGTTTTTAAGAAGGTAATGGGGTGGAGCAGGCTGAAGAGATGGCTCAACAGTTAAGGGCACTAGTTGATCTTCCAGAGGATGCAGGTTTGAATTCCAGCAACTATATAGGGCCTGGCAACCATCTGCAGCTCCAGCCCCAAGGTATCTGATGCCCTCTTCTGGCCTTTGTGGGCACTGCATGCACACAGTGCACAGAAATATTTTCAGACAAAACTCCCAATCACACAAAGGAAAAAATTTAAAAATCAGTGAGTTTGTGTTAGGGTTCCATTAATGTAACAAATATCTGAAATAATGTAGAACCTTCAATCTGTGACCAATTGGTCCCCCATTGCTTTTCAGCCAGTGTTAGGGCAGAATATGGCAAGAGCACATGGTACAGCAAAATTCCTCAGCTCCTGACCAGAGAGCAAATGAAGAGGCTGGAGACCCAATATCACTTTCAAATACATTCCTTTGATGACCTGAAGACCCAACCACTGCCATTAAACCTCACTTCTTAATGTGTCCACAACCTCTCCAGAGGACATTTTTTCAGTAAGTCCAACACACATGAAAGAACATTTAAGCTCCATTGCTGTGGCATTATTTATATCTTAACAAGTCTATGCTTAATTCTTACAAGTATAGAAAACAAAATGTCAAATGTCCAATCAAAAAACTATAACCAGCACAAAAAATTAATCAAAATGGCATACTTAGAAATAAATGAGATAATGGAATTATTAGAAAAACAAATTTTAGAAGTTATTATGAACATACATATACTCAAATAAGAAAATAAAATATAATAGAGAAGATATAAAGATCTAAGTACATATATATAAAGATGTAAAGATACAAGTACAAATTCTAGAGCTAAAATATACAATATGCTCAATGTGTGTAGAATGAGGGAAAGAGAAAATTAGATACAGCAGAAAAGAGAGGTCTGAATTTGAAATTAGCAGTACAAAATAGAGAAAAACAAAACAAATGAACATCTCAATAAGCTATGTAAAAGATACAAGATGGTTAATGACAGTAGGTTGACATTGGGAAGGAGTTATTCAAAAAAATACTATGCAAAAGTATGGCTTTTTTTAATGCAAGAAAGGACATAAGCCCACAGAAACTCAGGCAACTCCAAGCAAAATACAACCATACAACAGCTCCTAGAGCCATGTCACCAAAAACTAGTTACAAGAGAAAAAAATCTTGAAAATCTTCACAGTAAAAATATGGAAAGAAAAAAAATAATACAATAGGCTTGACAATGCTCCAAAATCTATCTTCTGTGTAGAGAACCCCAGATCTATTAAAAATGTCTGAAGTTTTAATATACAAAATCAACATTAAAAATACATTTATATACCAACTAACTGAATGAAAAATTTTAAAAAGCGAGCACCATTCACAATATACACACACAATAAAATAAATTAGTTGTGAATCATTTTAAGCCAGGAAGTGAAAAATGTCTGCAATGAAAAAAAGAAAGATGGAAGAAATTATGAAGTTCATAAGAAATAGAAAGATGACCTATAAGGTGAAATAATTGGTATTGTTAATATCTACACTCCCCAAAGCTATTTACATATTCCATATAGTTCCCATCAAAATGCTAGTGACATTTTCTAGAGAAAAGAAAAATAAATTCATATGAACCATAGAGTACCTAAAATAAGAACAGCAATCCTGGGGTAAATATTTGAGATCCAATACTAGGTTTCAAAACACATAGGCAAACTACAGTAATCAGAATAGTATGGTGCTGGAAAAAAAAAGAGACATCAAAATCAAAGGAATAGAGTAAAAATTTCAGAAAATCACACATTTACAGCCCATGTGTGCTTTATTTTGTTGTGTTTTCTCAGAGATCTCTATTTTGCCCTAGCTCTTCTCAAACTTATTAGCTCATATAACCCTCTAAGTTCAGCTTTCTGAGTATCCAAGACAATTGTATCCAGTACAGCAGGTTGACTTCTGGCAAAGACTCTAAGGGCATTGAATAAAGGATGGTTCCTTCAAAAAGATGTGCTGAGAAAACAATCATAGCAGAAGAATGGAATTAGATCTTTCTTATTGTCAAAATGAATCAAGAAGCTAAATGGAAGACCCATAAAAACTATGAAACTGATATGATAAAGCAGAAAAAAAGAACCAGAACATTGAGGTAGCCAATGATTTCTAAAGAAGAACCACATGAAAAAAAAAAAAAAAAAAAAGAAAGAAAAAAGAGGAAAAGAGGAAAATTAGAGTGCTTGCTACTCTTCCAGAGGATCAGAGTTTGCTTCTCATCTTACAATCATCTATAACTCCTGCTCCTGTGGTGATATATTGTGTACCCCAATAAAGCTTGCCTGGGGATCAGAGAACAAAGCCAGGCACTGTATTAAACATAGAGGTCAGGCAGTGGTAGCACATGCCTTTAATCTTAGCATTCAGGAGGCTGAGATCTATTGAGATCGCTGTGAGTTCAAGGCCACAGTGGGAACACAGTCAGGTGTGGTAGCACTTGCCTTTAAAGCCAGCACTTGAGATCTCATGCCTTTGCTACCAAATATTTGGGAAGTGCATGCACCTTTAATTCCAGTAACAGAAAGGAAGTAAAATGGCAGGGCACAGAAAGGTATATAAGGCATGATTAAACAGGAAGTCTCACTCTTGAGGCTGAGGATTTCATAGAAGAAAAAATGTGTCTGGCTTGTTCTGTTTCTCTGATCTTTAAGCTTCCACCCCAATATCTGGCTTTGTTTTTTTTTATTATTATTATAAGACCTTTTAAGATTCATGTTATATCTGGCACTCAATGTTTGTGGCACAAATTCACTAAAAAGCCACTTGCCTGTTGTAGCATGAATCTTAAAAGGTCTTATTAACAAAAAACATGGGAGCCAGATATTGGGGTGAATGCTGAAAGATCAGAGAAGCAGAACAAGCCACAGCGACCTCACCTTGCCAAATCCTCAGCTGATCCTGTTTCCTCAGACTGGAAGCCTCATCCAAATGGATCTCAGCTGAACTGCTGCTCAAAAGCCTAAAAGCTTAACCAGGCTCTAGATCCTAGTCCTCACACCTTATATACCTTTCTGCTTCTTGCCTTCACTTCCTGGGATTAAAGGTGTGTGTCATCATGCCTGGCTATTCCCAGTGTGGCTTTGAACTCACAGAGATCTCTGCTTTTGGAAATGCTAGGATTAAAGATATGTGTGCCACCAATTTCTGGCCTCTTTATCTAGTGGCTGTTCTGTTCTCTGACCCCAGATAAGTTTATTGCAGTGCACAATATATTGGGGAACACAATATCACCACAGCCTGTGGCCTTGCAGGACCCAGCTCAGTCCTGAGCTGCACGAAGTTGGAGTCTCCACCCCATGTGGGCTAGAGTCTCTTTGGCTTCTTCTCTCCTGGTGAGTTGTAGGCTTTCCCTGGATCTCCAACTTTGGCTGCTACTACACTAGGTAGCTGCCTTGAAACCCACTCAAGCTTCTACTGTTCTACAGAGAAGAGGTCAGCCTCACATCTGAATCATCACATCTGGCAAACTTGGTGAGTCAATTAAGATATCTTAAAAGGAGAAATTTGATAAAAGAGATATTTTTCCCACATTAAAAAAGGGAAACATTTTTACAATGGAGGGAACTTGGTCTATGTTTGATAACACATTAGGTGGTCTGAAAATAAAACAACTAAATGAGAGGATAACTAATGTTGATGGGATTTATACAACAACTATAAATTTTATTTGTTTGATCATTTTTGTTTTATCACTAAAAAAGTTGGTTAATGTGAATGCCAAGATAAACGTTTTATAAAAACTTGTTAAAATGGATCATAGAGAAATTCAGACACAGACAGAAGAATTTAAAGGTAAACCAATCTCAGCACTGCATTATATGGTTACAGAGAAATAGCTTAAGGCTTTCAAACAGCCAAACTTAATATATCATGTAACCTTACAGGAGCTGCCAAATGCTCAAGGCTATGTAAGAGCTGCCAGCTGCCTGGACTCCTGGGCAAATGTCAGATTTGAGGAAATTCAAAGATGCTATAATATCATATGGTATGCATTCTCTATTTGTAAAACAGAGATTAAACTCATGGTCAAATTGTAATAAAATTATCCCTCAAGATTGGAAAGATTTTGTTACAGCTGTCATAAAAGCTGGTCCACAGTTACAATGGAGGACCTGGTGGAAAGGCTAAGACAATTAAAAAATGGTATAGGTCTAGAGGTATGGAAATTTCTCAAGATCAACTTCTTGGAGAAGGCAATTATGCTGATATACAAAGACAATCTTTATATGATGACCACACCCTAATTTTATGCTGAATGGCAGCTTGAATGCTTGGGTCAGAATTGAAGAAGTAGGAAAGAAAATTGAGTCATTTACAAAAGTTATACAGGGCCCAAAAGAAACCTTAACTGATTTCTTACAAAGTCTGTCTTCAGCAGTAAATAGAATGATACCAAATTCAGAAGGTAGACAGAAAATTATTGCATTTTTGGCCTTTGAAAATGCTAGTGTACAATGCAAAAGGATAATTAGGCCACTAAAGGCAAGATAGCACCCTTGGAGGAATGGATCTGAGATACAATTAATATTGAATATCATGACCATGATGAAGATCAACAAGGGACAGACAAGGTAATCCTTTGCCATCTGGAAACTCCCTGGGGGGGCTTCTTGTAGGCCCCTGTGGCAAATTCAGTTCAGCCCTTTAATGCCATCATAAAAGAAAACTCTTCCCAGAGCAATTAAATAATCAAATGCCTATTGTTTAAAAAAAAAAAAACATACTTCTTGGGGTGATAAAAGAGTTATACCAAAGAGAACAAAAAAAAATTCAGGAGAAATCATAAAGGAATTTTTTGGCAAACTTCTATAAATGAACAAAGACCAAAATTAAAAATATGAATAAATGACTTTCACTTTGAAGGTGTTGTGACACAGGTGCAGACATAACAATAATTGCAACAGAATCTTGGTGTCAAATGGGCCCTTTCAGGAGGTAAATGCTCAGCTGTTAAGGATTGGAACATTATTTCAAGTGAAACAGAGCACAAGATGGGTAGAATATATAGTACCAAAAGGACACAGAAGAAAACTAATGCCATATGTGGCTAATATAGCTATGAATCTATGGGGTCATGATTTATCACAACAATGGAATACCCAGATTAACATTCCTCCAAACTCAGAAACAAATCATAAATTAACATATGATTCTGAGAAAAATATTAAAAGGTATTATAAAGAACAGTCACTGATCATCTGGATTGTATATGGCAAAACAGCTGCTGATCTTCCAAAGACACCAACAACCCTAAATTAAAATGGTTATCAGACAAACCCATATGGGTTCAGCAATGGCCTTTAATAATAGAGAAACTCCAGGCTTTAAAAGAGCAGGTAGAAGAGCAATTAAATGCTCAGAATATTGAAGAATCAATGAGCCCTTGGAATTCTGTATTTATTATTAAAAAGAAATCTGGTAAGTGGAGAATGGTAACATATCTAAAAACAATTAACAAGGTAATTCAGTCAATGGGCTCTCTACAATCTGGAATTCCTTTGCCTTCTCTGTTACCCAAAGGAGAGCCTCTTATTGTTATCAGTTTAAAAGATTATCTTGTTCTCAATACCCTTACAAGAAAAAGACAGAGAAAAATTTGCCTTCATGGCACATACTTATAATAATTCCCAGCCAGTCAAGAGATATCAATGGATGGTTCTCCAACACAGAAAGTTAAATAGCCCAACCTTGTACAAATATTTTGTATGACTGTCATTTTAAGTAATACATGATCAATTTCCTAAATCTACAATTTACCATTACATGGATGACATTTTACTAGCTGATTCAAATGTAGATAGTTTAGAAAGAATGTTTGAAGAAGTAAAGAAAATTTTGCCTTGTTGGGGATTAATTGCTCTTGAAAAGATACAAAGAGGAGATTCTATTAATTATTTAGGATATAAAATAGGTCTACAAAAATTTAGACCCCAAGGATTGGGATCCATCCCTCGTGCATGGGCAGGCTTTTGGGAGCCCATTGACCATGGTGTGATGCCTTGCGCAGCCTTGGTGCAATGGGGAGGGCCTTGGACCTGCCTAGGCTCAGTGTGTCAGGCTCTGCTGACTCCCCATGGGAGACCTTGATTTGAAGGATGTGGGGATGTAGGGTGGCTTGGGAGGGAGGGCAGGAAGGTGGGAGGATGGAGGAGGGGAGATCTGTGGGTAGTATGTCGAGTGAGTAAAAAGTTTCTTAATAAAGACAAATGGAAAAAAAAGAAAAAGAAAAAGAATACCCTCATTAAACAGTATTTTAAGGGAAAATTTTCTATAAGCTTTGATATTACCTGAATTAAAATTTAATTGAGTTTTAAAAAACAAAACAAAACAAAAAAATTTAGACCCCAAAAGGTGCAAATTAAGAGGGATCAATTATAGACTCTTAATGACTTTCAAAGATTATTTAAAGACATTTCCCATCTACAAACTATTCTTGGGGTTAAAAATGATAAACTGAATAGTTTGTTCAAAACTTTAGAGGGTGACAAGGACTTAAATAATTTAAGAGAATTATCAGCTGAAGCTGAGAGAGAATTGACCTTAGTGGAAAAGAAAATACAGGATGCACATGTAGATCATATGGATCCAAAGCTTGATTATATTTTGGTTATTTTACCCTCTAAGCATTCTCCTACAGGAATTTTAATATAGAAGGAAGATATATTTGAATGGATATTTCTGTCAAATAAACACAGTAAAAATTTAAAAACTTATGTGGAAAAGATCTCTGAGTTGATTTTAAAAAGAAAATTGAGACTTTGTCAATTAGCAGGAATAGACATAGCAGAAATTGTAGTACCTTTAACTAATGATGAAATTGACAAATTATGAGCAGAAAGTAAACCTTGGCAAAGAGCTTGCAGCAATTTTTTGGGAGAAATTAACAACAAAAATCCCAAAGCCATAGAATTAAACTTATACTAACTGGATTTTAACTCACATTGTACAGGTAATAGCCATACCTGGAGCCCCTACATTTTATACAAATGAAAATAAACAAGGAAAGGCAGGTTAAAAATCAGAAAATTTAAGTAAAGTGATTCAAAGTCCTTATAATTCTGTCTAAAAATCAGAAATACATGCTATTCTGATGGCATTAATAGATTTTTCTGAACCTCTAAACATAGTTACTAACTGCAGAATTTATACCTAATGAGTTATAATTAACTTTGTTACTTATTCAGTTACAAGAAATAATCAGGAATAGAAATTATCCCTTATATATAACTCACATCTGATCCTATAAGGGTCCTCTAGCACAAGGTAATGATGATATCGATAAACTATTGAAAGAAAATGTGTTAGAGGCCTCAGAGTTTCATAAAAACATCATGTCAATAGTAAGGATTTAAGAAAGGATTTTTCCATAACCTGTCAACAAGCCAAGGAAATTTTAAGGAAGAGTCCTACTTGTTCTTTTTATAATCAAACTCCAATACCAGCAGGATGTAACCCAAAGAATACTCAGAGGAATGAAATATGGCAGATGGATGTGTTTCATTTTGTAGAATTTAAAAAATTGAAATATGTACAATACACCATTGATACCTATTTAGGATTTTAATGGGCAACTTCCCTGAGTTCTGAAAAGGCTGATTTTGTAATCACATATTTGCTAGTAGTTATGGCCATTATGGGCATACATGTACAAATTAAAAGTGAAAATGCTCCAGCATATGTCTCTGGTAAAATGAAACAGTTTTTTGCTTATCACAATATAAGGCATATTACTGGTATACCATGCAATCCTATAGGCCAAGCTGTCACATAAAAATCAAATGGAACTCTAAAGGATATGCCAAATTAACAGAAAGGGGTAACAAAAACCCCAGAAAAAGATTACATAATGCTCTATTAACTTTGAATTTTCTCAATGCTAATGAGAAAGGAACAACAGCTGCAGAGAGACATTGGATAACAGAAAAAACTACAGAAACAAATCAGCCTGTATACTTTAAAGATGTGCTGAGCTCAGAATGGAAACCAGGATATGTATTACTTTGGGGATGAGGTTTTGGTTTTGTTTCTATAGGAGAAGAAAAGCTATGGATACCATCAGCATTGATAAAGGTTTGATTGGAACAAGAGAGACCTCTTAATTGAAGACGTGATAGTTCATCACCCAGTATGACCATTCAATTTAAATTAATTTATACCACTAACAAATGCTTTTTATTTAATTAGATATAACTTGCCAAAAGGGAAACTCCCCAAAGTTAGAATTGGGGAATTTATTTTTGTTTTTTGTTTTTTTGTTTTGTTTTGTTTTTGTCTTTCAGGAGAATGAAGGCTAAGGAGTCTGAAGAACACTGGACAAATGAGAGATCTGAAGAAAAAAAAAACCAAATCATCCAGAAAAAATGTCATAAGGAAAAGGGTAAATTGGCCTATTGGTATATCACACATATAACAGAAAAAATTTCACATCTTCTTAAATGTTTGTTTCTGCTGTTCTCTACAGACACATAATGCAAATGGTCTTTAGGTAGTCCCAGTTCAATTAAAAATTAAAGCTGTCTTTGGAGTTGGAGAGTGGTTCTCTCTTTCTCTTAACCTCAGAATGCTTGTTAAAAGAAAATGCAAAATATCTGTATCATTTCAGAAGAGCCACCAAATATGAGACAGAAGCAAAACCAAAATTTAAGGATTATTCTATTGACACTAATCTCATAATTCTTTGGTTTTATTTTGACTCTTTAAAACTTTTCTTAAGGTATGAATTTTATAACAAAATTTATAAGATATATATATATTTATTTATTTATTTATTTATTTATTTATTAAACTTTTGTCATGATGTTAATGGTCATATAGAGTATTAACTAATCCAAGGAAAAAGTCTTCATCTAGCTTCCTAGATGAAGATGATTTCAGGTTAGAGTCTCTATCAATGTTCTGCAAAGAACCATGACCTTGCCTGACAGCTACTTTGAAGTCTCCAAAAAGATAATGGGGCCCCACAAAGACGATTCCATCAGGATGGTGATAATACCACTAAGCTTAAAAACACCACCCAAAGATCAGCTTTGAACTACAAACTGCTCAGGACAATTTTGAGATGACTAGCTGAGATTATTCAGATTTACAGACTACTTGAGCAAGGACTTGAGACAAGCCCTGTACTTTCCCATTATGCAGAGACTGGACAACAAATGATACAGCTACCTCTCCCAGGACTTGAAAATTAACCCAAAATTTTCTTCTCAGGATCCCCTAAAGATGCCTTTGCCACCAATAAGCAAAAAGTAATTTTAAGAGCACAATGCCCACATTCCCAAAAGGTGGGGTGGGTGGTTTTTTGGTCATTACATGGGTTATGGATAACTGTCCTTGTTT
This sequence comes from Peromyscus eremicus, assembly GCF_949786415.1. Lineage (NCBI taxonomy): Eukaryota > Metazoa > Chordata > Mammalia > Rodentia > Cricetidae > Peromyscus > Peromyscus eremicus. The sequence continues at coordinate 130,227,493 of NC_081421.1, forward strand.
AAGGTGTTTGATTATGAAGACTCAGGGTTCCTGTTTTGAAACGAAAGAAAAAAGAAAATATAGATAAGAGATAGATTATTGAACCTACTCTGAAAAAAAGTGATATAGACATGATAGGATAAATGGGTAGATCATTGAATCTACTCTGGAAAGAAAAAAGGAGAGGATATACATATGATAAGGTAAAATGATAGATTATTGGATCTACTTTTAAAAGGCAACTACTAGTTTAAAATATTTTACACTGGATTTAATTTTCATATCTTGTGTATACATTATGTATATTGATACAAATTTGAGATTGATTTTGTTAGAAAATACTGTGCATATATTTCTAATCTTGTTCAAGGTATTATACCTATATAGTCCATTTGACAATGTAATACAAAATGCTAGTCCTTAAAAGTTATTATTACAAAATAATTAGGATATAAAGAAATGAAAGTTAATAGACATTACAATCAAATTTGTAGCTATGTTAGGTATATTTTTAAGATCAGAGATATATCTGAGATATACAGGTCATCTTTAAACACTTTAGACATCTATAGAATATGTCATTTGAAAGTATTTTAATAGCACAGATTTTTTTCTTTTTTTATGACAATGAGACGTGTCTGCTCCTGGCAGCACAAATATACTTCAGAGAAGATGATGAATATCCAAGAAACTCCTTATGGAGTTTACTTTCATTGTGACAAAAGTTAGCCACTGAGCAAGAAAGTTCCCTTGCCTCAACTGCTAACAGTATGCTGTCCAAAATGGACAAGCAGGACATAAAAGAAAGGACTGCTGATTATTGTTAAGACAAGGTAAGAAGGCTCTTTAGAAAATCCTGCTTCACAGATGATTCTGTCATATATGGTAGGCCTGTAGGCCAAAGATGGGTGCCCCAACATTGCAGAAGAATCTTTGATGACTGTCCAGACAGCCATCTATTTTTGTCATTTCTCACATTTTTCGGAAGTCACTTGTTTGCACTTCCTCCTTACTCAATTTATATTATTCTTTCTCAGGTCTCTGAAGGAGTTGAAGATTAAATGATTATAGTTTTCCTTGACAACAAATTCAGAACAGAAACTCACTAAAAGAGGTGTAAATTGTATAAGTTTGAAAGACATCAAAAGATAGTTTTCAGTTGGTAATACAAGTCAGGATAGAAAGTGAATTAGGTACATTTTGGACTCATCAAAATGGGATAGATAATGAAGTGTTTTTGCCGAATTTGTCAAATGCAAATGGACTAGACATTGTTGATGTATTTATTGCCTGTATATAGTGTATATAGTTATTGTACTTACTGTATATAGCTTTTTTATATTACTGATAACCTTCTTTTATTGTTTTAGAGAAAAAAGGGGAAAATGTGGTGATATATGTGTACCCCCATAAAGCTTGTCTGGGGATAAGAGGACAAAGTCACTCACTATATTAAATGTAAAGGAAAGGTAGTGGTAGTACACACCTTTAATCCTAGCATTCAGGAGGCAGAGATCCATCCATATCTGTTAGCTCAAGGCCACATTGGAAACAGAGCCAGGCATGGTAGCACATGCTTTTAATCCCAGCACTTGAGATCTCATGCCTTTGCTACCAAGTATATGGGAGCACAATACTTTTAATCCCAGCACTAAGAAGCAAATAAGATGGCAGGGAACAGAAAAGTATATAGGGTGTGAGTAAACAGGAAATCTTGCTGTTGAGACTGAGGATTTCACAGAGGTAAGAACGTGGGTGACTTGTTCTGTGTCTCTGATCTTTCAGCTTTTACCCCCAAAACTAGCTCTGGATTCTTTTCTTAATAAGACCTTTTAAGATTCATGTTACATGCTCCAGCTAAGTTTGAGAAGACTCTTATATCTTCTCTTCTCTGCAGACACCTGCATATACTTCTTTGTGTACATACACAGATACACACAAAGACACACAATTTGCTTTTTTTGTTGTTTGTTTGTTTTGTTTTCAAGATGGTTTCTCTGTAGCTCTAGCTTTCCTGGAACTTAAGCTCAGTAGACACATGATGTTTGTAATGTAACATATACACTTAATTGAGAAGTATTCACTTGCAAAAAGTATTAACTCTGTCATTTGTGACAATGTGGAATTTGTGAAAATGGGTAACACTGCTAAGTGAAATAATCCAAGTAGAGAAAGACAAGTATTATATGGTCTCCTTGATTTGTCATATCAAAGCTGCTGTCCATAAAGAATTAGAAACTTATTCCTAATAAATTAGGGTCATTAGATACTAGGAAGAGTAGTTAAGGAACAAAATATTTTTTTAATTCCTGATAGAGGAATGATAAGTGATTTTTATTGATTTCTATGGTCTTTCCTGTGTTTGTTTTTTTTAATATCATTCTCTCACATAATACATCCCAAGAACAGTTTCTACTCCCTCTACTCCTCCCAGCCCTCCTTACTTCCCCTCTCCCCCAGGTCTATTCCTCCTCTGTTTCCCTCCAGAACAGAGCAAGCATCCCAGAGATATCAACTGAACACACCTGCCAGGTTCCAAATAAGGAACACAGAGACTCTATATTAGCTATAAATGCTCAGCTGATAGCTCAGGCTTATTACTAACTAGCTCTTACAATTTAAATTAACACATTTATATTAATCTACATTCTGCCATATGGCATTACCTCTCTTTTAACTTGCACCTCCTGTTTCTTCTCCATGTCTCACTGGCAACTCCTCTGGCTCCACCCTTCTTCCCAGTGTCCTTAGTTTGATTTTCCTACCTAACCTTATCCTGTCTAGCTATTGGCCAGTCAGCTTCTTTATTAAATCAGTCACAACATAATTTACACAGTGTACAGAAGGGTTATTCCACAGCATTTTCTCCCTCTTTTTTTTTCCAAGACAAGGTTTCTATGTGTAGTTTTGGTGCCTGTCCTGGATCTCACTCTGCAGACCAGGCTGGCCTTGAACTCACAGAGATCCACCTGGCTCTGCCTTCCAAGTGCTGGGATTAAAGGAATGCACCACTGCAATCTGGCCCCCTTTATGTCTAAATAATAAAAAGGAATGTTTCAACTTTAACATAGTAAACTATATACAACAAAATCAGTTATTAAGTAAGAATTACAGTTACAATATTCAGTCTACTTGTATTTGGCAAAATCATAGAAAATATTCTATTATCTATCTTATCTTTTTGAGTCTAAAGTTTCATGTCTAATTTACCTTTTTATCATAACTAAAGAAAACTTTAAGTGTAATTATTTAGTCTGTAACTCCATCAAAGATTCCAAAAGGATGAAATGTTACCTAATGACAGGAATATCTGACTGCCTGAAGAGTCACCCTAGGTTATTCTGTACTGTTTGTTCATAAAACTTTGGCCTACAGGTTTGGTATATCTGACAAACATTTCTGAGAAGCAGGGAATTTTGAAAGACTGCACTACTTTGTCTTGGCAAAGTTTGGCAGTCACTTTTCTTTGCATACTACTAGTCTAGTTTGGACAGCATACTGTCAGCAATTGAGACAAGGGCAGTTTCTTTGCTTTCTTTATGGCAAAAGCTAGCCATTTGGGCAAAGTCCATATGAAGGTTCTTTGGTGCCCATCATCATATTTGTAGTAAATGAGTGCTGTCAAAAGCAGATGAATCTCACTGTCACACATCACAAGGAAAGTATTAGGTCTCTGTATAATTACAGGATGCACAGTTTGGAAATGGAGCAATTAGATGAGAGGATAATTAATTTAGATGAGATTAATACAATGTCCATTACAGATATTTTCTGTATGATCATTTTTGTTTCATCATTTAAAAAGTTGGTTAACATGAGTGCCAAGATACAAGTTTTAGAAAAACTTATTAAAACAGATCATAGAGATATTCAGATGCAGACAGAAATTTAAAAGAGAACCAATATCAGCACTGCATTATAAGGTTAGAGAAGAACAGCCTAAGGCTTTCAAATAGCCAACTTTAATTTATCCAGTAACCATACAGGAATTGTCAAATGATAGATATCCCCAAGGCTGTGTAAGAGCTGAGTGGACTCCTGTGGAAATGTTAGATTTAAAGAGATTCAAGGAAGTGATAGTCTCATATAGCATGCATTCACCTTTTGTGAAGCACATCTTGTAATAGAATTATCCCTCAAGACTGGAGATATTTGGTTATAGAAATCTTGGAGGCTGGTCCTCAATTACAGTGGAGGACCTGGTAAAAAGATGAAGCTAAGACCATTGAACAATGAAGTAGGGCTAGAGGAATGAAACTCTCCCAAGACCAACTTCTTGGAGAGGGAGAAAATGCTAATGTACAAATGAAATCTCTATATGATGACTGCACCCTAGCTTTATGACATACAGCAACCTTGAATGCTTAGGACAGAATTGAAGAAGTAGGAAAGAAAATTGAGTCATTTACTAAAGTTATATGTAGATGATGTAACCAACCGTCTTATTAAATAAGAAACACAGAGATGATTCAGAGAAGAAAGCCAAGAGGTCAGAGCTAAGAGCCTCACCCTTCCTGCTTCAGTGATCCTCTTCAGCCAAGAGAGCTCTCCAAAAGGGAGCTACTTCCTGTGTGTTTGTCTTTATAGCCTTTCTGTTCTGCCTTCTCATTGGTTGTAAACCCAAACACATGACTGCCTCGACACTGCCTGTCTAGAGACTTCCAGGTCTTCTATGGTTGGGATTGAGATTAAAGGCGTGTGTCTCCAATGCTGGCTGTATCCTTACACACAGAGATCTACCTAGCTCTGTCTACCAAGTGCTGGGATTAAAGGTGTGCGCCACCACTGCCACGCTCTTGCTATGGCTCTAATAGCTCTGACCCCGGGGAACTTTATTTATTAATATACAATTAAAATCACATTTCAGTACAAGTAAAATACCACCACATTTCCCCTTTTCTATTTTAATAAAAAGAAAAAAAAGAAAAAGGTTATAACTAACAAAAGAAAAACTATATACAAAAGTACAATAACTATATACAATATATACAAGTAATAAATATCTAAACAATGTCTACTCCATTTGTATTTGACAAATTCAAAGAAAATAATTTCATTATCTATTCTATTTTGTTAAGTCCAAAATGTATCTAATTCACTTTCTACCTTAATTAATCTTCAACTATAACTAACTAATCTTCAACTCCCTCAGAGACCCAAGAAGGAAATAATATTAGCTAACAAAAATAAAAACAGGAAGTGCATGCAAGCAACTTCCAAAAAATTTGTGAGTTGACAGAAACAGCCAGCTGCCTAGACAGTCACCTGAGGTTTCTCCGCAGTGCTGGGGCATCATCTTCAGCCTATAGGCTTAGCATATCCGACAGACTCATTTGTGAAGTAGGATGTACACAAGGTCAACAGTTCAACCTCACATTGGATGAGAGCAGTCCATGTACCAGAAACACCTGAATTCCACTAGTGTCAAATTCAGGATTTTAAATTCTGGAAATTGTTGATGGTTTTTTAATTCAGCTGTCCATTCTTCTTGGCTGTATATATATGGCTTCAACTCAGCATCCTGTTCTTCTCCACATCCCTCTATCAAATGCCAGTCTACTATTGAGAGGCGTGAGCTTAGTTACTCTTCAAGAATAACTGTTTCAGCTGCTGTTCCATAGCACATCAGAAGCCATCGGCCCACTGCCTGTTCAGCTGCCTTTGAAGAAAAGGGCACTGTACCTTTTCCAAATTGCGAAGGCCACTTCAGGGATGGTGCCATATTGTCCTGGCCTCAGAAGATGCCTTTTGATAAAGCCATAACCACACTTGTTTAGGCAAGAATCAGTAGTCCTTTGTTTCATGTCCTGTCTGTCCATTTTGTCAGGAGTTGGTTCGAGGATACTTTGTTGTCCAGTGGCTAACTTTTGCCACAATGAAAGTTAACTCCATATGCAGTTTCTTCAATGCCCATATTTTCTCTGAAGTAGATTGGTACTGCCAGGAGCCCACATGTCTCAAAAAAGAAATATTTTCTAAGTTATTAAAACATTTTAAGTGCCATATTCTGTAGTTCTCTGAAGGGTTTGAAGATGACCTGTCTAAAATATATCTGCTCAATTTTTAAAACATATCTAATATGACTACAAGTTCTATTATAATGTCTAACTACTAACTTTCATTTCTTTATATTCTATTAGTTGGTAATAATAACATTCAAGGATCAGAAAATTGCATTGTTAAATGAACGGTATAAGTACAATTAGAAATATACATATAGCATTTTCTAACAATATCAATTTCAATATATATATAATTTGTATACAATATAAAACAATCCAATCCAATGTAAAGTATTTAAAACTAGTAATTGTCTTTTTCTTCTTTCTTTCTTTCTCTTTTTTTTAAAACAAGAACCTTAAATCTGATCTCCTTTGCTTAGCCTTTTTCCTAACCCTTGACAACAACTTGTAACCAACCCCCCTAAACAATAAAAATTATCCCAGACCCAAAACCCATTAAAAAGACTAAAAAACCACCCACCCCACACCACCTCTTTGGGAAAGTGGGCGTCGTATTCTTAAAATTGCTTCCTGCTGGGTATGGGCAAAGTCATCTTTATCCTGAAAGAAAAATTTTAGGTTAATTGTCAAATTCTAGGAAAGGTAACTATATCCTTCACTATCCATTCTGTGTATAATGCCAAAGTTCATGGTTTATCTCAAGTCTTTATTCAAGCAGTCTTTGAGACTGGATCATCTCAGCTAGTCATCTCAAAATTGCTCTGAGCACCTTGTAGTTCAAAGCTGATCTGTAGATGATGTTTGTCAGCTTAGTGATATTATTATTGTCCACGTGGAATTGTTGTTGTTGTGGGGCCCTATCTTCTTCCTGGAGACTTCAGTTGATGTTAGGCCTGGCCGTGAATTCCTGCAGAAAACTGATAAGAGACTTGAAAACAAAGACATATATATGCAGCTAATTGAAGCCTTTTTTCTAGAATTAGTTAGTACTCTATATGACTATTCATATCTTAACAAAGTTTAAAATGTATATATGTATATATATATATTAATCTTGTAAATTTTGATATAAAATTTATACTTTAAGAAAAATTTAAAGAATCAGAATAGAATCAAAGAGTTGAGATTAGTAATAGAATAGTCCCTTAATTAATTTGGCTTTTCTCCTGTCCCATAGCAGAAGATGGCTCTTTTCTTCTGGCATGATACAGGGAGTTTGCATTTTCCTTTTAACAACATGCTTGAGTTTAAAGAAGGAGAGAGCCATTCTCCAACTCCAAAGTCAGCTTTAAATTTTAATTGGACTGGGACTATTAGAAGACCAATAGTGTTAAATCTTTAAAGAAAAGCAGAAACAAAGATTTAGGAAGACATAAAATTTTTTAGATAATATATACCCATACGCCATTTCACTCTGTTTCCTGGGATAGATAATTTGTCCCTTTTCTTCAGTTGTCTCATATGGCCCAAAAGAAACATTCACTGCTTCTTTATAAAGATTGACTTCAGCAGTAAATAGAATGATATCAAATTCAGAAGCTAGACAAATAATAATTGCATCTCTGGCTTTTGAAAATGCTAATGCACAATGCAAAAAGATAATTAGACTTTTAAAGTTAAGATCAGCACCATTAAAGTATTAGATCTGATATACAATCAATATTGGATTTTATAACTGTGATGATGCTTGGATAGGAGATGTGATTTTCAGAGGTTTGAAGAAAAATTGAAATGTCAGGTGTTTCAATTGCAGTAAACAAGGTCACGTAAAAAGGAATTGTAAGGAAGCATTCCTAGAAACAATATTTTTTCTAAGGATAATCACAACAGAATGTCCTTCTCTTCTGGAGTATGTAGACAGTGTGGCAAAGACAGACATTGGACTAATGAATGTAGATTAAGAAGAGAGAATTAAGGCAACTCTTTACCATCAGGAAATGCCTTGAGGGCCCTCTTACCAGGCCCCCATGTCAAATTCAGTTCAGTCATTTCCTATCACCATGGAATAAACTCCTTCCCAGAGCAATTAAATAATCTATTGTTGATTGTAAAAAAAAACACACTGCTCTGGATGATAAAACAGCTATAGAGAGAGAACAAAAATTTAGGAGACACCATAAAGGAAATATTTTGGCAAAGGTCTATAAACAAAGACCAAAATTAAAAATACAAATCAATGACATTGTAGTCAGAAGTTTTCCTGTGTCCTGGCCTGCTGACAGCCGGGACAAATCTCTCCCACATGTATCTCCCAAGTAAACACATAGAGGCTTATATTAAATATAACTGCATGGCCATGACCTATGGCTCAAGCTTCTTGATAGCCAGCTTTTATATCTTAAATTAATCCATAACTATTAATTTATGTATTGCCACATGTTCCATGGCTTTTCCTATGTCCCATTACATGTTCCTCCTTAGGCAGCTTGCTGACATCTCCTCCAGACTCTGCCTTTCTCTTTCCTGTTTTTCTGCCTGGATTTCTTACCTGCCTCTAAGCTGCCTTGCCATAGACTAAATGGCTTTATTTATCAAGCAATCAGAGCAACACATATTCACAGCATACAGAATGACATTCTACAGCATGACATCATCATTGAAGGGCTTGTAGACATAGGTGTGGATATAAGAATAATTGTACAGACTCTTGGCATCCAAATTGGCCTCTTCAGGAGGTAAGTGTTCAACTTTTAAGGACTGGAATGTTGTAAAACAGAGTGTAAGATGTGTCAAATGTATAGGGCCAGAAGGACAGAGAGGAAAATTAAAGCCATATGTGGCTAATATACCATTGAACTTATGGAGTCATGATTTGCTACAGCAATGCAATACTCAGATTAACATTCCTCCAATCTCAGGATCAAACCATAAATTAATGTATGTTTCTGGGAAAATATTAGAAGGTACTATAAAGAACAGTTATCAACCATTCAGGTTGTACAAGAACAGGGCACAACAGCAACTGATTGTTCAAAGGCACCAACAGCCCTACCTTTAAAATGGTTGACAGACAAACCTGTATGGGTTAAGCAATGGCCTTCAACATCAGAGAAACATGTAGAAACTTTAGAACAGCTAATACAGGTGCAGCTAAATGCTCAACATATTGAAAAATCAACCAGCCCTTGTAATTCTCCTGTATTTGTTCTTAAAAAGAAATATGGAAAATGGAGAATGGTAACAGATCTAAGAGCTGTTAATAATGTGATTTAACAATGGGCTTTGTACAGTCTGGAATTCATTTGTCTTCTCTGTTACCTAAAGAATTTTATCTTATAGTTATTTATTTAAAAGACTTTTTCTTTACTATAACTTTCTTTACAAGACAAAGACAGGGAAAAATTTGCTTTCCTGATGCCTACTTATAATAATTCTCAGTCTGTTAAGAGATATCAATGGAAGGTTCTCCCAAAGAGAGTGTTAAATAGCCCTACTATGTGCCAATATTTTGTACAACAGCCATTGGAAATAATGTGTAAGCAATTTCCTCAATCTGTAGTTTACCATTACATGGAGGATATTTTACTAGGTGACTCAAATTTAGATACTTTAGGAAGAATGTTTGAAGAAGTAAAGAAAAATTTGCCTTGTTGATTACAAATTGCTCATGAAGAAATACATGAAGGAGATTCTCTCAATTATTTAGAATATAAATTGGTCTACAAAAAAATAGATTCCAAAAGGTGCAAATTAGGAGAGATTGATTATGGACTATTAATGATTTTCAAAGATTGCTAGGAGACATTTTCTATCTATAGATCACTATTGGAGTAGAAAATCAAGAACTGATTAATTTGTTCAAAACCTTGAATGGTAACAAGGACTTAAATAGTTCAAAAGAATTATCAACTGAAACTGATAGAGAATTGGCTTTGGTGGAAAATAAATTTCACAATGCACATGTGGATCATTTGGATCCAGAGCTTGATTGCATTTTGGTTATTTTACTCTCTATGCATTTTCCTACAGGAATATTGATGCAGAGGGAAGATATATCTTATAATGGATACTTTTACCACAGAAACAGAGTTAAAAAATTGAAAACTTATATGGACAAGGTCTATGAGCTGATTCTAAAAGAAAAATTATGATTTCATCAATTAGCAAGAGTAGACCCAACAGAAATTGCAGTACCTTTTTCTAATGATGAAATTAACAAATTATGGGCAGAAAGTGAGCCTTGGCAAAGAGATTGCAATAATTTTTTGGGAGAGATTAATAACAAATATCCCAAAAGCAAGAGAATTCAATTTCTAGAGAACTAACTGAATCCTTCCTCACATTGTATGGGGAACAACAATATCTGGAGCACCTACATTCTAAATAAGGGAAGGCGGGTTACAAATCAGAAAATTTATGTAATGTGGCTCAAAGCCCTTATGATTCTGTTCAAAAGTCAGAATTATATGCTATTCTGATGGTATTTATGGATGTTATAGAACCTCTTAACATAGTTACTGACTCTCAGTATGCAGAAAGAGATGTTTTACATATTAAAACTGTTGAATTTATTCCTGATGAGAATTAAATTTGTTATTTATTCAGTCACAAGAAATAACCAGGAACAGTGATCATTTCTTATATATAACACACATCTGTTCTCATATGTGTCTCCCAGGCATTCTAGCACAAGGTAATGAATAAATTGACCAATTAATGATAGGAAATGTGCTGGAAGCCTCAGAGTTTCATTTAAAAAAAAACACCATGTCAATAGCAAGGATTTGAAAAAGGATTTTTTCTATCATTGGGCAACAAGCCAAGAAACTTATAAGGAAATAATCTACTTGTGTTTTATATAACCTAATTCCACTACCTGCAAAAAGTAACCCAAAGGGTACTCAGAGGAATGAAATCTGGCAGATGGATGTGTTTCATTTTGTAGAATTTGGAAAATTGAAATATGTACAACACGCCATTGTTATCAATTCAAGATTTCAGTGAGCGAATTCTTTGAGTTCTGAAAAGGTTGATTCTGTAATCACACATTTGCTAGAAGTTTTGGCCATCATGGGCATACCTATATAAATTAAAACTGACAATGCTCCAGCATATGTCTCTGGTAAAACGAAATAGTTGTTTGCTTATTACAATATAAGGCATATTACTGGTATGCCACACAGTCCTATAGGCCAAGCAGCCACAGAAAGATCAAATTGAGCTCTAAAGGGTTCAATGCTAAATAAACAAGAAGGGATAACAAAATCTCCAAAAAGAGATTACATAATGCTCTATTAACTTTGAATTTCCTCAGTGCTAATGAGAAAGAAACAATAGCTGCTGAGAGACATTGGATAATAGAAGAAACTACAGAATTAAATCACCCTGTGTACATAAAGATGTGCTGACCACATAATGGAAACCAGGATATGTGTTATGTTGGGGAAGAGGTTTTACTTTTGTTCCTTCAGGAGAAGATAAACTAAAGATAAAACTAATAAAGGTTTGATTTGAACAAGAGAGACCTCTTAATTACAAGAGATGATAGTTCATCAACCAGCATGACCATTCAATCTAAACTAATTTATATTGTTGTGGGTGGCCCTATCTGGACACCCCTTGGGGAGGATATGAGAAGGTGTGGTATCAAGGACACAGAAACTGGGAGTCATATGAGAAGCAAGCAGTGGAATCATTTATTGCAGATATGGGGCAAACATATATATTCCCTCTCAATTTCCCATTAACAACTGGAGACTCTCTTAGCTGTGCTATCTTTTTCTCATTGGCCCCCAGCATTCTGATAGTCATCTGTCACCAATCACCAAGTGCAACAGCAGATTCCAACTTGGCTCAGTGGGAACAGCTGTGGTTTTATCAGGTTAGCCAGCTGCATTCCTCCTATATCATATGATTAACAAATGCTTCTCACTTGATCAGATATGATGTTACAAAAGGAAACTTCAACTAACAAATGCTTCTCCCTTGATCAGATATAACATGGCATAAGGAAACTTCCCTAAAATTAGGATTGGTGAAGGGTTTTGTTTCTGTCTTTTCAAGAGAATGAAGGCATCCAGCTAAGGAATCTGAAGACCACTGGACAAATGACACATGTGAAAAAAGGACAAATCATCCAGAAAAAAAAGTATCCAAAGAAAAAGAGTAAATTGGCCTATTGACACATCACATTTTCAACAGGATAAAACTTCATAAATCTTCCTAAATGTTTGTTTCTACTGTTCTCTACAGGCACATAAAGAAAATGGTATTTTTGTAGTCCTAGTCCAATTAAAAATTAAAGCTGGCTTTGTAGTTGGAGTGTGGCTCTCTCCTTCTCTAAAGACAAGAAAGCTTGTTAAAGTAAAATCAAAAATCTCTATCTCATTTTAGAAGAGCCACCTGATATGGGACAGAAGAAAAGCCAAAATTAAGGAACTATTCTATTCCTATTAATCTCATGATTCTTTGGATTTATTTTGACTCCTTAAAGCTTTTCTTAAGGTATGACTATTATCTCAAAATTTATAAGATCAGTATATAAATAAATATATATGTATAAGTATGTATATATAAAACTTTTTATCATGATATTAATGATCATATAGAGTACTAACTAATTCTAGAAAAAGCTCATCTAGTTTCCTGTACATGATTTCAGGTTTGAGTCTTTATCAAGTAACTAGAAATTAAGTTTTTGTACTCTGGATGTACATAATAAATATTGATCCTTTAACCTCCTTGAGAGCTGTTGAATATGATGTTCAAAATATTAGATTTTTGGCAGAAAACCGTGACCACACTTAACAGCAACCTTTGAAGTCCCCAAAAGGATGATGGGGCCCCACAATGATGATTTCACCAGGACTATGATAAAACTACTAAGCTGAAAATTACCACCTAAAGATCGGCTTTGGACTACAAACTTCTCAGAACAATCTCAAGGTAGCTAGACGAGATAATCCAGTCTCACAGATTATTCAAGTCAGGACTTGGGACAAGCCTAGCATTTTTTCCATTATACAGAGACTGGACAACAAATGATACAACCACCTCTCCCAGAACTTGACAAGTAACCCAAATTTTTCTTTTCAGGATCCTTTAAAAATGCTGTCACCCAAGATAGCAGGAAGTAATTTTAAGAACATGATGCCCACATTCCCAAGAGGTGGGGTGGGTGGTTTTTGGTTGTTTAATGGGTTATGGATATTTGTCATTGTTTCGGGTGGTTGTTTATAAGTTGTTTTGGTAGGAGTTAAAAAAAGCTAAACAAAGGAGATTAGATTCAGGGTTCTTGCTTTGAAAAAAAGGAAAAAGGGAAATATAAAAATGATAGGATAAATGGGTAGATTATTGAATCTACTCTAAAAAAATGTGGATATAGAAATGATAGGATAAAGGGGTAGATTATTGAATGTACTTTTAAAAAGCAACTACTTGTTTTAAATATTTTATATTGATATGAATTTTTGTATATTGAAATAAATTTAAGGGTTTTTTGTTAAAACATACTGTACATATATTTCTACTCTTGTTCAAAGTATTATATCTATGCAGCTCATTTGACAATGTAATGGAAATTTCTAGATCTTTAAAGTTATTATTATCAACTATTTAGGATAATAAGGAAATGCAAGTTAGTAGTTAGCCACCTATAACAATGAAACGTACTCATATTAGGTATGTTTTCAGGGTCAAATAGATATATTTTAAATAGGTCATCATCAAACAATTCAGAGATCTGCAGAATATGTGGTGGTATTTTACTTGTACTGAAATGTGATTTTAATTGTATGTTAATAAATAAAGTTGCTTGGAGGTCAGAGTTTTAGAGCCATAGCAAGTGCATGGCGGTGGTGGCGCATGCCTTTAAGGACCTGGAGGGCGGTACATACAGGCAGTGACAAGGCAGTCACATGTTTAGTTTACAACCAATGAGAAGGCAGAACAGCTAGACTATATAAAGACATACACACAGAAAGAGGCCCTTTTCGAAGAGCTCTCTTGGCTGAAGCAGGATTGCTGAAGCAGGAAGGGTAAGGCTCTTAGTTCTGACCTCTTGGCTTTCTTCTCTGAATTGGCTCTGTGTTTCTTATTTAATAAGACGGTTGGTTACATCTACAGAATATGGCATTTAAGATGTTTTAATAACATGTGTTTTTTTTTTTAATGACAATGAGCCATGTCTGCTCCTGGCAGCACCAATCTACTTCAGAGGAGATGATGGGCACCAAAGAAACTCCATGTAGAATTTACTTTCTTTGAAGGTAAATTTAGCCACTGGGCAAGAAAATGCCCTTGCCTTAACTGGCAACAGTTAGCTGTCCAAATGGGACAAGCAGGAAACAAAAGAAAGGATTGTTAAACTTTGTTGATACAAGGTAGGATAGTCCTTCAGAAAATCCTGCTTCACAGATAAGTCTGTCAGATATGCTAGGCCTGTAGGCCAAAGATGGATGCTCCAATATTGGAAAGGAACTTTGGGTGACTGTCTAGGCAACCAGCTGTTTCTGTCATTTCTCATATTTTTTGGAAGTTGCATGCTTGTACTTGCTGCTTACTCAGGTAATATTATTTCCTTCTCAGGTCTCTGATGGAGTTAAAGAATTTATAGCTATAGTTTTTCTTGTTACCAGATTCAGAAAAGAAATCCACTGAAGTGGTGTAAAGTATATAATGTTGAGAGATATTAAAAGATAGTTTGGGTAATGAAAGTTAGTATAGAAAGTGAATTAGGTACAATATTTTGGACTCACTAAGAAAGAATAGATATGGAGTATTTTCGCTGAATTTGTCAATTGTTAGTGAGCTAAACATTGTTGATTTATTTATTGCATACATATACTATATATAGTTATTGTACTTATTGTATATAGTTTTTATTATATTAGTTACAAGGTTCTATTTTGTTTTACACAAAAAATCGGAAAACGTGGAGATATTTTGTTTGTGCTCTCACAAATAAAGCTTGCTTGGAGATCAGAGTGCAGAGCTAGCCATTAGAGAGAGGTCAGGCAGTGGTAGCACACACCTTTAATCCCAGTACTTGGGAGGAGGAAAAAGGAAGAGATATGGCTGAGTAGAGACAGGAGCTTAGCCGTGTCAGTCTGAGAATTCCTAGAGGTAAGAAGTCTTTCTAGTGGCTGAATCCTCTGCTTCTCTGATCTTTCACCTTTCACCTTGATAACTGATGCTCAGTTTTTATTATTAAGACCAATTAGAATTAATGCTACAGTTATTAAACATATTAAATGCCATATTCTGTAGGTCTTTGACTTGTCTGAAGACCATCTGTCTGTCTGTCTGTCTGTCTGTCTGTCTGTCTGTATCTATCTATCTATCTATCTATCTATCTATCTATCCATCATATAAATATATCTGTGTATGATCTTGAAAACATACCTAATGTGACTATAAGTTTGACTATTATAGATGACTGTTAATCTATATTTCTAATTATACAGTACATTTTAAACTGAGTTGCATAAGCACAATACCCCAAATAAGAATAGAAACATATATTTAATATAGTAAAAATAACTTTAAATTTGTATCAATATACCAAAATCCATACCAATATAAAATATTTTAGCTTAATAGTTTTTTTATTAAAGTAGATTCAATATTCTACACTTTTATCCTATCATTTCTACATCCCCTTTTTTTTCAGAACAAGATTCCTGATTCTAATCTCCTGTGCTCACCTTTTTTTTCTGACCATTACCAATAACAACTATAATCAACCCCCCTTAAATGATAACAAATATCAATAACCAATATTTTGCAAATGTGGGCATCATTCTGTAGACTATTTTCTGTTGTCTAGGGGTGTCATTATCTTTGAGGGAACTTTGAGAAAATTGGCATAATAATGAAGTTCCAGGTGGAGTAGTCCATGAGGTTGAACCATTTCAGCCAGAAGCCTTAAAGCTCTTTTGTATGCAGAATTTTGAGGAAACTAACAGAGGCATTTTGAAATATTGAATCACCCATGACATCCATTTTCTTTTGTGTTTGGTCCTCTTTTTCTGAAAATATATAAACTTTTTTGTTTGTTTGTTTGTTTGTTTTGGTTTGGTTTTGGTTTTTTGAGACAAGGTTTCTCTGTGTAGTTTTGGTGCCTGTCCTGGATCTTGCTCTGTAGACCACACTGAGCTCGAACACACAGAGATCCACCTGCCTCTGCTTCCTGAGTGCTGGAATTAAAGGCATACACCACCACTGCCTGGCAAAAATATATAAACTTTTAAAGGTAACATACATTACAAGTATGGAATATATGGTGTGCACAAGTAAGTTAAAGATGATTTTTTTGTTTTATGTTTGAAATTGTAAAATATACATTATATGTCTTATGGTTCCTTTAGGTTATTTTTTTTTTTTGTCCGTAGTCAGGATTTCAGGGGGTTTCCCTGATGAAATCTGATTTTCTTTAACCTGAAATAAATCCATAGTTTCTCATTTCCTGTGGAAATAAAAGCATAACTTCTCCCTCAAAGCAACACACCTTTTGACTTATATTTTGAAGTCAAGATATTTTTAAAAAACATATAGATTGGTTCAGTCTAGCAGCTTTTATAATCCAATGTCTCTTAGCAGTGAAAAACTTCAAAGACAACTACTTTTGTTGGGTTTTGGTCTCTTTTGTGGGGCCCTCCACCCAGCTCCCAAATAAATCACACACAGAGGCTTATTCTTAATTATAAATGCCTTGCCTTATTTTAGCTTGTTTCTACTCAGCTTTTCTTAACTTAACCCATCTGTCTTTTGCCTCTGGCCTTTCCCCTATTCTCTTATTTCTGTAAATCTTACCATTACTATGTGGTTTGTTGATTGTGTAGTTGGGTGGCTGGCCCATGGAGTCCTTCTCCTTCTCTAGCTGCTAGATCCTTGATCTCCCCTCCTAGTTTTCTCCTTCTAAATATACTCTTTGCCTGCCAGCCCTGCCTATACTTTCTCCTGCCTTGCTATTAGCCAGTTCTTTATTAAACCATCAGGGGTTTTACACAGGCACAGTAATACAGCTTCACAGAGTTAAACAAATTCAATATAAATAAAAGTAACATACTTTAAAATAACATTCCACTACAGACAACACAATAACAAACAGAATCCAGTCTCTCTGTGTATTTCCCATCTTTACATGACTTTTGTTTTACATTACTTTATTTCCCTTTTAAGGACTTTAATATTTTTAAACCATATATTTCATTTTTATGACTGTCTATCCCCTTTTTCTTTTCTCTCTTAAGCCTTTGGGCATTTTTAAGCACACTGTAACAAACTTAGAGTTTTTTTCCATCTGAATCTGTCTTTACTGCATATCTGTAATCTTTTTCTGACTGCATGGGCCTTTAAACTACTAAGGATCATGGTTAGGACCTCTGCTTGTTTTTATAGATGGCTCTGCACACTTGATTCCCTGATATCCTAGCTTCATGGCCGAGGCACTGGTGAGAGCCACATTTGCCATCCCCACTCTTGGGAGTTTTGGGGTCCATAGTGACATCAAGTAGTGTACCACCTGCTGCTCATAAACTCCATTTAGGTGTTCCATAGCAGAGTCTTTAAAAGGAGCCATGCCTCTCCCCTCCATTTTTGCCCCATCACTGAGCCTGGAAGCTGTCTCTTAAAGGAGCTGTTCCTCTACTTGCTGGTAGCAATCAGAGCTTACATGAGAAAAGGTGGTTACCAAGAAGTCACATTTGACTCTGTTATTTTGTGTTTAGAATCATTTTTAAGCTTTGTTGGGTCTTATGTGGGAATTATGGCCCCATGTTTACTGTGGGATGGTCTTTCTGTATGCTGTGAATATGTGTTGCTACCATTGGTTACTAAAGAAGCTGCTCTAGCCTATGGAAAGACAGGTTATAGCAAGACAGGAAATCCAAGGAAAGATAAAGGAAAGAGGAAGGCAGAGTCAGGAGAGATGCTGAATACTGCCAGGTGGAACAAAATGTAATAGAACAAAGGTAAAGGCATGAAGCCACATGGCAAAACATAGATTAATAGATATGGGTTGAATTAAGTTGTAAGAGCTAGCTAATAAGCCTGAACCATAGAACAATTTGTAATTAATATATACCTCTGTGTGTTTACTTGGGACTGAATGTGCAGGACCAGGTGGGACAGAAACTTCCAGCTACATTTGTCTCCCATGCAGTGTATGTACACCCACATAAAGCCTAAAAAAGCTTAGAAAACAAAGAGGATGTCTAGATCCACAAAAATAGGAGTGAAACTCAGCTTTTTAGTAGTTGCATTTTTTCAGATAGTCTCTGTTTGCTGGTGGCAAACAAATGCACAACTCCTTTAAGAGACAGCTTTCTGGTTCCTGCTTGTAGATTTAATTCTAAATGGTCTTATTAAATGAGAAACACAGAGCCAAATGCAGAGTTAAAAGCCCAGAGGTTGAGCAGATGCCAAGATCTAAGACCACCTTCTTACCCCTTGCTGTCGCTGTTGTCCTTCCCCTCAGAAAGAGACCTCATCTTGTGTGTCTGTATTTTTATTGACTTTCTGTTCTGCCTTCTCAGACCTGCAACCATATAACCTCCTTGTCACCACCTGTCTATACACACCTCCAGGTCTCTATGGTTGGTATTGAGATTAAAGGCATGTGTCTCCATTCTGGCTGTATCCTTGAATACACAGAGATTCTGCCTGTCATGTGATTGGGATTAAGGGCATTTGCTACCACTGCCAGACTTCTGCTAAATGGCTTGCTATTAGCTCTGACCCCCAGGCAACTTTATTTATTAATATACAAATAAAATCATATTTCAGCACAAATAAAATATCACTATATTTCCCCCTTCTATTCTAGTAAAAAGAAAAAAAGAAAAAAGTTATAAGAAAAACTATATATAAAAAGTACAATAACTATATACAATATATACAAACAATAAATACGTAATATGACTACCAGTTCAATTGTAATGTAACTTTCATTTCTTTATATCCTAATAGTTGGTAATAATAACATCCAAGCAAATTGCATTACATTGTTAAGTGAACAGTATAAGTACAATATCTTGAACAAGATTAGAAATATATGTATAGCATTTTCTAACAATATCAATCTCAATATATGTAATTTGTATACAATATACAAAAATCCAATCCAATGTAAAGTATTTAAAACCAGTAATTGTCTTTTAAAAGTAGATTCTTTGATCTATCATTTTTATCTGTTTCATATCTATATCTTCTCTTTATTTTTCCAAGTAGAGTCAATAATCTACCCTCTATTCTATCATTTCCATATATCTTTTTTTTTTATTTTGAAACAAGAACCTTAAATTTAATCTCCTTTGCTTGGCCCTTTTGCTAACCCTTAACCAACCCTCCTAAACAATGAAAATTATCCCAGACTCAAAACCCATTAAAAGACCAAAAAACTACCTCCCCCACATCACCTTTTTGGGAATGCTTCAGCTGGGGCAGAGCCACAAACAGTGCTGGGACCATGGAGGCAGTGGCTGCTGTTCTGAGTTGCTGGGTGACTGAGGTGATGCTGCTACCTGGGACAAAAGGTTTACTGATGCTTGTTCAGAAGAATTGCCAGGACCATCGTGTTACAAGACAGTGTCAGCAAAGGTCAATTTAGAAAAGGTTGGCAAGACAAATGGTGGGGAGGCATTGCTGTGAAGATTTTCTCTTCTAGGGAAGAACATTCATGATTCAGAGAGACAGACATTTATCAGACTGTGATTGCTCCAAACCGTAGAGGTGGCATACACAAAAAACTCTGCAGGGAACCATGGCCACACCTAACAGCAACTTTGAAATCTTCAAAAGGATGATGGGACCCCACAACGATGATTCCACAAGGACTATGGTAAAATCATTAAGCTGATTAACACCATGGAAAGATTGACTTTGGACTACAAACTGTTCAGGACAATTTCAAGATGGCTAGCTGAGATGAACCAGATTCACAGATTACTCAAACAAGGACTTGAGAAAAGCCCTGAACTTTCCCATTATGCAGAGACTGGACAAATGATACAGCTAAATCTCTCAGGACTTGACAATTAACCCAAAAAATTCTTTTCAGGATTCCCTTGCTGTGGGATGTTCTGTATGGCAAATGTGTTGCTAATTAGTCAATAAATAAAACACTGATTGGCCATTGGCTAGGCAGGAAGTGTAATTTAAGCTATAAGAACAGTTAGCAAGAAGCCTGCCACGGCCATACAGTTTGAAAGCAACATAAGTCTCTGTGTTTACTTGGTCGGGTTTGAGAGGCTGTGGGACTGGCAGGTGAGAGAGATTTATCCTGACTGTGGGCCAGGCAGGAAAACTCTAGCTACAAATGGCGTCCAACGTGGTGGCAAGAGTTTCCACCTAAAACCTGAGAAAAAAGATTCTAAAACGGAGCTAAAAACAGTTCCTAATTGTCTCTCTCAAATGAGCGGCAGCTGCCAGTTTGAGCTACTGGTGGGTTCCTAGCATGCGCTCGACCTGCCGCCATATGTTTTTACTTGGTTGGGTTTGAGAGGCTGTGGGACTGGCAGGTGACAAAGATTTGTCCTGACTGTGGGCCAGGCAGGAAAACTCTAGCTACATTCCCTAAAGATGTCTTCACCCCCAGAAAACAGGAAGTAATTTTAAGAAAACAATGCCCACATTCCCAAGAATTGGGGTGGGTAGTTTTTTGGTCGTTCAATGACTTATATTGTCATTGTTTATGATGGTTGATTACAAGTTGTTAATTGTTAATGGTCAGGAAAAAAGCTGAACAAGAAGAGTAGATTCAGAGTTTTTGTTTAAAAAAAAAGAAAAAGAAAAAAGAGAATATAGATAAAAGGTAGATCATTGAATCTACTCTGAGAAAAAAGATAAAGAAATAATAGGATAAATCGGTATATCATTGAATCTACTCTAAAAAGAATAAGGGGAAGATATAAAAATGACAAAAGGTAGATTATTGGATCTATTATGAAAAGAAAAAAGAGAATATGAATATGATAAGATAAAAGGTCAATTATTGAATCTATATTTTAAAAAGGAACTACTTGTTTTAAATAGGATAAGTAATGAAAATTTTTATCTGAATTTGTCAAATGACAATGGACTGGACATTGTTAGTGTATATAATGGAGTTTTTTATCTGAATCTGTCAAATGATAATAGAATAGACATTGTTAATGCAATTCTTAACTGTGCATATTGTATATACTTATTGGATATAGTTTTTCTTGTATTAGTTGTAAGCATTTTTTAAATTTTAGACAAAAAAGGGAAAATGTGGTTGATATATTGTGCACCCCAATAAACTTCTCTGGAGGTCGGAGAACAGAACAGCCATAATATTAAACATAGAGGTTAGGCAGTGGTAGCACACACCTTTAATCCTAGCATTCCAAAGGCAGAGATCCGTCTGGATATATGTGAGTTCAAAGCCACACTGGAAACAGCCAGGCATAGTGACTCACGCCTTTAATCCCAGGAAGTGATGGCAGAAAGGTATATAAGACATTTTAAGATTCATGCTATACCTGCTAGCTACACAAAGGGTTCTATTGAGAGGTCCTTCTACAGAGCATTTAAATGGGGTTTGTGGGCAATGTGCTGCAAGTTGCTTGGTGGCAGCATGAACCGGTGCTGCTCCCCGGTGCTGGGGTGGTGAGCAAGGCTCCCAGAGTTGATGGTAAATGTACCTCCAGCATGTTGAGAAACCAAGTGTAGTGAAGCCATCAGCCAAAACTGCAGCTTCAGTCCTAAGCATGCAGCTTAACAATTTCAAAACTCTCCTGGTTAGAAAAGAATTACAGATATGCAATAGGACAGATTCAAATTGAAAATACCTCTAAACAGTTTACAATGTGTATAAAAAATGTACATAGGCTTGGAAGAGGAAAAGGAGTATAAGCAGTTATATAAAGAAATAAGTAGTTTTAAAAAATAAAGTCCCTTAAAGAGACAGTAAAAGTAATATAAAAGAAATAAGCCACATAAAGATGGAAAATACACAGAGTCTGGATTATGTATATTATTGTGTTTTCTTTGAATTGTTTTACTGTTAATGAGCTAACTGCAGAAAAACATTTGATTTGTAAAGGCTAATAAATTATACCAACCTATATGTTTTAAAGGTATTTTGACTTCAAAATTTGGGTCTAAGGATATTTTGCTTAGGAAAAGAGGTTCTACTTTGTACCCACAGAAGATGAAAACCTGTGGATTACTTCCAGGTTAATATGGTTTGATCTTACAAGACCCTCTGAAAAATCTCCAGTGGGAACAGATGGCCCAGATGATCCAACATTTCAGAGTGCCTCTTTTGCAGTTTTCTCTGAGTTCTGCATCCAGAAAGGCTTCAAGGCTACTGGCTAAGGTGATTCAGCCTCACAGACTACTCCAGCCAGGACTTAGCCAATAATCCTAAATTTATTCAGGGTCCCCCAAAGACTACCAATTCCCAAAATCAGCAGGAAGTAGTCTAGAAAACTATACCTACATTCTCAAAAAAATGGATAATGGGCCGGGCCGTGGTGGTGCACGCCTTTAATCCCAGCACTCGGGAGGCAGAGCCAGGCAGATCTCTGTGAGTTCGAGGCCAGCCTGGGCTACCAAGTGAGTCCCAGGAAAGGCGCAAAGCTACACAGAGAAACCCTGTCTCGAAAAACCGGAAAAAAAAATGGATAATGGATGTTTGTCTTTGTCTAGGGGGTTTGGTTATAAATTGTTATTGGTCATAGTCAATCTCTTTCTAAAAGAAGAAAGGGGGATATGATACAGAAATGATGAGAAAAAAGGTAGATTGTTGAATCTACTTTAATCCAAAAAACAACTATTAATCTCAAAATATTTTACATTAGTATGGATTTTGGGTTATTGATACAAATTTAAGGTCAATTTTGTTACACTTTATGTATATTTCTACTGTTGTTTAAGGTATTATGTTAATGCAGATCACTTAAAGTGTACTGTATAGTTAAGAAATACAAATTAATAGTCATCTATAATAGCCAAACTTATAGCCATGTTAGTTAGGTTTTATAGATATGCAGAGATATATTTCAGGTAGATAGGCAATCTTCAAACACTTCAAAGACCTACAGAATATGGCATTTAAAATATTGTAAAAACCTAGACTTTTAAAAAATAAAAATAAAATAAAATAAACAGACATTTCTGGACAATGAGACATGTCTGCTTCTGGCAGCACCAATTTACTTCAAAGAGGAAGATGAGTATCAAAGACACTACATATGGAGTTTATCTTCTTGGCAAATTTGGCCATTTGGGCAAGAAACTGCTCTTGTCTGTATTGTTTGACAGTGTGTTGTAAAAACTGGACATGTAGAACCTATAGGAAATTGACCACTGAACTTTGCCAAATTAAGGTGATATGGTCCTTCAGGTTCCTGTTTCACAGAAGAAACTGCCAGACATTCTGCAGAACACAGAAAAAAGGGACTGACGAACTTTGCCAAAATAGGTAAAATGATCCTTCAAATTTTCTGCTTTACCAAAAAGTATGCCAGAAACATTAGGCCTGTAGGCTGAAGATAGATGCCCCAACATTACAGAGAAACTTTGGGTGACTGGCCAGGCAGCCAGATGTTTCTGTCATTTCTAGAATTTTGGAAGTTGTTTAAAGTACACTTTCTGTTTACTTAGGTAATATTATGTCCTTCTGGGGTCTTTGATGGAGTTGAAGACTAGATAATTATAATTTTCCTTAGTTATGATAAAAGGTAAATTAGATATAAATCTTTAGACTCACAAAGATAGGATATAGAATATTTTCTTTAATTTTGCCAAATAGAAATAGACTAGATATTGTAACTGTAATTATTGCTTAGTAATTGTTTTGTGTAATTTTATTATGTTAAAGTTAAAACCTTCACTTTTGATTAGACAGAAAAGAGGAAATGCTGTGGGATGGTCTTTCTGTATGCTGTGAATATGCATTGCTACCACTGGTTAATAAAGAAGATGCTCTGGCCTATGGCAAGACATGTTATAGCCAGACAGGAAATCCAAGGAAAGATACAGGGAAGAGGAAGATAGAGTCAGGAGAGACAATGAGAAATTCCTGGAGGAGCACGTGTAACACCACAAAGCCATGTGGCAAAACATAGATTAATAGATATGGGTTGCATTAAGTTGTAAGAGCTAGTTAATAATAAGCCTGAGACATAGGCCAAACAATTTGCAATTAATATAAACCTCTGTGTGTTTCCTTGGGACTGAATGACTGTGGGACTGGGTGGGACAGAAACATCTGGCTACACACATTGGAATACCATTTGTAGGTGGAGTTTTCCATCTAGGCTGCTGATCAGTTCTTTCCTGCCAGCTGCTCCCCAAATAACCTACAGGAAGAATTATTATTATTTATAAATGCTCATCCAATAGCTCAGGCTTATTACTAACTAGCTGTTACAACTTAAATTAACCTATTTATATTAATCTACATTCTGCCACATGGTATTACCTCTCTTTCATCTTGTACCTCCTGTTTCCTGTCAGTGTCTCACTGGTGACTCCTCTGACTTCTCCCTTTTTCTTCCCTGTGTCCTTAGTCTGGCTTTCCCACCTACCCATATCCTGTCCAGCTATTTGCCGGTCACCTAATATATACAGTGTACAAAAGGACTATTTCACAGCACACACCATAACGTGCTACAATAACACTAGGCACAAACCCTCATATCAAGGCTGAATGAGGCAACCCAGTAGGAGGAAAAGGGCTCTACAAGCAGACAAAAGAGTCAAAGACACTCCCCTACTTCCACTGCTAGAGTCCCACAAAAACAACAAAGCTACACCACCGTAATATATGCAGAGAGCACAGTGCAGACCCATGCAGGCTCTGTGATTGACACTTATGTCTCTTTGAGTCCCTATAAGCCCTACTTAGTTGATTCTGTAAGTCATGTTCTCCTGGTATTCTCAACACCTCTGGCTACAACAATCTTTCTTCCTCCTCTTTCAGGAGGTTCCCCTAGGTCCAGCTAATGTTTGGCTGCATTTTTTTGCATCTGCTCCCATCAGTTGCTGGATGAAGCCTCTCTGATGATAATTGGGCTAGGCACAAATTTATGAATATAATAGAATATCATTAAGAATCATTTCATTGACTTTTGGACAGTCTTATTTGGTTTCATCCTAGGTCTCTGGGCTATACGGCCCCTAGTTACTGGCCATCCAGCTGTTTTACAGCACGGGCTCCCTCTCATGGCCTGGCCCTTGTTAGACCAGTTACTGGAGATCACCACTCCTACAAATTCTGTACTACCATTACCCCAGCATATCTTACAGGCAGGAAAAATTGTAGATTGAAGGTTTTGTGGCTGGGTGGTGTTCCAGTTCCACCATGAAAGACTTGCCTGGATATAGAAGATAGCCTGGTTCAGGCTCCTTATCCCTTATTATTAGGAGTCCTCAATAGGGTCACCCATATAGATTCCAGGTACTGTCCACTGCACTAGGTTTCCACATCACCCCCAAAATGCTCCCCATTTCCAGTTATCTCTCCCCTTACTCTTTCCCTCCATTCCTCCCCTGACTGATGTTTCCTATTTCCACCCCCACACAAACCACAGAATATCCCCAAATTCTATTTCCCTTTCCAAGGAGATCCATGCTTTCCCACCCCAATCCCTTGAGCCCTCCTTTTTACTTAGCCTCTTTGGGTCTGTGGACAATAGCATGGTTATCCTTTACTTAATAGCTAGTATCCACTTTTAAGTGAGTACACACCATGTTTGTTATTCTGAGTCTCAGTTCCCTCACTCAAGATGTTTTTTTTTCTAGTTCAATATATTTGCCTCCAAATTTTATTATGTCATTGTTTTTAACAGCTGAGCAATACTCCATTGTGTAAATGTACCACATTTTCTTTATGGATTCTTTAGTTGAGGGACATCTAACTTGTTTTAAGTTTCTGACTATTATGAATTAAAGCTGCTATGAACATAGTTGAACAAGTTTCCTTGTAATGGGACGGAGCATCCTTTGAGTATATGCACATTAGTGGTATAGCTAGTTCCTGAGGTAGATCAATTTCCAATTTTCTGAAAAACCATCATATTAATTTCCATAGTGATTGTACAATTTTGTACTTTCACCAGAAATAAAGGAGTGTTCCCTTTGATCCACATCCTCTCCAGCATTTTGGAGATGTTTTGGACTTTAGCCATTCTCACAGGTGTAAGATCGAATCTCAAAGTAGTCTCGATTTGCATTTGCCTGATGACTAAGGATTGTAAAAGTGATCACTTATATTGTTCTATCATTAAATAAAACTTAGGACAAATGTTCGGGTAAAAACTTGATTGATCAGAGAAGCATCAGACAAGCAACCAATGACTTCCTTCCTCTCTCTCTCTCTCTCTCTCTCTCTCTCTCTCTCTCTCTCTCCCTCTCTCTCTCTCTCTCTGTCCTCAAAAGATATATATAATCTTTCTCTCTCATTACTCAATCCAAAAGGCCCTATAAATCTTCCTAGTTCCATCCTTACTAATTTCTGTAACTTTCTATCTGTCCTGAGTCCTCCAAAACCTCTATGGCTAATTTTGGTCATCTAGTAGCTAGCCCCACCCTCTGATTCAAGGTAAGCTTTATTGTCAGTCTCAGGAGTGTCAGAGTGTGGTCAAAATATTCCACAACATTTCCCCCTTTTTGTTTAAATAAAATGGGAAGATTTTAATTCTAACACAGAAAAAATTATATACAATGAGAACAATTATCAGGTAAGAATTATATTCAGAATGTCCAATCCATTTACATTTGGCAAATTCAAAGAGAATACTCCATTATCTATCCTATCTTGATGAGTCCAAAGTTTTGTACCTAATTCACTTTCCATCCAAACTTGTATTTTACCTCAAAACTATCTTTTTAGACTTTAAAACATTTTCTTAGATAAACAATTTAAGCTTTATGTCTCTCAAACTAATAAATTTTACACCTATTTTGTGAATTTCTTTTCTGAATTTGGTAACCAGGAAAACTGTAACTATATCTAGTCTTCAACTCCATCAGAGACCCAATAAGTTTATAATGTTGGCTAAATAAACAGGAAGTGTAGAGCAAACAACTTCCAAAACTATAAAAATGACAGAGACATTAGGCTGCCTGGACAGTCACCCAAGTTACCTCTGCAACATTGGGACATTCATTTTCAGCCTATAAGCCTAGAATAACTGACAAACTTTTCTGTGATGCAAGAATTTGGAAGGACTGTCCTACCTTGTCTTGGCAAAATTTGGTAGTTGCCTTCATTTATGTCTTGCTTGTCCAATTTCAACAGCATACTGTCAGCAGTCGAGGCAAGAGCAGTTTCTTCTCCAATGGCTAGCTTTATCAAAATGAAAGCAAACTCCATATGAAGGTTCTCTGATGTCCATCATCCTTTCTTGAAGTAAATTGATGCTGCCTGAAGCAGCTGTGTCTCACTGTCATGAAAAGCCTTATGTTATTAAAACATCTTAAATGCCATAATCTGTGTATTTCTGAAGTGTTTGAAGACCATATATCTATCTAAAATATATCTCTGTTTGACCTTGAAAACATACCTAACATGCCTACAAATTTGATTGTTATAGATGACTGTAAACTGCATTTCTTAATTATTCTAAATAGTTTGTTACAGTGCATAGCTGTTCTATCTATGACCTTGAAGCACCCACCATTCCCAGTGAGGTGGCAGGTAATTTTTAGACCTGCCTATGACCTTAAAATAATGCCCTTTGAGCATGGCCACTTGTGATCCTTAAGACCTGCCTCTTTCACTTCCTTGTGGGACTTGGATGATTGGATGATCACAGGTAGAAGATTAGCATGGGACCATGCCTCACCATTCCAGGATCCTGCCATAATTACTCCTGTATTGTGAGTTTCTTTGTCTAATAAATTCCTTTGTCCTTTAAGCAAACTATGGATTGCTAGTAATATTTCTCCTATTAGTTTGTAATAATAAATTTTAAGGACTATAAATTTACATTAGATTGTTAAATAAGCTGCATAGGTAGAAAGCCTTAAACAAGAGTAGAAAGATATATACAGTTAGGAAAAATAATCATAAATTTATATTAATATATAAAAGTACCCTAAACAAGAGTAGAAACATGTATAATATTTTCTAACAAAAATATCCTTAAATTTGTATCAATATATAAAACTAGTATAAAATATTTGAGACTAGTGGTTGCTTTTTTTAGTTTAAAAGTAGATTCAATAATCTAATTGTTTTCATATCATTACTATATCCCCCCTTTTTTCATCTCAGAAGGAGATCTCTAAATCTAATCTCCTTTGCTTAGTTTCCTCCTTGACCATGAACAACAACAATTGCAACCAACCCTCCTAAACAATAACAAACATCTATAACCCATAAAGTGAAAAAACCATCCACCCCACCTTTTAGGAATTTGGACATCATGTTCTTAAAATTATTTCTTGCTGTCTGGAAGCAATGACATCTTAGGTGAATCTTAGAAAATTGAAATAATGGTCAAGTCCTGGGAGAGCTAGCTATTGTCCAGTATTAGTATGATGGGAAAGTGTAGGGCTTATTTGAAGTCCAAGCTGAGGTAGTCTATGAGATTGAACCATCTCAGCTAATTTTTTGAAGTTGACCTGAGCAGTTTGTAGTCCAAAGATGGTCTTTGGGTGATGTTTGTCAACTTAGTGGTGTTAACCACAATCCAGGTGAATTCAGTATTGCATGGACCCATCATCTTCTTAGAGACCTCATAGGTCACTGACAGGAATGGACACAGGTCACTGCAGAAAACTTAAACATTTTAAATATCAGATGCAGCAGATCTCTAAGAGGTTAAAGGACCACAACTGGTTAAATAATCCAAGGTACAGAAATTTACTTCCCACTTACCTTCTTCAGACTCAAGCCCAAAATTACATACAGGAAGCTAGATGAAGCCTATTTCTAGAATTAGTTAGTACTCTATCTGACCATTAATATCATGACAGAAAGTTTAAATATATATACATATTAATCTTATAAATTTTGAGACAATATTTATATCTCAAGAAAAGTGTTAAAGAGTCAAGATAAAAGCAAAGGATGATGAGATTAGTAGCACTAGAATAGTCCCTTAATTTTTTTAATATTTTTATTTTATAATTAATTTAATTTTACGTAACAGCCATGGATTCCCCTGTCCTCCCTCCACCCAGCTTTCCCCAATACACCCCCCATTCCCACCTCCTACAAGGCAAGGTCTCCCCTGGGGAGTCAGCCCAGCCAGGTAGATTCAGTTGAGGCAGGTCTAGTCCCCTCCACCCTACACCAAGGATGAGCAAAGTATCACAGCATAGGCACTAGGTTCCAAAAAGCCAGTTCACACACCAAGGACAGGTCCTGGTTCCTCTGCCTGGGGGCCTTCTAAACAGTTCAAGCTAGTCAACTGTCTCACTTATCCAGAGGGCCTGGTCCAGTTCCATGGGGGCTCCTCCGCTATTGGTTCACAGTTCATGCATTTTCACTAGTTTGGCTATTTGTCCCTGTGCCTTTTCCAATCATGGTCTCAATATCTCTTGCTCATATAATCCCTCCTCTCTCACACTGATTGGACTCCTGGAACTCCACTTGAGGCTTAGCCATGGATCTCTGCTTCTGCTTCCATCAGTCACTGGATGAGAGTTCTATCATGACAGAGTGTTCTGCCATCCGATCGCCATAGTAGGTCAGCTCAGGCACTCTCGACCATTGCCAGTAGTCTATAGTGGAGGTATCTTTGTGGGTTTCTGGGGACCTCTCTAGCACTCTGCTTCTTCCTATTCCCATGGGGACTTCATTTATCATGGTATCAAAGAACTCAAAAAATTAGACATCAAAATGCCCAACAGTCAAATTAATAAATGGGCTATACAGTTAAACAGAGAATTCTCAACAGAAGGAACTCAAATGGCTGAAAGACATTTAAGGAATTGCTCAACATCTTTAATCATCAGGAAAATGCAAATCAAAATGACTCTGAGATACCATCTCACTCTGGCTAAGATCAAAAACACTGAAGACAGCTTATGTTGGAGAGGATGTGGAGCAAGGGGAAACTGCTCCACTACTGGTGGGAGTGCAAACTTGTACAGCCACTTTGGAAATCAATATGGTGCTTTCTTAGAAAATTGGGAATCAACTTCCCTCAAGACCTATCTGTACCACTCTTGGGCATATACCCAAGGAATGCTCAATCATACCACAAGGACATATGCTCAGCTATGTTCATAGCAGCATTATTTATAATAGCCAGAACCTGGAAACAACATAGATGCCCCTCAACTGAAGAATGGATAAAGAAAATGTGGTACATATACACAATGGAGTACTACTCAGCAGAGAAAAACAATGACATCATAAGATTTACAGGCAAATGGATAGAACTAGAAAAAATCATCCTGAGTGAGGTAACCCAGACTTAGAAAGACAAACATGGTATATACTCACTCATAAGTGGATATTAGATGTAAAGCAAAGGATAACCAGACTTCAACTCACAACTCCAAGGAGGCTACCTAGTAAAGAGGACCCTAAGAAAGACACAGGGTTCACCTAACAACAGAGAAATGGATGAGATCTACATGAGCAACCTGGGCATGGTGGGGGTAATGGAGGGCAAGGGTCAGGGGAAAGAGAGCTTAGGGGAGTGGGAGATCCCAGCCGAATTTGGTTTCTTCTCTCCCATGCCATATGTGATTTCTGACATGCGACAGAGATTTTGGATTTTCCTTTAACAAGCATGCTTGTGTTTAAAAAAGTTGAAATCCATGCTCCAACTTCAAAGCCAGCTTTAATTTTTAATTGAATTGCAACTACAAAACTATTTGCCTTAACTATCTGTAGATAACAGCAGAAACAAACATTTAGGAAGACATGAAATTCTGTCCTGTTGGAAACGTGGTATACCATTAGGCTATTTTATTCTTTTTCTTCAGAGATTTTCTCTTGATGATTTATCTTTCTTCTTCAGATGTCTCATTTGTCCAGTAATCTTTAGGTTCCTTAGTTGGATAATTTTATTCTCCTACAAAGAAAAAACAAAACCCTGCCCCAACCCTAACTTTGGATGGTTTCTCTTTGTGGCAGGTTATGTATGATCAAATGAAAGGCATTTGTTAGTCTTATAAGTTAGTGTAGATTGAATGGCTACCCTGTCACCTCTCCTAATCAAGAGGTCTCTCCACTTCAAATCTAATCTTTATCAGCCTTGATGGTATCCATACATTTTCTTCTCCTGTGGAAACAACAGCAAAACCTCTTCCCCAGTGTAACACATATCCTGATTTCCATTCTGAGGTCAACACATCTTTAAAGTATACTGGCTGATTTAATTCAGCCATTTTTTTCTACTATCCCCTGTCTCTCCATAGCTGTCATGCATTACACATTAGCATTTAAAAATCTAAGGTTAATAAAGCATTGTGCAATCTATTTCTGGCTGTCTTTATTACCCCTTTCTGTTTATTAAGTATATCTTTTTAAAGTATATCTTTCTATAACTGCTTCTCCTGTAGGGATTGTGTGGTATACTTGCAATTGCTTTATGTTGTAATATTCAAAAGGCTGCTTCATTTTACTAGAGACATATGCTGGTGCATTGTCAGTCTTAATTCAGGTATTCCCATAATGGCCATAACTTCTATTAAATATTTAAGTACAGAGTCAGCCTTTTCAGAACTCAAAGCTGTTGCCCATTGAAATCATGAATATGTGTCAATGGTATAGTGCTCATACTTCAATTTTACAATCCCTGCAAAATGAAACACTTCTATTTACAAAATTTCATTTCTTTCCATACCTTTAGGGTTACTTTCTATAGGTAATAGAGTTTAGTTTTAAAAAGAACAAGTAGGACATTTCCTTATCATTTCCTTGGCTTGTTGCCAAGTAAAAGAAAAAATCTTTCTTCAACCCTTTGCTATTAATATTGTGTTTCTTATGGAATTCTGAGGCGTCTAGGAAATTTCCTACCAATAGCTGATCAATTTCATCATTAGCTTGTGCTAGAGGGCCTGGAAGATCCATTAGGGATCTCATATGTGTTATATACAGGGGATGATTTCTATTTCTGATTATTTTTTGTAATTGAATAAATAAGAAAGTTAATTCTGAATCATCTGAAATAATTTCAGTGGTTTCAATCTATAAAACAACTCTTTATGCATATTGAGAGTCAGTAAGTATAAGCTTTCCCAAGAAATTACTGAAAGCTCTTTGCCAATGTTCATTTTCTGTTCATGAGACAATTTCACATTAGAAAAAGGTACCACAATTTCTGTTGTATCATAATATTGTTCCCCATTCTAACTGAGGGAAAACTTTTTTTTATAAAACTAGTTCCCTCCTCAAGAATTTTCAGGTGTCTCACCAGATCTGTTAATGAAGACAGTGTAGGTGAAGTTGTGTGAGGGGAGCCAGCTGTGACAGCATCACTCAGCTATGGGGAGGGGGGTATTGCCCAGCCAACCAGGCTAGTGTAGCAAAAGATGAGGTCACATTGGCCTGCCAGTGTGCTGCATAGCTGAGCTGAGGGCACTTGCATCTGCTTGCATGTAGCTGTGGGCTGAGGGTGTGTAGCAGTGGCAGCAGCAGCAGAAGACTGGGTGTAAGCAGTTGTCAAGGCCTCCAAGCTGGAGCTATGATGGCCCAGGAAGGATGTCCAAGGAAAGCCCAAAACCCATGCAGAGAGGGAGAAAGTTGCCTCAAATGAAGACACATGGGGGTGCAGAAGAAACCCATATGACAGGAAGTGAGGGCATGGGGCCACTTGAACAACAGAGCTGGCAGTAAGTGGTGACTCAGTGGCAGCAAAGCAAGTGGTCATTGAGTGTTAGATTATAAATATAAATATATAAAAATATAAGATTACTTATATTGTTCTCTTATTAAATAAAACTTGAGAATCAGATATTGGGGTAAATTTCTGTTTGATCAGAGAAGTGGCACGAAGTGACCAGTGACTTGCTCTTTCTGTCCTTCCTCAATCCAAAGGGGATTGAAAACCTTTCTAAGCCCCTTCTACTTCTCCTTGTGTCTCTCAATATGCCCTACATCCTCCAAAACCTCCATGACTAATTCTGATCAACTAGCAGCTATCTCTGCCTTTTGATTCATAGTAAACTTTATTGTCAGTCTCAGGAATGTCAGAGTGCAATCAAAATATACCACAACAGACGGTGAACATTATTTTAAGTGGTTCTCAGCCATTTGAGATTCCTATTTTGGTAGTTTTCTGTTTAGAACTGTACCCCACTTTTTAAAATAGATTATTTAGTTTGTTCATATCTAGTTTCTTGAGTTCTTATATATTTTGGCAATTAGCCCTCTGACAGATGTGGAGTTGATGAAAATATTTTCCCATTCTGTGGGCTGCTGTTTTGTCATATTAGTGGTGTCCTTTACCTTACAGAAGCTTTTCGGTTTCATCAGGTCCCATTTATTAATTGTCATCTTCATGTTTGCACTATTGGTTCAGGAAGTTGTCTCCTGTGCCGAATCTTTCAAGGCTCTTCCCCACTTCCTTTTGTATCAGATTCAATGTATGTGGTTTTATGCAGAGGTCTTTGATTCAAATGGATTTGAATTTTGTGCAGGGTGATATATATATGAATCTATTTGCATTCTTCTACATGCAGATACCCACTTAGATTAGCACCATTTCTGAAGATTCTTTCTTTGTTCTATTTTATACTTCTGGATTCTTTATCTAAAAATCAGGTGTCCATAGGTGTGTGGACTTATGTCAGGGTCTTTGATTCAATTTTATTGATCAACCTGTTTGTTTTTATGCCAAATATCAGTCAGTTTTTATTAGTATAGCTTTGTAGTACAACTTGAAATCAGGATGATAGTACATCCAGAAGTTCTTTTATTGTATAAGATTGTTTTAAATATCCCAAGATTTATTTTCCCATATGAACTTGAGTGTTGTTCTTTCAAGGTCTGTAAAAATTGTGTTGGAATTCTGATGAGGATTACACTGAATCTATAGATTGCTTTTGATAGGATGGCCATTTTTACTATATTAATCCTACCAATCCATGAGCATGAGAGATCATTCAATCTCTTGACATCCTCTTCAACTTCCTTCTACAAAGGCTTGAAGTTTTTATCATACAAATCTTTCACTTGCTTGGTTATAATTTCTTCAAGCACATGACAAACTTTGTCAAGGCAAACTGAGACAGTCTTTCAAAATTCCTGCTTCACAGAAAAGTTTGTCAGATATTCTAGGCCAGTAGACTAAATATGGATGCCCGAATGCTGCAGAATAATCTTGGGTGACTCTCCAAAAAGAAAAAATGTTTCTGTAATTTTACAATTTTGGAAGTTGTTTGCTTTGTACTTCCTGTCTACTCAGGTAATATATCCTTCTCAGGTCACTTATGGAGTTGAAGATAGTTATAGTTACAGTTTTTCTGGTTACCAAATTCAGAAAGGAAACTCACAAAAGAGGTGTGAAGTTTATAAGTTTGAGAGATATAGAGCTTAACTCATTTATCTAAGAAAATGTTTTGAGGTCTAAAAAGATAGTTTTAGGTTGGTAGTAATACAAGTTAGGATAGAAAGTGAATTAGGTACAAAACTCTGGATTCACCAAGATAGGACAGATAATGGAATATTTTCTCTGAATTTGCCAAATGCAAATAGACTGGACATTGTGAATATAATTCTTACCTGGTAATTGTTCTCATTGTATATAATTTTACTGTGTTAGAATGAAAACTTTCAAATTTTATTTAGACAAAAAGGAGAAAAGTTGTGGGATATTTTGATTGCAAACTGATGCTGCACCTGAGACTGACAATAAAGTTTGCTTTGAAGCAGAGTGCAGAGCTAGCTATTTGCTGATCAAATTATCCATAAAGATTTTGGAGGACTGAGGAAAGATAGAGAGACACAGGAAGTAGTAGAGCAGGGCTTAAAGAGAGTCTCAGCCTTTTCTGGATCAAGGAACGAGACAGTGTAGATGGAAGTTTTTCTGTGTCCCTCTCAGTCTGG
The DNA here is from genome assembly GCF_949786415.1 of Peromyscus eremicus. Taxonomy (NCBI): domain Eukaryota; kingdom Metazoa; phylum Chordata; class Mammalia; order Rodentia; family Cricetidae; genus Peromyscus; species Peromyscus eremicus. The sequence goes on from NC_081421.1 coordinate 130,262,359, forward strand.
AACCACTCACACTCAAATAAACACACAGAAGCTTATATTATTTTTAAACGATATGGCCTAATGGCTCAAGCTTCTTGCTATCTAGCTCTTACATCTTAAATTAACCCATTTCTATAAATCTATATTTTGTCATATGACTTGTGGCTTACCGGTACTTTTTTTTTTTCTGAAATGTACTTTAGTAGCCCAAGAAATAATAGCAAGATTGACAGTGGGATTACATCAAGTTAAAAATCTTCTGTATAGCACATACATTGATTAATAGATTGCTAAGAGAAAAGGGGGAAATCTTTGTCAACTATACATCAAATCATTAATATCTAGATTACATAAGAAATTCAAAAAGTTAAACACTAGTAACAAATTATACAATCAATAAATAGGCAAATGAATTTAACACATAGTTCTCAAAAGAAGTACAAATTTTCAATAAATGTGTTAACATCTTTAACCATCATGGAATTACAAATCAAAATGTGCAGTGAGGTTCCATGTACTCCCAGTCAAATGGCTATCACTTACAAAACAAATGCAAAGGATGGAGGAGTAATCAGCAGAGAGTAGGATCAAAGTTTCTGTGGGGGAGGATCAGTAAAACCCATTACTTTGTCCAACAAATAGATGTCTTTAAAAAGACAAATAGAGGACTAGGACTTTAATCTGAAGCTTTTCTAAGGAGATGAGCCTTGGCTTGAGTTCCCAGTGTGGTGGCTGAAGCTTATAATCCCATCAAGAAGGCAAAAGCAGGAAGATTGCCATGAGTTTGAGGCCATCTTAGTCTAAAGAGTGAATTCATGTCTCAGAAAATAAAAGAACAAAAGTGGGAGAAAAGAGGAAGAGGATTTGGGGGAAAGGAAGGAGAGATCATTTTATATAAAGGGAACAATAAATAAAATAACTCTCAGCCAAGAACAAGTTGAACTTGTTTACATAATAGAAGGCTAATGTGGCCAGAGAGAGTAAAGAAGAAATGAAAGTTTAGGAGTTGACCTCGGGGATATTGCCAGGATATGAAGGGTTTTACAAGGCATGTTGAGTACTCCAGATAATATATAGGTAGCTGTCCAATGAGAACAATTGATGACTATATGAAGAAGGTTCTTCGCATTGGAACAAGACCTCACTGAGGATCATATTCTTCTCTGGATGCTTCTCCTCTTGGTCTTGTATCTTTATCACCTTGGCTGTTTTATCCCCTTCCTCTAGAAAAATACCCTTCTTTGCTAGTGACCCTGTTGTCCTTTACTCAAGGTGTTCTTGAGACCATAACCTTGACACTGACCAGACATGGGGCTAATTCTTCAGGCTCTGGTAGGGGTAAATGATGACTACCCAGATTTTAAAAAGAAAAAAAAGATATTTGATTCTCTAGGAAAGGCCTAAATAGTGTATAGCACATAGTTTTATTGTCTGTTTTTTAAAATCTAGGCATATAGCTTTGAAATTCCTTTAAAGTCTTATTTTGTTATTGTCTAGACAGATAATGCAATATATTACCACATATATGCTTCTCAGTCATAAATGCTGCTTCACAGCCAATGTTACATTGGATGATTTACAAATGAACATCCAACCAAAAGAATAAGAAATTCTGATATTTGTAGAAATCAAGATGACTATTATGAAAATAATGGACAAATGTAACTTATCAAATAACAATGCAAGTCTGGAATGATCATGTATCAGAAAACTACATTTCTTCTAGACTGCAGAGAAGGTTGACTGAAAGAAGAGGAAGAAAGAAATGAAGCATACACTAATAGTTTGCAAGATGGATCAGTTGTATCATCCATGACATGCAACCTCAGCTATTAAAACTTTATTTACTTATTTTAGTTTCTTAAGACAGGATCTCACCCTGTAGCACAGGCTAACCTGAAACTCATAACAATACTACTATCTGTACTTCTTAAGTGCTGGGATTACAGGTTTAAGCCACCATGACCATCTTTAACAGTTTTTAAAATTCTTTGATAATTCATACATGAATAAGACATATTAAGATTATACTCGTCCTTCTCCAACTCCTCCTTGGCTCCCCACTCCTACCCCACCGCAAGTAAACTTTGTTGACATATTAGGTTCACTGAAAATTTGAGTATAAAATACTAGTTTCCTATATGGGGGGGGCGGGAAGTATCCCCATACTTGCACAACCTCTGCCACTGTGATATCGTAGGCTGCAGTGATGCATTTGACAATAACATGTCACTGATAGATCATTACTAGCCAACACATGGAGTTTACATTGGGCTCCACTCTTAGTGTTGCACATTCTATAGGTTTTCATAGATACATAATAATCTGAATCTTTCATTGCAGTGCACAGGATAGTTTCCATACTCTGAAAATCCTCTGTGCTCTGCCTGTGTAGCTGTTGCTGCTGCTAATACACTCTTTCACTGATACCAGAACCCAGATGCTCTCTAGAAATCCCCCAGGCCTTCAATCCCAGGCTGGTACTTCTGCGACAGCCAGTCTCATGGACTGGGCAGCTAACAGACTCTCAGCCTCCCCAGTGTAAAGACAGCCACAGGCTTACCGGTACTTTACATCTTGCTTCTTCTGGTGTTGGCCAGCAGTGTCTCTTTGCTCTGCCTTTCTCCTTGCTCTCTCTCCAATTAGAATGTCCTGCCTAACCTTATTCTGCCTCACCATTGGCCAAACAGCTTTATTTATCAACCAGTCAAAGCCACACATATTCACAGCATACAGAAAGACATTCCACATCAATTCCCCTTTTTTATCTAATCAAAAAGGAAGGTTTTCACTTTAACCTGGTAAAATTATATACAACAAAACAGTTATCAAGCAAGAATTATACAATATTTAGTCTATTTATGTTTGGCAATTAAAGAAAATATTTTATGTATCCTGTATTTATGAGTCTAAAGTTTTATATCTAATTTTTCTTTTATCATAACCAATGAAAATTATAACTATAATTTTCTAGTCTTCAACTACATCAAAGACCTCAGAAGGATATAATATTACCAAGTGAACAGGAAGAGAATTGTAAGCAACTTCCAAAAATCTAGAATGACAGAGACAACTGGCTACCTGAACAATTACCCAAAGTTCCTCTATGACATTAGGGCATCCATTTTTCAGCCTACAGGCCTAGAGTCTCTCAGTCGCTTCTCTCTACATCCTGTAGAATGTCTGGCAGTTTCTTCTGTAAAGCAGAAACCTGTAGGACCATCTCACCTTGCAAAGTTCAGTGGTCACCTTCCTATGGGTCCTGCATGTCCAGTTTATACAATATATTATTAAGCAATAAACACAAGGGCATTTTTTTGCCTAGTGGCTAACTTTTGCCATGAAGAAAGAAAACTCCGTAATGAGTTTCTTCAATGCCCATTATCTTCTCTGAAGTATATTGGTGCTGCCAAGAGCAGACATGTCTCAATGTCCAGAAAGTCAAAGTTCTTAAAACATTTTAAATGCCATGTTCTTTGGGTCTTTGAAGTGTTTGAAGCTTACCTACTTAATTGAAATATATCTGTATATACCTAGAAAACTTAACATGACTATAAGTTTGACTATCATAGAAGACTAATTATTAATCTGTATTTCTTAATTATCCATACAATTTAAATGAGTTATATAAATATAATACCTTAAATGGGAGTATATATATATATATATATATATATATATATATATTATAATAAAATCAACTTTAAATTTGTATCAATAAACTGAAATCCATAGCAATGTAAAACATTTTTAAACAAGTTGTTGCTCTTTCAAAGTAGGTTCGTTAATCTACACTTTCATCCTATCATATCTATACTATCCCCTTTTATTCTTTAGAGAGAGATTACATTTATAATCAACTTGCTTTAAATAAAAATAAACATTCTTCAACAATATTTTGGGAATTTGGGCATAGCTTCTCATACTACTTCCTGCTGGATGAGGGCACTGACAATCTAAAGGGGATCCTGAGAAAATTAAGAATTGTGGTCAAGTCCTGACTGGAGTAATCTGTGATGCCAGTTGCCTTGAAGCTGTTTTTGGATGTTGGATCATCTGGGCCTCTCAGGGTATCTTTCTTGATCAAACCATAATAGCCTGGAAGCAATACACAGGTTCTCATCTTCTGTGGAAACAAAAGCAGAACCTCTTTTCCAAAGTAACATAGCCTTAGATATAAACTTTGAAGTCTAGATACTATATATATATATATATATATATATATATATATATATAGGCTTAATTCAACAGCTTTTACAATCAAATGTCTTTCTGCAGTAAAAATCCCAAAGACAATATAATCCAGACTCTCTGTGTGATTTCTAGCTTTACATGGCTTATTTTTATATTACTTTTACTTTCTCTTTAAAGAATTTATTTTTCAAAACTATTTCTTTATATAACTGTCTATCCTTTTCCTCTTTCTTCCAAGCCTATGTATATTTTTACATTAATCATAAACTGTTTAGGGTTTTATTTCATCTGAATCTGTTTTATTGTGAATCTATAATCCTTCTCTGACCAGGAGAGATTTTTAAACTGCTGAACTACTTGGCTAGGACCAACATGACAGCCTTGGCTGCTGATTCCACCAACCACAGCTTCCTAACATGGCAGAAGTATGCCTAGTGCCAACTCTGGGAAGCAGTGTGTCTATGTCTCTAAAAAGCAGCATGTTGGCCCCCGACCCCATCCCTGGGCACCAGCCACTCCCGGGAAGACCTGCCCAACTTGGCCCCAGGTTCTGGTCACTGGGCAGGTTCCCTTCTAGCCCCACTGGGAAGGATCCCCTTCTCCAAGACCCCTGGCAGACCCTGCAGTCTCCACGCCCTGCCCCCATGCCCATTCGCCTGAGCCCCAAGCCTTTTCCTGAGACTTAGAGGCCGGCCCCCAGCTCCCATCCTGCCCGGACTTCCCATCTGAAGCACAGGTGAGTGCCCTAGCTTGCCCCCGACCCCATCCCTGGGCACCAGCCACTCCCGGGAAGACCTGCCCAACTTGGCCCCAGGTTCTGGTCACAGGGCAGGTTCCCTTCTAGCCCCACCGGGAAGGATCCCCTTCTCCAAGACCCCTGGCAGACCCTGCAGTCTCTACGCTCTGCCCCCACCCCCATCCGCCTGAGCCCCAAGCCTCTTCCTGAGACTTAGAGGCTGGCCCCTAGCTCCCAGCTCCCATCTTGCCCCGGACTTCCCTTCTGAAGCACAGGTGAGTCCCCTAACTTGCCCCCAACCCCATACCTGGGCACCAGCCACTCGGGAATACCTGTCCAACTGCCCCAGGTTCTGGTCACTGGGCAAGTTCCCTTCTAGCCCCACCGGGAAGGATCCCCTTCTCCAAGACCCCTGGTAGACCCTGCAGTCTCCACACCCTGACCCCACGCCCATCCGCCCGAGCCCCAAGCCTCTTCTTGAGACTTAGAGGCTGGCCCCCAGCTCCCATCTTGCCCCGGATTTCCCATCTGGGAGAGAGAGAGAGAGAGAAAGAAAGAAAGAAAGAAAGAAAGAAAGAAAGAAAGAAAGAAAGAGAGAGAGAAAGAGAGAGAGAGAGAGAGAGAGAGAGAGAGAGAGAGAGAGGAGAGTACCCATCCTCCCCCGGACTTCCATTCTGAACAAGAGCTCCCATCCTGCCCCAGACTTCCAATTTGGACAAGAGAGCTCCCATCTGGACAAGAGAGAGAGACTTCCTGAATCTGTCAGCTCTGTTTGAACCAAGTGTGCGGATAAGGCCAAGAACGAACCACAAGGAGATGGGCAGACGTCAAGGCAGAAACACATACAACAAAAATGAATAGCAATACACCATCACCAGGCCCTAGCCCTCCTCCAACACCTAGACCTGAACATCAGAAATTGGAAGAAGCAGAAGAAAATAGCCTTATGAATGTCATCATGAAGAAGCTAGAGGCTCGTGTAGAGGAAAAGACAAAAAAATGTGAAGAACGCTGTAAACAACCAGAGGAAAGAGCAAACAAATTAGAAGAAATCAAAAAAGTCCTGGAAGAGAACAATAAAATACTGAAAGAAAATCAAGAAAAATCAATGAAACAAATGAAGGAAACAGTCCAAGATCTGAAAAGGGAAATAGAAAAAATGAAGAACACAAGCAGAGGGAATGCTGGAAATAGAAAATCTGAGAAAACGATTGGGAACTTCAGATGCAAGTATAATCAACAGAATGCAAGAGATGGAAGAGAGAATCTCTAGTGTTGAAGATACAATAGAAGAAATAGATTCATCAGTCAAAGAAAACACTAAAGTCAACAAAGTCATGAACCAAAATGTCCAAGAAATTTGGGACACTATGAAAAGACCAAACCTACGAATAATAGGGGTAGAAGAAGGAGAAGAATACCAACTCAAGGGCACAGAAAATATATTCAACAAGATCATAGAAGAAAACTTTCCCAACTTAAAGAAGGAAATGCCTATGAAGATACAGGAAGCCTATAGAACACCAAACAGACTAGACCCCCAAAAAAAGTCCCCTCGCCACATAATAATTAAACAATTAAATGTACAGAATAAAGAAAGAATATTAAGAGCATCAAAGGAAAAAGGCCAAGTGACATATAAAGGCAAACCTATCAGAATAACACCCGATTTCTCAATGGAGATTTTGAAAGCCAGAAGGTCCTGGACAGATGTAATGCAGACACTAAGAGACCATGGATGTCAGCCTAGACTAATATACCCAGCAAAACTTTCAATCATCATAGATGGAGTGAACAAGACATTCCATGACAAAGCCAGATTTAAACAATATTTATCCACAAACCCAGCCCTACAGAAAGCACTAGAAGGAAAATTCCAACCTAAGAAAGTCAGATACACCCTCGAAAACGCAGGCAATAGATAAAGCCACAGCAGTAAACCCCAATGAAGAAAAGTACACACAGATCACCACCAAAAAATAACAGGAATGAACAATCACTGGACATTAATATCCCTCAATATCAATGGACTTAATTCACCTATAAAAAGACATAGGCTTAGAGAATGGATACGAAAGCAGGACCCATCTTTCTGCTGCATACAAGAAACACATCTCAAATTCAAAGATAGACACTACCTAAAAATAAAAGGCTGGGAAAAGACTTTCCAATCAAACGGTCTTAAGAAACAAGCAGGTGTAGCCATCCTGATATCCAGCAAAATAGACTTCAAACTAAAATCAATCAAAAGAGATCAAGAAGGGCATTACATACTCATCACAGGAAAGATCCACCAAGATGAAGTCTCAATTCTGAACATTTATGCCCCAAACACAAGGGCACCCACATATGTAAAAGAAACATTATTAAAGCTTAAATCACATATAAAACCCCACACATTAATAGTGGGAGACCTCAACACCTCACTTTCACCACTGGACAGATCCCCCAAATCGAAACTTAACAGAGAAATAAAGGACTTAATTGATGTCATGACTCAAATGGACTTAATCGATATCTACAGAACATTCCATCCTAACAAAAAAGAATATACCTTCTTCTCAGCACCCCATGGAACCTTCTCTAAAATCGACCACATACTTGGTCACAAAACAAATCTAAACAGATACAAAACAATTGGAATAATCTCCTGTGTTCTATCAGACCACCATGGTCTAAAGTTGGATTTCAACAACAAAAACTACAGAAAACCTACAATCTCATGGAAACTGAACAATACCCACCTGAATCACCAATGGGTTAAGGAAGAAATAAAGAAAGAAATTAAAGACTTCCTAGAGATCAACGAAAATGAAGACACCACATATCCAAACCTATGGGACACTATGAAAGCAGTACTAAGAGGGAAATTCATAGCACTAAACGCCCACATAAATAAGCTGGAGAAATCTCACACTAGTGACTTAACAGCACACCTGAAAGTTCTAGAACAGGAAGAAGCAAAGTCTCCCAGGAAAAATAGATGCCAGGAAATTATCAAAGTGAGAGCTGAAATCAATAAAATAGAAACAAAGAGAACAATACAACAAATTAATGAAACAAAGAGTTGGTTCTTTGAGAAAATCAACAAGATAGACAAGCCCTTATCCAAACTAACCAAAAGACAGAGAGAGAGCATCCAAATCAACAAAATCAGAAATGAAAAGGGGGACATAACAACAGACATTGAGGAAATCCAGAGAATCATCAGGTCATACTTCAAAAACCTCTATTCCACAAAACTGGAAAACCTAAAAGAAATGGATAATTTTCTGGATAGGTACCACATACCTAAATTAAATCAAGACCAGATAAACTATTTAAATAGTCCAATAACCCCTAACGAAGTAGAAACAGTCATTAAAAGTCTCCCAACCAAAAAAAAGCCCAGGACCAGATGGTTTCAGTGCAGAATTCTACCAGATCTTCAAAGAAGAGTTAATACCAATACTCTCTAAATTGTTCCATACAATAGAAACAGAAGGAACATTACCAAACTCCTTCTATGAGGCTACAATTACCCTGATTCTCAAACCAAACAAGGATACAACAAAGAAAGAGAACTACAGACCGATCTCCCTCATGAACATTGATGCAAAAATACTCAATAAAATACTGGCAAACAGACTCCAAGAACACATCAAAACAATTATCCACCATGATCAAGTAGGATTCATTCCAGGGATGCAAGGATGGTTCAACATATGAAAGTCTGTCAATGTGATACACCATATAAACAAACTCAAAGAAAAAAACCACATGATCATCTCACTAGATGCTGAAAAGGCATTTGACAAAATCCAACACCCCTTCATGATAAAGGTCTTGGAGCGATCAGGAATACAGGGAACATACCTAAACATAATAAAGGCAATTTACAGCAAGCCAACAGCCAACATCAAATTAAATGGAGAGAAACTCAAAGCAATTCCACTAAAATCAGGAACGAGGCAAGGCTGTCCGCTCTCCCCATACTTATTCAATATAGTACTTGAAGTTCTAGCCAGAGCAATAAGACAACATAAGGATATTAAGAGGATACAAATTGGAAAGGAAGAAGTCAAGCTTTCCCTATTTGCAGATGACATGATAGTATACTTGAGCAACCCCAAAGATTCCACCAAGGAACTGATACAACTTATAAACACCTTCAGCAACATAGCAGGATACAAGATCAACTCAAAAAAATCAGTAGCCCTCCTATATACAATGGACAAAAAAAGTGGAGAAGGAAATCAGAGATACATCACCCTTTACTATAGCCACAAATGACATAAAATACCTTGGGGTAACACTAACCAAGCAAGTGAAGGACCTATATGACAAGAACATTAAGTCCCTGAAAAAAGAAATTGAAGAAGATGTCAGAAAATGGAAAGATCTCCCATGCTCATGGATAGGCAGAACTAACATAGTAAAAATGGTAATCTTACCAAAAGCAATCTACAGATTCAATGCAATCCCCATCAAAATACCAACACAATTCTTCACAGACCTGGAAAGAATAATACTCAACTTCATATGGAAAAACAAAAAACCCAGGATAGCCAAAAGAATCCTGTACAATAAAACAACCTCTGGAGGCATCACGATCCCTGACTTCAAGCTATACTATAGAGCTACAGTAATAAAAACAGCTTGGTACTGGCATAAAAACCGACATGTGGACCAATGGAATCGAGTTGAAGACCCTGACATTAATCCGCACACCTATGAACAAATAATTTTTGACAAAGAAGCCAAAAGTGCACAATGGAAAAAAGAAAGCATCTTCAACAAATGGTGCTGGCAAAACTGGATATGAACATGTAGAAGGCTGCAAATAGATCCATATCTATCACCGTGCACAAAACTTAAGTCCAAGTGGATCAAGGACCTCAACATAAATCCAGCTACTCTGAACCTGCTAGAAGAGAAAGTAGGAAGTAGTCTTGAACGCATTGGCATAGGAGACCACTTTCTAAATAGAACACCAGTAGCACAGACACTGAGAGAAACAATCAATCAATGGGACCTCTTGAAACTGAGAAGCTTTTGTAGGGCAAAGGATACGGTCAACAAAGCAAAGCAACAGCCTACAGAAAGGGAAAAGATCTTCACCAATCCCACATCTGACAGAGGACTGATATCCAGAATATATAAGGAACTCAAGAAATTAGACATCAAAATGCCCAACAGTCCAGTTAAGAAATGGGCTATAGAACTAAACAGAATTCTCAACAGAGGAAACTCAAATGGCTGAAAGACATTTAAGGAATTGCTCAACATCCCTAATCATCAGGGAAATGCAAATCAAAACAACTCTGAGATACCACCTTACGCCTGTCAGAATGGCTAAGATCAAAAACACTGAAGACATCTTATGCTGGAGAGGATGTGGAGCTAGGGGAACTCTCCTCCACTGCTGGTGGGAATGCAAGCTTGTACAACCACTTTGGAAATCAATATGGCGATTTCTTAGAAAATTGGGAATCCATCTCCCCCAAGATCCAGCTATACCACTCTTGGGCATATACCCAAGGAATGCTCAACCACACCACAAGAGCACTTGTTCAGCTATGTTCATATCAGCATTGTTTGTAATAGCCAGAACATGGAAACAACCTAGATGCCCTTCAACTGAAGAATGGATAAACAAAATGTGGTACATATACACAATGGAATACTACTTAGCAGAGAAATACAATGACATCATGAGGTTTGCAGACAAATGGATGGACCTAGAAAAAATCATCCTGAGTGAGGTATCCCAGACTCAGAAAGACAAACATGGTATGTACTCACTCATAACAGGATACTAGATGTGGAACAAGGATGACTGGACTGCTACTCACATCACCAGGCAGGCTACCTGGAAAACAGGACCCCAAGAAAGACACAGGAATCGCCCAATGACAGAGAAATGGAATGAGATCTACATGAACAGCCTGGACATGAGTGGGGGTAGTGAAGGGCGAGGGTTGAGGGAAAGAGAGCTTGGGTGAGTGGGAGATCCCAGCTGGATCAACAACAGAGAGGGAGAACAAGGAATAGGAGACCATGGTAAATGAAGACCACATGAGAATAGGAAGAAACAAAGTGCTAGAGAGGCCCACAGAAATCCACAAAGATACCCCCACAACAGACTGCTGGCAATGGTCAAGAGACAGTCCGAATTGACCTACTCTGGTGATGGGATGGCCAAACACCCTAATTGTCATGCTAGAAACCTCATCCAACTACTGAGGGATCTGGATGCAGAGATCCATGACTAGGCCCCAGGTGGATCTCTGGGAGTCCAATTAGTGAGAATGAGGAGGGTTTATATGAGAGAGAATTGTTGAGACCAAGGTCGGATAAAGCACAGAGACAAATAGCCAAACAAACGGAAACACATGAAATATGAACCAATGGCTGAGGGGTCACCAACTGGATCAGGCCCTCTGAGTGGGTGAGACAGTTGATTGGCCTGATCTGTTTGGGAGGCATCCAGGCAGTGGCACCGGGTCCTGTGCTCATTGCAAGAGTTGGCTGTTTGAAACCTGGGGCCTATGCAGGGTCCCTTGGCTCGGCCTGGGAGGAGGGGACTGGACCCACCTGGACTGAGTCCACCAGGTTGATCTCAGTCTGTGGGGAAGGCTTTGCCCTGGAGGAGATTGGAATGGGAGGCGGGCTGGGGGGAAGGTGAGGGGGGCGGGAGGGGGGAGAATAAGGGAATCTGTGCCTGTATGTAGAACTTAATTGTATTGCAAAATAAAAATTTAAAAAAAAAAAAGCAGCGTGTTATTCAGAAATCTTTTTTTTTTTGTCTGTACTAGCAAAAGCTAAATCCACCATGCTTGCTGCATGGCTTGGGGACACCACTGTGTACCACTGTGGGAATCTGCCATGCTGCTTAGCTTACGGCAGCTGGCAGACAGCTCCATCTTGTAGGCAGCTGTCAGGAGATGAATCTGCACTGCTGCTGACATGAGACCGTGAGACTAGAAAGCCAAGTGTGGCTACATTTCTGTGCATTCAGAATCTTTAAGCTTTCTTAGGTCTATGTAGATCAATGCCCAGTGGTGAGGCACCAACTGTAGCCTGAAGGTTTCTCTAGTCCTGCCTGGCCCTGTTGTTCCTCAGCCCACATAAAATAATCAAACAGAGGCTTAATATTTTTTATAACTGCTCAGCCATTAGCACAGTCTTATTGCTGACCAGATCTTACACTTAAATTAACCCATAATTCTTATCTATGTTTAGCCACATGCCTTGATACCTTTATTCAGTTCTGCCTTCACATCTTGCTTCCTCTGTGTCTGGCTGGTGACTCCTGACTCAACCTTTCTCTTCCCAGAGTTCTCCTTCTCTGCTTATCCCACCTACATTTCCTGCCTGGCTACTGGCCAGTCAGCATTTTATTTATCAACCAATCATAGCAATACACATTCACAACATACAGAACACTGTTTCATAGCAAGACAGAGTGAAAGTTACTGCTTCCTTTTCTACTGCTTCTCTGATCATTTAGGTTCTTACCCTAATATCTGACTCCCAAGGTGTTACTGATAAGGAATAGTTAGATAAACACTTCATAGTTGAGACAAGCCTAATCTAAACTTTCATAATTATTAATAAGTATCCATGCGCTGTCATAAATGGTTCTTTTGTAAACATGGGTATCCTTGCATTTAGGGCATTGATGTTCAGAATTGAGACCTTAAATTGGTGGATTTTTCCTTGAATGAGTATGAAGCATCCTTCCTCGTCACTTTTGGTTAATTTTGATTGGAAATCTATTTTGTTAGATATTAGGATAGCTACACCAGCTTGCTTCTTGGGTCCATTTGCTTTGAAAATCTTTTTCCAACCATTTACTCTGAGGTAATGTCTATCTTTGATGTTGAGATATGTTTCTTGTATGCAGCAGAAGGATGGATCCTGTTTTTGCATTCATTCTCTTAGCCTGTGTCTTTTTACTTGGGGAAATGAGTCCATGGGTATTGAGAGATATCAATGACCAATATTTTTTAATTCCTGTTATTTTGTTACTGGTGGTGGTAGTGTGTGTGTGTGTGTGTGTGTGTGTGTGTGTGTGTGTGTGTGTGTCCCTTCTTTTGTTTTTGCTGGTGTGGCCTGTGTTTTCATGGGTATAATTAACTTCCTTGGGTTGGAGTTTTCCTTATGTACCTGTAGGGCCAGATTTGTGGACAGATGTTGTTTAAATTTGTTTTTTTTTAATAGGATACTTTGGTTTCTCCTTCTGTGGTGATTCAAAGTTTTGCTGTGTATATTAATCTTGACTGGAATAAGTGGTCTCTTACAGTCTGTAGGACATCTATCCAGGCCCTACTGGATTCTCCATTGAAAAGTTGGGTATAATTCTAATAGGTCTGACTTTATATGTTACTTGTTCTTTTTTCCTTGCAGCTTTTAGTATTCTTTCTTTGTTCTGTATGTTTAGTGCTTTGAATATTATGTGGTGAGGAGACTTTCTTTTCTGGGCCCATCTATTTGTTGTTCTGTAAGCTTCTTGTACCATTACATGCATCTCTTTCTCTGGTTTAGGAAATTTTTCTTCTGTGATTTTTTTGAAAATATTTTCAGTGCCTTTGAGCTGATAATACCTCCATTTCTATTATTCTTAGATGTGGTCATTTTGTACTTTCCCAAATTTCCAGAATGTTTTGTGTCAGGACCTTTTTAGATTTAAAGTTTTCTTATACTGATGTACCTATCTCTTCTATAATATCTCAACACCAAAGATTCTCTCTTCCATCTGTTGTATTCTGTTGGTAATATTTGCATCTGTGGTTCCAGTTAACTTACCTAGATTTTTCATTTTCAGAATTCCCTCATTTTATGTTTTCTTTATTGCTTCTATTTCCATTTTCAGGTCTTGAATAGTTTTACTTTTTTCCTTCAACTGTTTTTTTTTTAACTGACTTCCTTTAAGAGATGTATTAATTTTCTCTTTAAGTACCTCAATAATCTTCATAAAGCTGGTTTCAAGGTTTTTTTTTCTTTCTTTCTTATGATTCTGTTGTGTTGGAATATTCAAGGTTTGCTCTACTTAAATATTTGTGTTCTGGTGGTGACATGTTGCCTTGGCTACTATTGAGTGTGTTTTAATACTGGCCTCTAGGCATCTAGGTTTGGAGTAATTTTAGGTGTAGGTACCAATTTCTGAGAGTTTGTCTTTGTTGAATGAGTATTTTATTTCTTGGTTTCTTTTTGCTCTCTGGTCTTCTGTTCTGTGTCCAGGGCTTTTCACAGTCTGTGTGGTCTGTGGTAAAGCAGGGAGTCTTTACCACAGTTGGAGGCTGGGACAAGCAACTAAGAGCATGAAGGACAGGAGATGATGGGGGGAAGGTGAGATGATGGGGGGTGAGATAATGAGAGAGTGGGGGAATTTGATGTGCGGGCAGTCTATCTGGACTGGTAGGGTAGGGAGTGTCTGCTCCAGTTGGAGGCTGGGGCACAGCAAGTAGGAGGGTGTGGGACTGGGTAGAGAGTAGGAAGAGGCTGAGATATTGAGAAAATGGGGAGTTTGGCAGGTGGACAGCCTACCTGAGTTTTTCCCAGTCTGTGCCTCTGATGAGCACTTCATGCACAATTTGACTTTGCTCAATATTTTTGGGTTTATAGGGTAAAATAAATCAAAATTTAATGAGTAAATTTGCAAGTTCATCCATTCCTTTGTTAGGCAATTTTTAACCACCTGATTTTTTTATATAAGGAAGTCAGAAATAGACACTGGCAAAATAAGACAGCATCTTCAACAAATGATGCAGGTCAACCTGGATAGCTGTATATAGAAGAATCAAAAAACATCCATACTTATCACCCTGGAAAACCTGTAGAGTGAAGAGTCTCCACCCCAGTTTGGGGCTGGGCTTTTGTTGGTCAGGGTGGTCCCTGATAGAGCAGAGTGTCTTCTCCCCAGTTGAGGGCTAAAGTGTGGTGAGTAGGAGGGTGGGAGACTGGGGATACAGTGGGCAGAGGCCAAGAGAGTAGGGGAGTTTGGTGGGTGGGAATTTATCTGGACTTCCCTGTCTGTGTGGTTTCTATGCAATTTTAAAGAAAGCCTTAAGTTAGAACTCATTTATAGTGAGGCAACAGTGCCATCTACAGGCCTCTGATGAGCACTTCATGCACAATTTGACTGCTCAATATTTTTGGGTTTATAGGGTAAAATAAATCAAAATTTAACGAGTAAATTTGCAAGTTCATCCATTCCTTTGTTAGGCAATTTTTAACCACTGATCTAGTATCAATTATCATGTACACATGTATCGTAAAAATACTAACCATAACATACAGTTTGCAGAGTAGATATGGAATGACCACGGATGTCAGAATCAAACAGAAGTAGATTTAAATTGAGACATCACTAACCAGTCATTGTAAGGCCATAAAAAACTGTCTCAATTAGGAATAGTAGCATAGTCTATAATCTCAGCAATCGTGAGTTAGAATCAAGAGGATAGCCACAAGTTTAGGACCATCTCAGGAAGCAGAGGCTGAGTGAGATATGTTTACCTGCTAGACCAGTTATACATAATAGACAGTGATTTTATTCACAGAGTTTTCTACAAAGTGTTTAGAAAAATTTCTGTCTTGGAGGAGCTATCTGGAAAGCTACCTATCTGGAAAGCAAACCTAAGTACAGCTGAATTGATAAATGAAAGACAAAGCCTTGACCTCCCCACTAAATCAATTAAGACTAGTTTTATGCCTCAATTATACTATGATCATAAACAGTACAGGCTGAGCTAGATGATATGTGATAAATGTGTGCTTTGTGAAAGATAACAGCAAGAAAATTGACAATTATATTGCCTACTGTTTCCAAAGAGTCCTGAATCAAATTAATTAGCTTTTGCTAGCATACACTCTGTTGATATGTATTCTTCATAGCAATACTGTCCAACCCCTCTATGCTACACATCAGACTACTTACTCAGTCCTTAGCTGAGGAATTACTAGCCCTATTTAGTAGATCTCCTGTGTGTACCCCTAAAGAGATCCCATATCTATATCCATTACTGTTGAAATTATTTCCCCAGTTGTACCACAGAGCTATAATAATAAAATTAGCATGATATAGACACAAAAATAGACATAATGGTCAATGAAATCAAATTAAAGACCCATACATAAATCTGAACACATGTGGACACCTGATTTTTTTATATAAGGAAGTCACAAATAGACACTGGCAAAATAAGACAGCATCTTCAACAAATGATGCAGGTCAACCTGGATAGCTGTATATAGAAGAATCAAAAAACATCCATACTTATCACCCTGGAAAACCTCAACTGCAAATGTATTAAAGACCTCAATGTAAAACCAGATACACTAAACCCGATAGAAAAAAAAAAGTGGGGAATATCCTTAAACTCAATGGCACAGGAAAATAACTTCTGAACAGAACACTTCTTGCACAGGCACTAAGATCAACAATTAATAAATGGGACCTCATGAAATTGAAAGGCTTCTGCACAGCAAATAACACCATTATTCAGACATAATGATAGCCTACAGAATGAGAAATATTCTTTTTACAAACTACACAACCAATAGAAGGATAATATACAAAATACATAAAGAAATAAAAAATGAGATATTAAGAAAACAAATAACCCAATTAAAATGGGGTACAGACTAAATAGAGAATGGTCAATAGAGGAAACTCAAATGGCACCTAAAGAAACATTCAACATCTTCAGGCATCAGGGAAATACATATCAAAACTATTTTGAGATTTTATCTTATACTTGGCAGAATGATTAAGACCAATAAAACAAGTGACAGTTCATGTTGGCAAGGATGTGGAGGAAGGGGAACATTCATTCATTGCTGGGAGGAGTGCAATCTTGTACAACCACTGTGGAAATCAGTGTGGCTGTTCCTCAGTAAGATGGGAATCAATTTACTTCAAGATCCCAACTATACCACTCTTGGGCATATACCCAAAACATGCTTCATCCTACCACAGAGACACTTGTTCAACCATGTTCACTGCTGCTCTATTCATACTATTCAGAAATTGGAAACAACCTAGATGTCCCTCAACAAAAGAATGGATAAGTAAATGTAATACAAAGAAGTATTACTCAGACATTAAAAAATGAAATCCTGAAATTCTCAGATAGATGAATGGAACTAGAAAAAAAATCATTTGAAGTGGGGCACCCCTTATGCAGAAAGACAAATATGGTATGTATTCACTTATATGTAAATATTAGCTCTTAAGTCAGTAATAACCAAGCTACACTCTGTAGAACCACAGAGACTAGGCATACTGGGAAGTGGGAGTGACAGACATCCCTAGAAAAGGGAAATAGAATAAATAGTAATCAATGAGTGCAGGGGCTGGAACAAGAGAAACACATGGAGGGGGGAAAAAGAGGAGGGTATGAAGGATGGAATATGGAGATAGAAAGTTAAAATTAATGGCCATTTGAAGGATAGTATGGAAACCTAATATAGTAGAAGCTTCTGAAAATGTATACATATACCAAGGTGATCTAAGTGAAATCACCAAAAACTAGGGGAGACAGAGCACCAACTAACCATCTCTTGTCACCAAATGCAGGTTCCAATACCAGGATTGGGTTATACCTAATTGAGTTGGCCAAAGAAGCCTCATGGAAATCCTCAACCAACCCATACTGTTGCCAAGATTATAGGCTACTTTCCATAAACTGATGGCAAGGCCCCATGGTTGAAGACAATACCTACCCCACTCATTGAACATGGAAAAGTCAAGCTGGTGCCTACATAGAGCTTTCACTCATATATTCCAGCATCTTTGGTACAGAAAGGTATTCTGTATGTTACCAAAGAAGAAACATAAACACCAAGCCAGACCTAAACCTTTTGATCTACAGTGGTGTTCTGCATGAAAAAAAAAATGCCAATGCAATGGTGGCATAATGCTTGTGGTAGTAACCAACCAATATCTGATTTGACTGAAGGCCCACTACTCTAGAGGGAGCTCATGCACAACACTGCTTGGGTGACCAAGTGACCAAGAACCTGAGATTTGGTAGCTCAGGGACCTAGAGTAAAACCAAATAATGTGTTAAAAAATAACAACATAAACCATAGCAATAAAATGACTCTTAATGACATTCTGTTATACTTATAGATCATTGATGATTGTCTTGCTCAGCCATCATCAGAGAGCTTCCTCCTGCAGCTTTTGGGAACAAATACAGATAAATTATATTTACTCATTAGTTGCTCATTAGTATTAGCCATGAGATTAATGTTAGTGACTCAACAATGTGTACAGATCTATAGTAAATAAGGTATTTTTAAATGGAAACATACATAAAGCACTGTTACATATATGTTGGTTCATAGAGATTATGTAACCACAGATTCACAGGCTAACCCTGTACTTCACTTGGGAACAAAAGTTTGGTGTTTTAGAACTCAGTGCTTCTTGTCACTCTATATAATATTACTGTGAACAATGAGAATCATTTTTATTGCTACATTTACAAGAAAGGGAGATATTATGATTGGGTTTTCCCTTTAAAATTTCCATATTTCTGTGGTATAGTCACAGTATTTGTGAAGCTTCAGCACAAGGATTGCTGTAGGTTCATGGTCATTTGGGCTATACAGTAAATGCCTGCTGTGGGATAATGCTCTTGTACACTGTAAAGATTTGTCACTCGTATTGGTTTAATAAAATGTTAATTGGCCAGTAACCAGACAGGAAGTATAAGCAGGGTGACCAGAGTAGGAGAATTCTGAGAGGAAGAAGGGCAGAGTCAGGAGTCACCAGCAAATGGTGTTGTATTTGAATTGATTGACTGCTGAGGAAGGCACAACAGCTATTAAGAAACATTTGATTATAAGTGTTGATGGATTAATCCAACCTATATATTTTAAAAATGCCTTGACTTCAAATTTTAAGTCAAAAGATGTGTTACTTTGGAGAAGAAGTTATGCTTTTATTTCCAAAGGAAATGAGAAGCTTTGGATTCATTCTGTGTTAAGAAAAATCAGATTTGATCCACCTATCTGTTTTTATTCCACTACCATGCTGTTTTTATTACTCTAGCTCTATAGTAGAGCTTGAAGTCAGGGATAGTGATACCTCCAGAGGTTCTTTTCTTGGATAGGATTGTTTCAGATATCCTGACTTTTTGTTTTTCCATAAAAACTTGAGTATTGTTCTTTTGAGGTCTGGGAAGAATCGTGTTGGGATATTAATGATGATTGCATTGAACCTGTAGATTGCTTTTGGTAAAATTGACATTTTTACTATGTTAATCCTACCAATCTAAGAGCATGGGAGATCTTTCCATCTTCTGATATCTTCAGTTTCTTCCTTCAAAAAATTAAAGTTCTTGTCATACAAATCCTTCACTTGTTTCGTTAGAGTTACCCCAAGATATTTTATATTACTCATGGCTATTGTAAAAGGTGTTGTTTCCCTGATTACTTTCTCATACCATTTACTATTTGTATATAGGAGGAATACTGATTTTTTTTTTAGTTAATCTTGTATCAAGCCATATCACTGAAGGATTTTCATCAGATGTAGGAGATCCCTGGTAGAATTTTGGGGTTATTTATAGATGCTATCATATCATCTGCAAATAGCAAAAGTTTGACTTCTTCCCTTCAATTTGAAGTGCCTTGATCTCCTTCTCTTGTCTTATTGCTCTAGCTAGAACTTTGAGTACTATATTGAATAGATACGGAAAGAGTGGACAGCATTGTCTTGATCCTGATTTGCTTTGAATTTCTCTCCAATTAATTTATTGTTAGTTGTCATCTTGCTTTATATTGTTTTTATTATGTTTAGGTATGTTCCTTGCATTCCTGATGTCTCCAAGACCTTTAACATGAAGTGGTGTTAGATTTTTTTGTCATAGGCTTTTCAGCATCTAATGAGATGATCATGTGGTGGGTTTTCTTTCAGTTTGTTTATGTGGTGGATTACATTGACAGATTTTCATATGTTCAATCATATGGGATGAAGCCTAGTTGGTCATGGTGGATGCTTTTTTGATTTGTCCTTGGATTCAATTTGCCAGTATTTTATTGAGTATTTTTTGTGTTAATATTCATAAGGGAGCTTGCTCTGTAATTCTCTTTCTTTGTTGCATCTTTGTGTAGTTTGGGTATCAGAGCAACTGTACCCTCATAAAAAGAAATTGGAAATATTCCTTCTGTTTCTATTGTGTGGAACAATTTAAGAAGCATTGGTATTAGCTTTTCTTTAAAATTCTGGTAGAAATCTGCACAACAACCATTTGGCCTTGGGCTTTTTTTGGTTGGGAGACTTTTAATGACTGCTTCTATTTCCCTAAGGGTTATAGGTCTATTTAAATTGTTTATCTGGTCTTGATTTAATTTTGGTACGTGGTACCTATAAAGAAAATTGTTCATTTCTTTTAGATGTTCTAATTTTGTGGAGTACAGGTTTTTGAAGTATGAGCTAATGATTCTCTGGATTTCCTCATTGTCTGTTTTTATGTCCCCCTTTTTGTTTCTGATTTTGTTAATTTAGATATTCTCTCTCTTTCTTTTAGTTAGTTTGAATAAGTGTTTGTTGTTTTCTTTGTTTCTATTTTATTGATTTCAGCCCTCTGGTTATTTCCTGCTATCTACTCCTCTTAAGAATGCATGCTTCTTTTTGCTCTAGAGCTTTCAGTTGTGCTGTTATGTCACAAATTTCTTAAAATTCTTTATGTAGGCACTTAGTGTTAAGAGCTTTCCTCTTAGCACTGCTTTCACAGTGTCCCATAAGTTTGGGCATGTTTATGCATTCATTTTCATTAAATTCTAAGAAGTCTTTAATTTCTTTCTTATTTCTTGCTTGACCCAGTGTTAATTCAGTTAAGAGCTGTTAAATTTCCATGACATTGTAGGCTTTTTATAGTTTGTGTTGTTGTTGAACTCTTAATTTTGACCCATGGTGATCTGATAAGACATAGGGGGTTGTTCCAATTTTTTTGTGTCTGTTGAGATTTGCTTTGTGACCTAGTATATGGTCAGATATAGAGAAGGTTCCATGAAGTGCTAAGAAGAAGGTATATTCTTTTGTGTCTGGATGAAATGTTTTGTAGATGTCTGTTAAGTCCATTTGAATCATAACATCTGTTAGTTCCTGCTGTGGGATGGTCTGTATGTCAAATGTGTTGCTGATTGGTCAATAAATAAATCATTGATTGGCCAGTGGCCAGGCAGGAAGTATAGGCAGGACTAACAGGAGAATTGAGAGAACAGGAAGCTGAGTGGGAGAGACACTGCCAGCCACCATCAGGACAAGGAAGATGTAAAGTACCGGTAAGCCACAAGCCACATGGCAAGGTATAGATTTATAGAAATGGATTAATTTAAGCTGTAAGAACAGTTAGCAAGAAGCCTGCCATGGCCATACAGTTTGTAACCAATATAAGTCTCTGTGTTTACTTGGTCGGGTCTGAGCGGCTGTGGGTCTAGCAGGTGAGAGAGATTTGTCCTGAGGTGGGCCAGGCAGGAAAACTCTAGCTACAAGTTCCCTTATTTCTCTGTTAAATTTCTGTCTGGCAGACCTGTCCATTGGTGATAGTGGAGTGTTGAAGTCTCCCACTATTAATGTGTGGGGTTTGATGTGTGATTTAAGCTTTAGTAATGTTTTTTTTACAAATGTGGGTGCCTGCAGGACAGTGGTGGTGCACGCATTTAATCCCAACACTCAGGAGGCAGAGCCAGACAGGTCTTTATGTTTGAGGCCAGCCTGGTTTACAGAGTGAGATCCAGGACAGGCCCCAAAACTACACAGAGAAACCCTGTCTTGAGAAACAAAACAACAAAAAAAAATGTGGGTGCCTTTGTGTTTGGGACAGAAATGTTCAGAATTGAGACTTCATCTTAATGGATTTTTTTTCTGTGATGAACAAGAAATGTCTGTCTCCGTCTCTTTTGATTAACTTTAGCTTGAAATCTATTTTGTTAGGTATTAGGATAGCTACACTAGCTTGCTTCTTAGGTCTATTTGATTGGAAAATCTTCTCCCAAACCTCTACTCTGAAGTAATGTCTGTCTTGGAAGTTGAGGTGTTTCTTGTATTCAGCAGAAGAATGGACCCTGTTTTCATTTCAATTCTGTTAGCCTGTGTCTTTTTATTGGCAAATTGAGTCCATTGATACTAAGAGATATTAATGACCAGTAATTGTCAATTCCTGTTATTTTTTGGTTTTGGTGGTGGTGGTGATAGTGTGTGTGTGTGTGTGTGTGTGTGTGTGTGTGTGTGTGTGTGTGTGTTTCCCTTCTTTGAGTTTTGCTGCTGTGAGGTTATCTATTGCCTGTGTTTTCATGGATGCAGCTATCTTCCTTGGGTTGGAGTTTTCCTTCTAGTACTTTCTGTAGGGCTGAATTTGTGGATAGTATTGTTTAAATCTGATTTTGTCATGAAATATCTTGTTTTCTCTGTCTATGGTGACTGAATGTTTTGCTGGTTATAGTAGTCTGGGCTGGCATCTGAGGTCTCTTAGTGTCTGCAAAACATCTGTCCAGGACCTTCCAGCTTTTAAACTCTCCATTGAGAAGCTGGATATAGTTCTGATAGGTCTGCCTTTATAGGATACTTAGCCTTTTTCCTTTGTGCTCTTAATATTCTTTCTTTATTCTGTATGTTTAGTGTTTTGATTATTAGGTGGTGAAGGAATTTTTTGATCCAGTATATTTGGTGTTCTATAAGCTTCTTGTACCTTTATAGGTATGTCCTTCTTTAGATTGGAAAATTTTTCTATGATTTTGTTGAATATATTTTCTGTGCCTTTGAGCTGGGATTCTTCTCCTTCTTCTATCTCTATTATTCTTGGGTTTGGTCCTGTCATGGTGTCCCAGATTTTCTGGATGTTTTGTGTTAGGAATCTTTTGAATTTAACATTTTCTTCGAACTATGAAACTATTTTCTCTATCACATCTTCAGTGCTTGTGATTCTGTCTTCCATGTCTTACATTCTGTTGGTGATGCCTCTATCTGTAGTTCTTGTTTGCTTACCCAGATTTCCCATTTCTAGAATTCCCTCTGTTTGTGTTTTCTTTATTGCCTCTATTTCAATTTTCAAATCTTGAACTATTTCCTTCACCTGTTTGACTGTTTTTTCTTGGCTTTCTTTAAGGAATTTATTGATTTCTTCCAATTTTTTGTTTGTCTTTTCCTCAACTTCTCTAAGGGAATTTTTCATTTCCTCTTTAAGGGCCTCTATCATCTTCATATAGTTGTTTTTAAAGTCATTTTCTTGTGCTTCAGTTGTGTGGAAATGTCTTGCTGTTGTAAAATCATTGGATTCTGATGGTGATATGTTACCCTTTCTGTTGTTGAATGTATTCTTACAGTGGCATTAGGCATCTAGGTTTGGGATGATTATAGGTACAGGTGTTGATTCTTGTGTTGTCTTTGTTGGATGGGTGTTTTGTTCCTTTATTATTTTTTTCCTTTATTATCTTCCTGAATGGCCAAGGGTTCTGATGGTTGGCAAATCTTTAGGTCCAATAGGGTTGTCTCACCTGAGTTTTGTGGGGGTTTGGGTGCCTACATCCAGCATATCCTTCTATTCTTATGGCTGGTATGGGCTGTACCTGTGCCTATGGAGTCTGTTCTTCCAACTGGTATGGGTTGTGCTTATGGCTGTAGCATCTTTTGAAGTTGTGGGGAATGGCTGGCCATAGAAAGGATTATGAGGTAGGTGGGGTTGGGCAGCAGATTGGGTCTTAGGGGAACAGAATCCAGTGAGTGGCAGCACTGGTGATACATCCTGGAGGCAGATCTCTCATCTGGTGGGGACTGCACCAGACAGAATTCCACTGCCCTGGGGCAGGACCCAGCTGCCTTGCTGGGGCTCAGATGGAGGGGGAGGGGCATAGGATGTGACCTGGGGCTTAAGGTCTGGAGATTGGGGCATTTCAGCTGGGAGGCCAATGACTGAAATTTTTATTGACTTATATATTGTTACTATATGATTGGTTAATTCAATCAATTGGTTTCTTTCAACTCAACTACTGATTTCCATTTAATGAGAGTTTGGATATTGGAGGAAGAAGCTAGAATACCTACTTATGCTCTGTTCTTTGCTTCTCTTCCTAGATACTCTAGAGTCTAGTGATCTAGTAACTGCATGAATGTTTTTTAACCTATTTAACTACCAACACTGATGTAATGTTTTTTCAAAGAAATCTTATTTCTCTTACATTTACTCCATTTCTTAACTTCGTTGATTATTTCTAAGGTAGGTCTTTTGAAAGTAACAGTTAAAATGCAGAATCAGTGCAATTGAAAGTCTCTAAGTCTAGTTTTGAAAAGAATTTCTTGTTAAAGTATCTTTAAATAATGAATGTGATAATAATACATTAGAGTCTCAGAAACATATTCTCAAAATAATAAAATGGCAGTTGACTCAACAGGAGAAACATCATATGGAAAAAATATTTATTTTGAAGTACAAACACAATAGATCAGAGTGCTTTTAGGGACAAGATTCTTTGGATAAATGCCTCACTAAGTAATCCCTGAGCAGTTTTGATTAACTAAAGCAAAGTAAGATTATGTAGGATTTATAAAACAAAGAAATACTACAATTCTGATTCAATGTGAATCTATCCATACAGGGATAGATGCCAGAAACAGACATTACAGCAGTTACTTGGAATGTCTTGCAGCTTAAAAGCCATTTTGTGCTATTTCCAGCAGTTGGGAACTAATCAACAAGTTTTCTTGGTAAGCTATTAAAACCTACTAATCTGTTTTCCCCCATTAGTTTTTTTTTTGTATGCATGGTAAACAGATTCTAAAGTCAACTAATTCAACAAGTCTGACTTGAGTATCTAATGGGCTATTTCTGCTATTTTAGTTTTTCATAATTTCATTTGCAAATTTAACAAATATTTGATCAGATGTTTAATTATAAAATATCAATAAATTCCTATAATTTATACATGATTTTCTCTCCTCTCCTAAGTAGTGTTGCACTGTTGTACTGATTACAGCTAAGAAGGAACTTACTTTTACAGAGTTTTCCAAACTAAATTCTTTGAGAAACCTGTTTAGAATTCTGTGTACTGAATCATGGTTTGAATAGCTTGGCCTGAGTAAAAGATATTCCACATAACCTGAAAAAAAAAGTTCTTGAGCAATCTCTATACAGGTCCAAGTCTAAAATGTTATAAACTGCCCACAACTTTTTTTATCAACCATAATAATATCACCTTCATATGATATAGGTGGTATCATAAAAATAGTTTATCTTTTCTTTCTCCCAGTTATATTCTCATTGTTTTGCTCACAGTGAATTAACACTGAGAAGGACACAGAAGGTGTTAACTCATCTATTTCTTCACTTCCAGGCAGTTCTAGATCCTAGAAGAATAGGCAAGGACCTTGTTGTCATCATTGTCCACAATAGTTGTTACTGAGTTTTATTTCACCATGCCATAACTATATTGTAACATACTACACATATGGACACACAATTAACCTTTCTGTGTAAATTTAGGAAATTCTACTTTTCACTTCTATAAATGTAAAATCAGTAAGTTTAAAAAAGTTTAAAGTCATCATTACAAGGTTAATATTAAAACTTGAGGAAACAACTTTCCCCAAATGTGACAAAATGCTGAGAAAATCAACCTTAAGGAAGAAAGATTTGTTCTACTTCACTGTTTCAGAGGTCTATCATAACTTGACTCTGGTGCTTTTAGACCTTTGGTAAGGCAGAACCATCATGACAGAAAGGCATAGAGGCTAAAAGCTGTTCATCTCATGGCAGCCAGAAAGAGATGTCCAAACAGTCCAGAGACAATATAACACTCAAAATCACTCCCCCAGTGACCTACTTCCTCAGACTAAGTTTTGCTTCCTAACAGCTCATTAAATTTGGACTCATCAATGAGTTAAACAATTTAAAGAATTAGTACCTTCAGTATCCAATCACCTCTAAACTGTGCTACCAATATAACTAAGCCTTCAACATGAGCATTTGGGGATCACTTTATAGCAAAACATATACAGACTTGCTGTGGGATAATGCTTTTGTACACTGGTTTAATAAAATGCTGATTGGCCAGTAACCAGGCAGGAAGTATAGGTGGCGAGAGCAGACTAAGGGAATGCTGAGAAGAGGAAGAACAGAGTCAGTAGTCACCAGCCAGACACAGAGGAAGCAAAATGACAGGGTAGAACTGAGAAAAGGTACCAAGCCACGTGGCTAAACACAGATAAGAATTATGAGTTCATTTAAGTGTAAGAGCTAATTAGTAATAAGCCTGAGCTAATGGCCGAACAGTTATAAATAATATAAGCCTCTGTGTGTTTACTTGGGGGACACGAGTGGGATAGATTTGTCCCTACCACTGGCGGGCTGGGACACAGGAAAACTTCCAACTATACTAACTACTACACTAATTGTTATTATATACCACCCTCTGTTAGAATTGAGAATAGTTGGCTACTCAAACCAAAATAACTCTCTTGACAATTATTCTTGGAACAAAAGATACAAACTACTTATCATTAATTTTATTTATTCATTCACTGATCCATCTATGTGCTTTGTACTGTGCTAGACAATACAGATGAAAGGCTAAATAAGACCCCCTAGCCCTTCTCCTACAAAAGTTGCCAGACTGTTTGGAGAAGACAAATCAATCACTTAGAATAATATAGCAAGTGCTGTAACAGTGAAACAATGCATAATGTAACATATATCATATGTTATATTTTTTGGTTAGCTGGCTTTGTTTTCTATCCCCTTACTAGGAAAATATTTGATGAAGGAAAGGACTTTATTATTCACCTCTCTCTCTCCCTCCCTCCCCCCTCTGTTTCCCCACCCTTGTGTGGGGTTTTTTGTGTGTGATCATTTGTAGTTTACAAGTCTAATGATCATTCTTAGTTGATTTTTGTTTTGTTTTCTTTTGTCTTTTATACTGTAGAAATTCTGCTACCACTGAATCACACCTAATGACTTCAGTCATGAAACTCCATAATCTCAATTCCCACTTCCAAAGATGGTCAAGATACCTTCTGTCAATAACAGTGATGGCAAAAGACTATTCTGTATAAATCTGGGAGCTATACAGATCTCCAAAGGTATTTTAAAAAAAATTCTTATTAATTGGAAAACTTAAGACTCCTACCATGACAGAATACCAGATGCCATACTCATTCTCTTGTCTGAAACACTTTAAAAGAATGACAGTGGTCTTCAATGTACTAGTCATGAGCTCATAAATAACTATGATCACCAATCGAAGTAAATTGCTCAATGAGATAATCATATTTCTTGTCTACTTTTGGTGAGACATGACCTCACAATATAATCCTGGCTAGTTTCAAACATTTGATATAACTCAGACTAGCCTGAAACTCATAATGCTCCAGATTCAGCTTCCTGAGTACTAGAATTACACATACGCCTATCATTCCTATCTGAGTTTTGACACATTAGTAACAGGAAAGCATTTGAATGATAGGCTCAGAAAGGAATAGACTCTCTGAGATGAGGAAATGGATTTAAAATCTGCAGGAAAAAAAATATAAGAATTTATTGAAAAGACTACAATAGAGAGCAAACCTTTAGAGATCTTATACAGTGTACCCCTTGATAGTACCTGCTCCCTAGCAAGAAAGAAAAAGAACAAAAATAAAATATTTTTAATATTTATTAAGAGTTATTCATCTTTTATCTTATAAATTGGTGTTTTTTTGAATGTATGTATATGTACCATATTTGTGCCTGGACTTCATAGACTTTAGAAGAGGAAATTAGATCCCTCAGAACTGGAGTTACAGACGGTTGTGAACCACCACGTGTAGGCTGAGAATTGAACTCAGGTCCTCTCGAAAAAGAATAAGTGCTCTTAACTGCTGACCTATCTCTCCAGTCCTGATTTTTTTAAAAGAACAAAAGCTCCATGTTTCATGGACAATTTGGTTGAGTACACAAGAATCTCAGGAGAAATACAGTATTAGGAAAATTAATATTATGAGTACTACTCTATTTCCACCTAACAAATTGTTAAAGTAAAAGCCTTAAAGTTCAAACTATTTTAAATAACACAAAGTCCCTGATAGAAGCACAAACCTATTTAAGGAATACAGATTAAACTCAGAAACTAATGAAGTAAAAAATGAAATATCTGTCATCCAACCAAAACTTCCTAAACATATAAAGAACTGATAAAAAATCAATAAATGGTGACCTAGAATTAATATGTTAATATTAGCATGTGAATATACTAAAATATTTACTACAATTATATTTTATATACTCAAAAAAAGAATTAGAGCATATATTCCTGATTAAAAATCCTCAATGGGAGAAAAAATTCTTTAACTTGTAGAGCATATCTAGAAAAGAACAAGCTGACATTAGATTTAGTGATGGAAGACTCAATGCTTTGTCCTTAAGGTCAAGAATAAAAAAGGGATGTTCTTTCTCATCACTATACTAGAGTTTCCAGTCAGTGCAATAAGACAATGAAACAAAAGGAATAAAAGACATTTGTAATGGAAAAGAAGAAATAAATCTGTCTTTGTTTATAGAACAAGACTATCTGTGTGTACTCTGATGGAATCTACAAAAAAGGGAATAAAAATTAATAAAAGAGTTTCAAAAGAGTACAGGTCAAAAGATGAATACTTAAAAGTCAACTTTAGCCAGGCGGTGGTGGCGCATGCCTTTAATCCCAGCACTCGGGAGGCAGAGCCAGGCGGATCTCTGTGAGTTCGAGGCCGGCCTGGGCTACCAAGTGAGTTCCAGGAAAGGCGCAAAGCTACACAGAGAAACCCTGTCTTGAAAAACCAAAAAAAAAAAAAAAAAAAAGAAAGAAAAAAGTCAACTTTATTTCAGTACACTAGTATCCAATAAGCATAAATTCAAAATAAAAAGCAAGGTCATCTATAGTGTCCTAAAATAGCTAAGTAATTATTATTAAGTAATGCAGTTTTTGTTACAGTGACATATAGCAGGGCCATTGTCATCAGAAAAATTTCTAAGTGAAGAAACAAACAACAAATATTGAACATACACAACTCTATTAACTTCTGTCTTCTCTTTGGTAATCCAGTTTTCTACTTGTAAGAAAGAGCTATCAAGCAATACAATAATTCCATAAACTGTATCAGCACCACCAAAATTTTTAATGCTACCAGAATAACTCTTTGTTTGATGCCTCCAGAAGAAAATTAAGTAATTTTAATCCATATTTAAAATTCTTTCATATTATGAACCAGTTCTGTCACCCAGTTGGCAGGACCTGAAAACTTATAAGAGTATCACAGGCTTTTCATGGCTGAGCCACCATTAATCCAACAAGGCTGACTCAGAATCCTTTTTTAGTGATTTTCATGAATGTGACTCAAGAGCTGATTAATTAAAATCAAAGTATAATCAAGACTTTAAGTAAGATGTTTCAAATTCTTTAGTAGAAGAAAGCCAAATTCTTAAGCACTCATTTATAAACAAATTTTTTTCTTGCCTACTTAGTTTGTGAAAGCAATATTTCAGAGGCCTCTACTAACTACATTCAGCAAACAAGTTTTGAGTACTTGTGGTAATGCTCTAAACACAACACTGCCTACATGAATGGATCTTTCCTGAGCCTAGATCTTAAATGATATTTTTGTGTTTCCATTCATTTTATCTCTACTAGGCAAGAATAAATAGGCTGGCCTCTTTCAGTGGACACACACTTAGTAAAGTGGAGTCACAACACCTATTTCACTAAGACACTGATCAATCAACAGCTGATCACAAATTCTGGTTCTAAGAGCAAGTTCAGCTATGTCAGCAGATCCACACAGCCAACTGCCCCTCTTACTGTAAGATGGCAATGACATTTGATATTTAATTTGTGCTGCAGTACTGACAACAGAGAAGTCATATGTCTTTCACCCCATTTTTCTAAAACTCATAGAGCAATCTACAGTGCAATTTCTGTAGTTTAAACCTGAAAAGCATCTCAATTCCACCAGCTTGTTTCCTATGTGAATTGCTGCATTGTAGTCTTACACTTTTATCTCTCTTCAGATACAAATATTTGTGAGTGGCTTATTCACAAATCAAAGACTGCCTCAGTCATTCTACTTAAAACCCTCTAGCATCATTCCTGCTTTCAGAATATAGTCTTCACTCCCCACTATGGGTCACAGTGAAGTAGGCCTGGAGCCAAGACAAAGCAGCAATTTCAATTGCACTTGTAATAATGACTTCTTCCAGGAAGTATAGAAACATCTTTCATGGAAATGCTTTTCTACTTTAATTCAGGGAACATTGTTTTAGTAAATGTACCAAAGTTTATCAAAATGAAATAGTTCATATAGTTGAACATGAATATCTGGTTTTACCAAGTGATAAAAAGTTAAGAGAGCTAACAAAAGAAGAAGATGGGTAGAAAAAATAGTAATTCATTGGAGAAAGATCAACTTAGGCCTTCAGAGAAGTCTGCATCTGGGTGTTATGGGCAAAGAGGCCAAAATGACACTGTGGAAGGGTGAGTACACCTGACCTTTAACTTTACACCAATGACAAAATAGGTGTACTTGGATCATCAACAAAATATTAGATATACAATCAAATCTCCTGAAAGTGGAGATTAGCAGGTATTACTTGATCTTTATGTTATCACTTTTGGCTAAAATAACTAAATAAAAAGTACATTTGAAGAGCTGGGG
Source organism: Peromyscus eremicus (assembly GCF_949786415.1). Lineage (NCBI taxonomy): Eukaryota > Metazoa > Chordata > Mammalia > Rodentia > Cricetidae > Peromyscus > Peromyscus eremicus. Next base: position 130,292,925 of record NC_081421.1, read on the forward strand.
ATGGGGACCTAGCTTAGTGGTAAGTTCTTGTCTAGAAGCCACAAGGCCCTAGTTCAATCTCCAGTGTTGGGTGAGCGCTTTAAATATTTCCATGCTTACACCCAGTTGACTCAGGATTCAATGCAGTATCTTCAGAAATTGGAGGTAATTGATGTTTCTGTTCTTGTTCTCCTGTTTTGTTTGTTTGTTTTGTTTTTGGTGGTGGTGGAGGTTGCATGTGTATGTATTTGTTTTCATTTGTTAGTTATTTGTTTGAGGTACTGAGGATTAAAGTTAGGGTCTCACACAATCTAGACAAGCAATCTACCACTAAGCTACATCCCCAGTCACTTTTACTTTATAATTTGAGTTTGGGTGTCTCACTAAGTGGCTCACTTGAATTTAGGATCCTCCTGCCTCAGTCTCTTGAGTGCCTGATATTATAGACCTACACCACCAGGCCTGGTCAGAAACCAATTTTCATCTAGATTTTATCCAAGCATACTAACTTAACATACATGAGCTCTTAACCTACAAACCTTCCATAAATGACTTAACCATGATTTCTACTTTTGAAAACACATTCTTCAAGATGCTAATTTTTAGAGTCTATGCATGTAAAAATAAAAAGAATAACAAATGTTCAAGACAGCAAACAAACATACATACACACTGAAAAAAAGCTAGTTCTTGTCTTTAAAGACATGGTTTCAATCCTAAGACAACAAAGGCAACCCAGAACTACCAAAGAAAGACATTTGGGGCATGGAGGAGCACCAGGAATACTAAAATTTTTATTTCCTGGGAAGTTGGGAAGTGTACAGTGTTATAATATAAACCATACATCTACACCCAAGGAAAGACTCAGGAGAAAAATATATCCAATAAAAGTGATAGTCTTGTAACCTGCCCTTCCAACTTCTTACTACCGTACCTTCTGTTGTACTACCATCATCTTCCCTGTCTTATATCTCTCTCCAATAGGCCATCAAACTAATCTGTTTTCATGTAGTGCCCTTGAGTGATCTGTTTTTATCAAATAAACCCAAACCAAACAAATTAATAATTCTTATTCTCTGTCTACCTGCCTGCCTGCCCCCCCTCTTCTCTTGCTCTTTCTCTGCCCCAATGAATTATACTAGTGTTCATCTCTTTGGCCTTTTATTTTGCCAGAACATGTACTAATCACAAAGCTTGTTCAGGCCTCCTCTAAAATAACTCTTTAAATTGACCATGTATATCCATCACCAGTGTATCCTTCCATGAGAGCCATTTTCCTTTGTTTGATATCTTCCTCACTTTGATTTATCTATCCAAAATTCCCATTCTAGTATCATGACCATAATATAAATGGCCTTTAAAAATGCAAAGTAGATCATGTTATTCTTCAGTGAAGCCTTTTCTCATGACAAACTATTGATTTCCTTACATGAGACAATGTTCTACAAAGCTTGACCTACCATTATTTTTAGACAAGTATCTTAGTTAAGTTTCTATTTCTGAGATGAAACATCATAACAAAAAAAAAAAAAAAAAACCTTGGGAAGAAAGGGGTTATTTACTCTTACAGCTCTCAGGTCACATTCCATCACTGAAGTAAATCAGGGCAGGAAATCAAGGCAGGAATCTGGAGGCAAGGAACTGAAGTGGAGGACATGAAGGAGAGCTGCTCACTAGCTTGCTCCCCATGGTTCATTCAGCTTGCTTTCTTATAGCACCCAAGACCACCTACCTACCCATGGGTGGCACAACCCACAATGGATTAGGCCCATCCATCACAGAAAATGCCCCCACAGACTTGACTACAGGCCAATCTTATTGATGCCTTTTCTCAGTTGTGGTTTCCTCTTTTCAGATAACTCTAGCTTATATCAAGTTGACACACACACACACACCAAAAAAAAAAAAAAAAAAAACCTGGAAAACCAGTTATACCTCTTTCTAGTTCACTGTATTACATTCACGTCTAAACTTTATAAATATTCTAAGCTTGGCCTGAACTCTGTATTGCTTGCACTTTAACTGGCTTATATATAGTTTTCCTAGCTCAGATTGCTCTTTTTCTTCTAGTACTTCCTAAAACAAATAGAGACATTCTTCCTGAGTACCACCATCATTTTATGGAAATTGGACACTTAGTTGCAAATAGTGAAACCAACTTTAACTATGTAGAGCAGTGTACATGTAGGTTAAATGTTAGGTAGCTAGCATAATCTCTAGAATATTTAAAAGATGGAACTTGGAGACTTAACTGTCCAGTTATTACCTAAGCTCCTCTACACAGTGTCTTAAGTTGTCTAATGACTATTATGGATGAGCAGAACCTCCAGTGAGACCAAGCACTGGGTGATACCACTACCTTCTCATTCTGCCTCTTATTGGGCCAGAACCCCTGCTGCAAGCAAGCTGGGAAAGTTCCTAGTATCTTTCTGAGTAGTCAGATTGACTGTTCTACAGCTTTGTTGTGGAAGGGTGGATAGTCATAACCATTTATTAAATTTAAATTTATTTCTCAGTTTTCCTGAAAAAAAATGCTATCATTGCTCTCTCTATCTTGTCTGTTTTCCTAGGACTTCAATAAACAGTACATGTCTGTCCTTAATAATAACAGTAGCTTAATATGAATGTGGACATGTGAATAAAACAGCATTGTTTAGTTTCTGAGTACAGAAAAAAGAGTAATAGTCAGGACAGACAGTGGTGGGCAACAGGCAAGTAGTGGTGATAAGCAAGAGCATGTAGTGTTTCCTCCTCAACTATAAATAACAGCTAAAGTCCTCAGCCTTGTTGAAAGGACCTGGGTACTGAACTGTGCTAAAGAAGGATAGCAGGGCTAAAACATGCGATGATAGCACCCCATACACCTCCAATGTTAGCACTAGCTAAATTTTATTAAACCGTACCTGGTCACCATGACAATTACAACATGAGGATAATGACTGTGCTGTCTCTAACAAGTTCTGGATCATATACAATAGATTTTTTTAAATAATTGAGTAAATGAATGAGGGTGAAGATGATAGCAAAGAGTTAGTGGACAGAGGTAGACACCACAAAAGTGTGGTGACTGAAGTCAGCTCAGGACTGTCATGTCGTTCCCACACAGCTCCTTTCTATCCAACCCAATTCTCATTGTCCTTGGGAAGGATCCAGGTCTGTGGAAAACAGCCAAAACACTGTTATGGAAACACCAAGTCCAAATAAAGTGCAAGCATCTAAAGTGCTGAAAGCCACTTCTGTTACCCTGTATCAGCTGAGGGGTGGAGAGGATTCCCAGAGCTACTGGCACTTCCGGGGATTAGATGGAATACAAAAAAGCCCTGGCTAAGGATTTGTTTCCTTGTCCTAAAGCTGGTGCCAGAGCTCTCTAGTCTTCACTGAGAGAAAATGTCTATCCAGTAAGTATCTCTGAGAGAGCTTGTATTGTGCCTTTGTGGTAGTAAAAATGGAGTATTTCAGGTTGTTTTAGAGAGATAGTATTGGGTGGTGGCTTGCTTAAGAAGGCCTTTGGGCCTAGCTGGAGACACTTTTTCCTGCAGCGAACTGAATATACAAAGTTCACATTCAGATGGTGGTGAGATCTGTACAAATTGCAATGGGCCTGGAAGGCAGTTGCGAACACAGAGATAAGCTTTGTGTCTTGTCTGGTCATTTTATTCCTGCGTGTCTTTGGCAAATTACATATGCTTTTAAGTTTAAATTACTTAATTCTTAAAGATTTTTACAACTTCAGAAGTAATATTATAATACTACTTACCCTACTGTAGTGTTGAGAGATTTAAATGCTCAAGTACAATATGAAGTTCTTTTTGTAAAATTTTTAATGATAAGTGATTGATAAAAAGTAGTTATAATTAGGAGGTCTAGTCAGGACTGCACTTTAAGAAGTTATAAAACAGAAGCAAAGATAAGACATAAGAAATAGGCCCACACAAAACAGTACAGGACCTGAATCTTTTGATCTACTTTTTGAAAGTATATAGCTCTTGAGAATTGGTAGAGACATGAGAACTAATAAAGGGTGGTGCACTTGACCCTCAATGAGTCCATGAAAAGGTCAGAGATGCCTCAGTTGTGTGTCTCTAAATTCTTGAGAAGAACCTTGTGGGTGTCACAATTCAGGAAGAGAAGTGAGCACAGCAAGACTAGTTGATATGTCTTCAGGAGCATGAAAAACTGCAGAAAGTAGGATTAGAACCATATGGCCACAGTTATCAAGGAGAGATATTCTCCTTGACATGAAAGGAAGGGCCTGAGGAGCATCTCATAAAATCCTAAGTAGACTGGGCTGCATCCAAACTGGAAAGTGTCCTTAAAGCACCATTCTCCAAGAGCACTACCTCTGACCCCTGGGACTCTTTGAGAATAAACCTAGGCTTCTTTCTATTACCCCCACATTTCAGAATTGAACATCCTGCTGGTGGCTACAAGAAGCTATTTGAAACTGTGGAGGAACTGTCCTCACCACTAACAGCTCATGTCACAGGTTAGTTTCACCGATCTTTGCTTGCTTGTTGTGTTTTCTAAACTGGAGTCTTGCTGTATAGCCTAGGTTAGTGTAAAACATGACACCCTCTTGCTTTAGCCTCTGAGTACTGGGTTCAGGCCACCACAGTTTAACTCTTCTGAAATCTTTCTATTTTGTCAAGATCATTTTTCTCAGGTTTCATATTCATTCAGGTCTCTCAGTGCTGGTTGTTTCCACAATACAGGAAAGGGAATATGGAGCTCATTTGTTTTGTCTTTCTCTAAAATGTTTTACTAAGTAAAAGTAAATCAAATAAACCTGAATACAACTCTAGTATAACTAGTGAGTTCTTACTAGCCCAAGACTTGTTAATTCATTGGAAAAAAATTAGACATGAGGCAGGTAAGACAGTTCATCAGGTAAAGTTAAAGGTCCTTGCCACTAAACTAGATAAACCTGAGTTTGACTCCAAACCCACATGTAGAAAGCCAACTCCAAGTTGCCTTCTGACCTCCAAATACTTGCTTTGGCACATGCCCATACACATATACACAGAGTGAATAATTTTAAAAAAAAATGGAGGGATCTGAACCTGGAAGAAAAATGAAGAGTAAAATGGAAAAACAAATTTAAGACATTCAGGGCTTTGAGGATAGCTTCTGATGTTGTTTTTGAACTTCAGGTTTTAATAATAAGAATTCATCTTCTCTCATTTACCTCCACTATACTTCTGCAGTGTAGATAGATGTTATTTAACTGAAATTCCTTGAGAATAAAGACTATACCTTTGTCATCTTCAATCTGACAGTCTCTTGTTCAATGCTCACCATATAGAAAATGTCTTATAAGTGTCTGTCCAACAAAGGTCTTAAATGAGAGTCTAGTGACAAGTGTCTGATAGTTTTTGCATTGAAAGGAAGTGGTGTCATGCCTATTACATCAGAAGCACTTGCAGGTGGCAGTGTTGCTACAACCCTATTGTTTCACCATCTGAGGTTCCTATCAGTAGCTTAATTATTTTTACCTCAATTCCTTCACTTTCTAAAGACCAACATTTATTTTGTGGGGATATTGTGAAGACTAAGAGGTAATTTAAGTAGAATTACTAACCCAGTATTAGACACCAAGTAAGCAATAGACAGCAGTCACTGCTACTATCGTCAACTCTGTCTGAAGACCCCTTGTGACTCAGCGAGGCCTTGCTGGTTATAACAGGATGCTATGGGAAATGCCAGTGCTTGGGCAAATCTTTTCCCTGATTCCTGCTCTATAAAAGAGAAGTCAGTGCTCCTCAGCTGGATGGTTGTGCCAACAATCTAGCTCTGGTATCAAAATGTGCATGCTTTCAGTTTTTAGTCCTGTAGGCTATTGACCTTGATTTGTAGTCTTCAATCTTACTTGTTTGAAAACAAAGACCTGGTAAGAAATGAGCAAACATGTTGTACTTTTTCTAGTGATAAGAGGACTGACCAAGCCTCACTGTGGAAGATGGAAATCCCCAGGATTGTTCCTCATCTGAGTTCAGACCCTAACACCTAGCCTTGTACCTTTTCTGCCACAGACGATGAATTTCATCAAGGGTGCTGATTCACACCCCAAGAGAAATGGGAGTTTTAGATTTTAAAAACGCAGCATTCCTATTGCTTCATTTAAAAAGTTTTTCTACATAGGTACAGTGGTGCACACCTTTAATCTCAGCTCTCAAGACATAGAGGCAGATGAATCTGAGTTTTAGGCCAGCTTGGTCTATAAACTGTGTACAGGCCATCAAAGGTGCCGCAGTAGAATCCTGTCTCAAAATTTAAAAAAAAAATTTCTGTCACCATATCAACATTCCTAGTTATAATATTTTGATCCTTACTCCCTCTACTTTTCAGTCCACCAAATTGCATAAGAAAGCCTGATGTTCCATCCAAAGGTAAGCTGAGAAATGACAAATGGACAGGCACCTGGGGAATCTAGTAAGTGTTACCACTTGCTATCTCACTTTGCTGCAGGTAGAATTCCCCTCTGGCTTGCTGGCAGTCTCCTTCGATGTGGGCCAGGGCTCTTTGAAGTTGGATCTGAGCCCTTCTATCACCTGTTTGATGGACAAGCTCTTTTGCACAAGTTTGACTTTAAGGAGGGCCAAGTCACATACCATAGGAGGTAAGTCAGCACTGTTTCATGGCTGTCCTCACAGAGTGGAGCCTATCTCAGTGGAGCCTTTCCCCTTGTGTGAACTGTCATCTTCCTGAACACAGAGCAGACCTCCAAACTCATTTCTTTCTTCTTTCCTCATGGTCTATGGACATCTGTATATCTGCAAGGTCCATGTATATGCTAAAACAAGATAGGCTCAAGAGCTCAGAGCCAAACATGGCTGTTTTCAAATCCTGAATCCACCAGGCACTGCTTGTCTTCACTGATGACTTCTGGCAAGAAATTGGCTTTTAATTCTTTTATTTGTCATCTATAAAATGAAAGAAATAGTAGAATCTACTCATAAATGAGTAGCAAGAATGCAGTAGAAGCAAAAGCTGCTGTTACTGTTGTAATTATTAGACTACTGTTTATCTTGGTTCATATTTTTTTTATCATCAGAAAGATCTGAGAAAGTGGCCTGTGAGATGGTTCAGTAGATAAGCCTTACATGCCACTAAGTCTGACCACCTGAGCTTAGTTCCCACATAGTAGAAGAAAACTGACTCCAGCAAGTTGTCTCTGAACTCTGTATGCATTCAGTGGCACATGCATATGTTCCAGTGTACATGTACATACACATACACACACACACACACACACACACACACACACACACACACACACACACACACACCAGTGTTTAAAATTTTTTAAGAACCGAGAAAGAGAAAGGGTGCCACAAAGGAGGAAGGGACCAAATATGTCACAGAAATAGACAGAGACAGAGAAGAGACATGGGAGGGGTAGAGAGAGGAGCAACACAGAGAAAGACAGAGACAGAAAATTTTTTTAACAAGAGTTATTGGCTAAAGGGCTAGAGCAATGGCTCAGCAGCTACTCTAGCAGAGGACCCAGAATTCCATTCTCACACCATGGCAGCTGCAGCTCACACTGTCTGCAACCCCAGACCAAGGAGATCTGATGCCCCTGTCTGGCCTCTGTGGGTAACAGGCACACATGTAGTACACAGACATACATGCAGGCCAAATATAATACACGTAATTGTAGCTGGAGTTTTCTCCAGTCCTGCCCAGTACCACAGAGCTCACAACCACTTATAAAATAATCACTCAGAAACTTATATTAATTAAACTGCTGGGCCATTAGCTCAGGCTTACCACTGACTAGTTCTTACACTTAACTCAGCCCATTTCTGTTAACCTATATGTTGCCACTTGTTCCGTGGTTTTACCTGTTGCCTTTACATGTTGCTCCCTGGATGGCAGGCTGACGTCTCCCATACTCCATCTTCCTGTTCCCCCAATTCTTCTCCTCTCTGCTAGTCCCGCCTATACTTCCTGCCTGGCTTCTGGCCAATCAGTGTTTATTTATCAATCAATCACAGCAACATATTTTTACAGCATACAAGACATCCCACAGCACATAATAATAATAGAAATAATAATTTTAATAATAATAACAATAGTTATTGATAAAGCCATCATTTCAAAAAGCCCCCACACCAACACAGTAAATACCCTGATTCCTATTTGAATGTTTCAGCCTGCTAGTGGTATGGTCACCATGAATTTCAAGCATTTTGAAGAGACATCAAAGGAAGAGTAAGGGGAAACTGGAAATAGGATTTGAACAGTGACAAAAAAGAAGCAGGGCCTGCCAAGAATAAATTTTTCTAGCAAAGCAATTTTGAAGTTTAGGCAAAGCTTTTGTGTACCTTCTCGTGTATACATTCATATATACTCCTCATCATAAACACACAAAATCAGAACTTACTTTACCCTTATGTGACAAACCTTAGGCAGCATTTGCCAGGTAGTCTGGGAAATGGCTCAGCCAATCAGCTTGTGGAAGAGATAAAATTAAATAATTACTAAGTTTTAAAATATACAATAAATTATAAAATTAAAGAGAAACACAAGGTCAGAGGGATAATGAAAGGAACATAACCCAGCACATTGTGTCCTATAATGTGATGAGTAACATGTGTGAAGTACCCATGTGTCCTAATTTGTTTTCTATTTCTGTAATAAAAAACATGGCCAAGCCAGGCGGTGGTGGCGCACGCCTTTAATCCCAGCACTCGGGAGGCAGAGCCAGGCGGATTTCTGTGAGTTCGAGGCCAGCCTGGTCTCCAAAGCGAGTTCCAGGAAAGGCGCAAAGCTACACAGAGAAACCCTGTCTTGAAAAACCAAAAAAAAAAAAAAAAAAAAAAAAAACATGGCCAAAAGCAACTTGAGAAGGAAAGGATTTATTTCATCTTACACTTTACAGTTTGTCAGGATGTGAAGCCAAGTCAGGAATGATTGAGGAAATGGAGCAGAGACCATGGAAGAATACTGCCTATTGGTTTGCATCTCTCTCTCTCTCTCTCTCTCTCTCTCTCTCTCTCTCTCTCTCTCTCCTTCCTTGTCTTTTCCCTCTCTCTCTTTTCCTTTTCCTCCTCTTTGCCCCTCTCTGCTTTCTTTCTAAAAAAGTTTTTGGAAATTTTATTTCATGTTTATGTTTGCCTGCTTGTATATCTATGTACTACATTCATGCATTGTGTGCAGAAGCCAGAAGAGGGTGTCAGATCCTCTGGAATTACAGTTGTGAGCCACCACATGGGTCCTGGGAATTGAATCCAAGTCCTCTGGAAGAGCGACCAATGATCTTAATGGCTGAACCATCATTCCAGCCTTCAGCCTGCTTTCTATTACCACTTATTCATTGTGGGCTGGATTCTCCCACATCAATCATTAATAAAAAAAAAATTAATGTCCCATGTATTTCTATAGGCAATCTGGAGGGTTGGAGGAAGATGGAGGCATCTTCTCAATTAAAGTTCACTTTTTCCCGAAAACTCTAGTTTATGTCAAGTTGATGAAAACTACCCACCACATTGTGGGGTTCTGGTATGATATGACACATTCACTTTTTCTAACTCTGGCCATGGTTGTAATCACATATATCAGCCACTTAACTTTTGGCACCTCAGTTTCCCTATCAATCACAGTTAGGTTTAGAGGACTCAATTTAAATAAACTCATTCCTTTTTTGGTTATCCCAATAAAAGGAGCTGATGGTTCTCCTTATTCTTTTTGAGTTCATGTTTTCAATTTGATGAAAACACATTGAGTATTTTCACGTGTCCTGTATGAATGTATCCTTTCCTTGTTTCTCAATGTCCTTCAGATTCATCCGTACTGATGCTTATGTTCGGGCAATGACTGAGAAGAGGATTGTCATAACAGAATTTGGCACCTGTGCTTTCCCAGACCCCTGCAAGAATATATTTTCCAGGTTAATAAAACCAAATTGCATTTTATATCAGCCCTTTTTTATTCATGTAACTTAAAAGTTATTGAACTGGAAAAATCATTTACTTCTGTAGGTTTTTTTCTTACTTTCGAGGAGTGGAGGTTACTGACAATGCCCTTGTAAATATCTACCCAGTGGGAGAAGATTACTATGCCTGTACAGAGACCAACTTTATTACAAAAATTAACCCAGAGACCCTGGAGACAATTAAGCAGGTAGGAGGCTGTACTCAAGGAATATTGCCCAAGCACATAAAATTGGGAACGGGGAATTAAAACATTAGGATAAATTCAACAGAAAGAACATGAGGCAGATTAAGTTTCAACTTCTTGCTGGTCACCAACTGCTAGACATATAACATATGGATGGTAAAATTTACTTCTTAATTATGGCATTTTAAATACTTACATAGAAGCGAGGAAACCACTTAAAACAGCTAACATTCGTTCAGTTGTAACACAAATATTTTCTGAGACTTTTCCATGTATCAAAAACTTTTGTAAGATACAAGGAATATATCAATGAGTAACACAGCACTGTCTCTGACCTATAAGATATAAATACCAGTGTTCAAAATTATACCTTTTAATATTGAAAACCTGCCATTGATGGTTCTAGGCAACTGTGTTGTACCAGTTTGTCCTTTGTAGACACTTTTTATTAGAAATAAAGATGTATTTTAAATGGAATAGTATTAACCAAAATATTAGAAAATGACACACTTTGCTGAGAACTTATGCAGTCTTCATGACTATATCTTAAAATAGACACACAGTCTCAACCAATACGTGTTAACATATTTTGCAAGGTATTGTGCTTGTCTTTAGCAAGCTTAACCTCTAGATGGGGAAATCAAAGAGGCACCCAATAGAAGGATTCATAATGTGGTGAATCTTTTAAGAAAATGTAAACCTAAGGAAAGCAGATACAGAAATATGTCTCAAGGTTCATGTTTAGGGTGGAGAAAGGGATCAAAGTTTGAACTCATATACTTTCTGAATACATATAGCTTCAGTAAATTTGGTCAAAAAAACATTCTAGAATAAGGGGTTGTGTTATCAAAGATACAGAGATGGAGAAATAAGGGATATGTTTGCAGAGACTGTGAATAATCTTTTTAACCTAGACCTGTCACAGTTCTCTGTGGAAGCTTTGGGCAGAAGATGGCCCTTCACTGTAGGGCTGTCCCATACACTGTAGAGGCTTGATGGTCCTGACCTTGTCTACTAAATACCAGAAATGTCTTTGATCACTTTGTAATTCAAAAATGGCTCAGATATTTCAGGTATGGAGCAATATTTAAACTGAGAACTAGTCATCTTGAAGTGTAAGTAGTTTCAAAACGAGCCGTGGCACACTGTTGGGTAAATCTGAAAGGTTAAATAATAGGCTAGAAATTTGAAATAAACTGTTTTCCAGATGGAAAGTTATTGAAAGTCTTTGCTTAAAGAAATTATATAAGCAGTTATACTTTAAAATGTTTACTTGGAAATGGGAGTACAAAGGAGATCAGTCATGGAATTCAGGACTATAAATAACATTAATGTAATTTTTTTTCAAAGAGATAGAAGAAAGGAGTTTGGATATCCTGCCATTAGTTTACTGACAACCTCAACATCAATACTATACCCAGTGCCCTGCTCATAGTGTACAACTGAAGCTGACAGGACCCCCAAGACTTATTTCTCATTCCACAGGTTGATCTTTGCAACTATGTCTCAGTCAATGGTGCCACTGCTCATCCACATATTGAAAGTGATGGAACTGTTTACAATATTGGCAACTGCTTTGGGAAAAATTTTTCAGTTGCCTACAACATTGTTAAGATCCCTCCACTACAAGCAAGTGAGTCACTCAAAAATACTGGAAATATAGGGTACAGACTATAGTATCAGGATTATTATTGGGCTTGATAAGACTTGATCTCATTCCTATCCTTCTAGATGACTAAGGTCCAGAAGCAGGACAATAGACAATGATGGCTTTAAAATCCAGAAAACAAGGAACTAAGTTCTATTCTACAATATTTCAAGATCTAGTGCATATGTGTATTTAAATGTCATTTGAATTTATATTTATGAAACATTTATTGAGCACTTATTCATATACCAAGCAAAATATTGAGTTCCTCTTTGGGTAGACTGAGAAATTTTGGGAGTGAGTTCATTGCCATGATTTAAGAAGTCATTTGTATTATTTTCTCATGCATGAACTTTAGTATGCATAATACTTATTGGACAGAACTGTTGCTATCGCTCATCCATACTACGGTTTTAAGGAATTTTGCAATACTATGAGGGGGTTTTGCCCACACTAAAATACTGATTTACTTCTCTGGACTTAAACCTGACTTCCACTTGTTCTAAGATGTGACGCCATAGTACTCTTCCTTATGCATATTTTAAAAATTTGCTGCTGTTAGGATTTTCCTAGGTTAGGGTATCTTCACAGTGAAGAGAAGTCAGCAGAATATGGACAGATCTGAGAAACAAGATGGGCCTCTTAAAGAAGAGCAACTTGGTGCTTCCAGGGTCGGGGAAGCTCCCCCTCCTTGGAAGAGACAGAAACTGTTTTGGACTGTAAATGATAGGCCAAAGGAAAAGAGCCTATTGAAGGGAGGATACCTGGGCTAGGACCAATCAGAAAAGAGAGGGAAGCCTGAGGGAAGGAGACCCCCAAGAGCTTATAAAAAGTGAACTTCTCCTGTGCCCTCAATAGGAGCAATTTTGTCTTTTAAAATTAAGTTTGGGGTATTTGTTCTTTAATTCGATCTGTGGCTGGTGTATCTTTGTTTTCTTGTCAATCTGTAACTTACTTCCATCCCATCAGATGCCCTCAGGGCTGTACCTGTGACTTTCTGTCCAGGGCCCTCAGCTGCACTCTCTTGTCCTCTGCTGCAGTTTTTTATCTGACAGTATGTCGATGGCTCCTTGCTCTCCAACTGTCACTTCACTTTCTTGAGTGAATCTTCTTTGTAAGATGTACAAATTTTTTTCTTTACCCCAAAAGGAACTTAGTGAGACCTTTAGGTAACCACCCCTTACTCAAAACCCCCTTAACAACGTTAAGATTCCACTAAGATAGCCCAGTGACTGAGGAGATGAAAACAAGCTCTGAAAAAAGATCCACATCTGAAAATGTACTTTTGCTTGTATAAGCTGTTTTAAATATGATGATGATGATGAAGAAGAGGAAGAAGATGATGATGATGATCAAAAGCCTTTAAAACCACTTTATTTCAGACAAGGAAGACCCAATAAACAAGTCAGAGATTGTTGTACAGTTCCCCTGCAGTGATCGGTTCAAGCCATCTTATGTACACAGGTAATTCAAAGAATGGCTCAAATTTAAATTTATCCTTTGTCTACATGATCAGGACAGTTTCTTGTAGAAAACTTAAGTTTAAAGCTAATTATTTCATATAAGTATTGTAGGTCTGAGTAACTAAATATACCTTGTATAGACCTATTTCTTTGTAACCGAGAACTGGCCCTCTCATTTACAAGCCCATTTGTGTTTCTGAACAGTTTTGGTCTAACTCCAAACTATATTGTTTTTGTGGAGACTCCAGTCAAAATTAATCTTTTCAAGTTCCTTTCTTCGTGGAGTCTTTGGGGAGCGAACTACATGGATTGTTTTGAGTCCAATGAAAGCATGGGGGTATGTCTGATTCATTTATTCATTTGTTAAGTTGTGATACCGAGGGAAACATTTTATTTTTTTATAAATTTATCAAAATATTTTCCTACTTTTCCAGGTTTGGCTTCATGTTGCTGACAAAAAAAGAAGAAAATACTTCAATAATAAATACAGGACCTCTCCTTTCAATCTCTTTCATCATATCAATACTTACGAAGACAATGGGTTTCTGATTGTGGATCTTTGTTGCTGGAAAGGGTAAGAAAATATGTTGGATAAATGCCCTATGTCCAGTTTCTTCTGGAAACAAAATGCTTTAATAGAGGTGCAAGCCCTTGTTGTTTAATGTGAAAGGGGGTAAAGGGGAGTGGTATGAAATAGTAAAGAGTGTAACTGATAATGATCAGAATTTAGAAAATCAGAAATAGACTGAACATCAGAACTATACTAAATAGTAAAAACCAACTGGATCTGAACCAGACCTGAAAATAGAAGGTTCTGTGACTTGGAAAGTATCTTTAAACTGCACAAGCTCTATAAGATGCCTTGAACCCTCCCTCCGTCATTCTGAATAAGAGAAGCAGACATGCTATTCTCAGGCTAGAGAATAAATTAAAAATGCATTGATTCCTAAAGACACAGAGTGGAGACAATGAAGCAAAACAACAATTATATAGGCTGCTCTTACTGCAACATATCCATGAGGCAGACCTCTTAATTTTCCCCTCAGTGAATAGGAGAAGGAAGTGGTTCTGAAACTCTTTTTATCTATAGCAGTCTGGGTTGTGGCCTAAATAACAACCAGACATATGTGCTTTCAAAGTCATGAATTACCTCTAAAATTGTAATTGGCTAGATGTGGTGGTGCATGCCTTAAATCCCAGCATTTAGGAGGAAGAGACAGGAAGATCTTAAGTTCAAGGCCAGCCTGTGTTACATTGGACCCTGCTTCAAAACAGAACAAGACAAATTATTTGTAATTGTGTTCATGCTTGATTTCTTGTTTTCACAGGTTTGAATTTGTTTATAATTACTTATATTTAGCCAATTTGCGTGAGAACTGGGAAGAAGTGAAAAGAAATGCCATGAAGGCTCCTCAGCCTGAAGTGAGGAGATATGTACTTCCTTTGACAATTAACAAGGTAACTTCCTTTACAAGGATTTCACATATAAAGTGTGTTTCATCTCTTTTGGAAACTGTTATGTTTATACATATAAACTTGAAATTTCAGAACTGAGAGAAGCTTTAAAAATACTAACTAAATCTCTCATTATACAAATGAGGGAACTGAAGCTGAAAAAAATGCTGTGATTTAGAAAAGACGATTTCCATAGAACACAGATGAGATATAATTTTCTTGATTCTAAATCTGTGACTTTTTCAGTCACAAAATCCCCTTGAAAGCATATTTCAATGACTATAGTTCCAGTGATTCCTAGAATCCTTTGTCAGTTTTATAAATATTCTAATTAATTTTAAATTATGGAGAATGAAAGATCAGAAAGCATTCTTGTAAGGACTCAGTTCATTGACAAAGGAAATTTGGTTTTCTATAAATCTGAAGATGCCCATTAGACAACAAAAATAATAATGATGTTAGATAGTTATGAAGGAATTCAGAATATTCCTCTAGAGTTTTGGTAACTGAAATAAATGCAGTAGACACACTGGCAAGAGAATAGCATTCAAATTTATTAACATATATATAAGAACCCTTAAAAAATCATGAAACTCAAAGTTGAGTCTTAAATATTCTCCTGATAAGGTAAAAGAAAGTAGGGATCTGTGAACATTATAAAGGAGGAGTGATTTTCAGAAAAAAATTAATAATGTGGAGAGTAGATGGCATCTGAAACAAAGGTCTTCTGGGCTCCAGGCATGTCTTCCTCTGTGATGTGAAAACTTTGTCTTTCCTTTGGAAATGAAAAGTTTGAAGGCAACTATGAGACTCTGCTTAAGTAGACAAGGTGACTTGGAGGGAAGCTCACTCTGAACCTGCTATTACCCGTCTATGAAATACAGTAGGAATCAGTGGGTCTATACTACCATTAAGAAAGTACACTTTTAAAGGGACTTTGTGACTGAAAGAATGACAGATCTAGAATAGAAAACATAGTTCTTATGAATGTTTGGAGGATTGGCTTTCTGGAACCCACACAACCATCTCTTTACTTCTACACTTTGGACTCTTTCTTCAGTGTTTCAGAATAATATCAGAAACATCCAGAATTTTTAGTGAACTAGAAATACCAGTCAAAATCAAGAAATATATATATATATACATGTGTGTATATATATATATATATATATATATATATATATATATATATATATATATCTTATGTAAACACATGAACATATAACATACTTTTTCTATCCATGTGCTCCTGCTTGGACAAAAGGAATTGAGGCAGATACACTAAGATAAAGACTTAAATGAGAGGCAAAGGAAAGCAAACCCTGCTAGAAGGTGATCATCTTGCCTTTAAGCATATCTTAACATGCTTAATAAAAGTAAGCTGATAAAGAATGATAGTTGGGTGAAATTGGGCTCTGTAGATAGGAAAAAGAACTTTTGCAAAGGCAAAGAGTCTTACAAAAAAACAAGCAAACAGGACTTAATATAGATGTATAACAGAGTCCCTGGGATGCTTCATTATGAGCAGAGAAGAGGCTGGTGCTGTGGGATGGTCTTTTTGTATGCTGTGAATATCCGTTACTGCCACTGGTAAATAAAGAAGCTGCTCTGGCCTATGGTAAGACAGGTTATAACCAGGTAGGAAATCCAAGGAAAGGTACAGGAAGGAAGGAAGGCATAGTCAGGGGAGATGCTAAGTACTGAGGGTGGGGGGACAAGATGTAATGGAACACAGGTAAAGCCACGAGACACGTGGCAATACAGAGATTAATAGAAATGAATTGATTTAAGATAAAAGAGCTAGTTAGCAGTAAGCCTGAGCCATAAATCAAACAGTTTGTAATTAATATTAAGCTTCTGACTGGTTATTTGGGTACCAGCGGGCAGGGAGAAAAGCTCCAGTTACAAGCTGGAAAGATGGATTGGAGTGAGACTGTACAGGGGCTTTATCAGACTCTGGGTAGCATGTAATTGGTAAGGGCTCACTTAGGGAGTTCAATGGTGTGAGATGTGTATATGACATGGGTCCCTCTGGCAATGGCATGGAGAACAGATTGGGCAGTAGACAGTCTGAAGCTATAATCCCTTTTAGAATATGAATGCTCTTCTGCAATGTCAATGCTCTTTCAATTCCATTCATTCCATGCTCTAGCTGTACCTTTTATATTTTAATATTACCTGCCCTGATACCTATCACTTCTACTATAAATTTCCTTCCATTGAACATATCACTTACTATCCTTTATTACCCTGAAAATTTCACTTTCCCCTTTCAATCGATTTATCTTTCATGGTCAATGATTATGAACATCCTTGTAGATTATCATTTATTTAACCTCTTTATCAAAAATCATACTGTAGTTCAATTAGATTATCTATCCTCTCTGTATTTGTACCTCTGAGTCTAAATTTAAGTGCTGCAAACACACAATCATGTTAATTGGTTCAACTTTAAATGTCTGACCACAAATCTTACTGCTTCATTTCCTAACTTCACATATGGTTTTACTTTGCTAGTTAAATATTCCACCTCATCTCCTCACTTTTATACCTCCTACCCCACTTTCAAGTGGAATATTGATGGTGCTTTTTCTTTATCTGAAACAAATTAACCAGAAAAGAATCACAGATTCCTGCTGCCTCATATACTACCCACCAGCACCATACCTATATCCTGAATATCTTCCTAAACAGAAATAATCTTTCTATCCTTGCAGTAGATACATCACTCCAGCAATTCTCCTCCTCCCTCTCTCCCTCTCAGATTATCCTTCACTGATATTCTTAATGAACCATAATTAATACACATAATATCCTCACCAAGTCCTCTCAACACATTTTACCTCAACAAGTTACCACTATACCTTCCTTTCGCTGGAAGGCCCTATAACTCAGTCTTTGGCTCCCATACTATCTTTTTGTGTCCTCACTGCTTTGACATATTATTTTAATTTTAAAGTAGCCTGCATAACATCTCTCCCTGTTTCTGAATCTCAAGATTCAAGATAACCACCACCTCTACTTTTCCATTTAATATTCAGCAACAAAACCTGAATTTCTTATCTGCCCCTACCAAAAAGTGCACCAACCTATAACAATTTCACACATTCTGAGACAATACCAACCTTTAATTGTTCAGATTAGATACCAAGGTGCTGAGCTCAATGCCTCTCTCACTTTCAAACACCATTCACCAGGAAACTGTCAACTCCATATACCCTGTCTCACTGACTCCAGTGTTATCAGTCTAGCTAGAATCATTTTCTCAAGATTGGACTACTATAAAACAAACTGGTTTTGCTGAGTCCAATCTTTCACTATTACCCACATTTACAAAACAAGTACCCGACTCTACACTCAGCATAGTAACCAGAGGGATTTCTTTAAGAATAAATCACAGTGTGTTCCTTGTCTACTCAAAACTCTCTGTAGCTTCCCCTCATTTATCCACAGTGAAAGCCCAGGTCCTCACTATAACCCATGTGCCTTACACAATCTAAACCCACTAGCTCCCCACAAAGCTCTCTTAATTACCACCATGCTGATCTCTGGTGCTTCTGGAACATACTCAGCATCATTCTTCTCCAAGATTTGGGCAGTTTTTGTTTTCTTTGGAAGATTTATTTTTGTTTTGTTTTGTTTCTTTTTCTTCCTGCCTGAATGCATTGCAGGTTTCCTCGTCTAAGAGTTTTGTATCAAATGCCACTTTTACAAAGAGGCCTACTAAGATCACGTGTTAAAATTTCAACCCACAAATTCCCTCACACATTGGATTTCTCTTCTATTTTTTGTTCCTAAACTCACGCTATACTGTATACCTTATTAAGTGTATTTGTTAATCTCCAAATAGAACACAAGCTTCACTGCTCCTGGGAAATTCCCCTCAATACCTAGAAGAGTGTAAAATACATCCAAGAGTGTTTCCTACTGTCTTCATGCAATCATTTAAAGAGCTGTGTACATATGTTTGAATATCATTATATGCACATGTGAAGAGATAAATGTCTTTTTAAAAATCAGGCCTAGTAGTTTTTCTATTTGACAATATAACTACATGTCATTTGCATGTGTCCTAGCTAGAAGATAATAATTACCTTTATCCTCAAGAAGTTGACATCTTGGTTGTTCTTCGGAAACTATATATTTTTTTAATCTACTTTTTCACAGCAGTCCTTCCTCAAAACCCTTAATTTTCTCTGAGGACAGCTTCATCTCACTGATGAACAAATTGAGTCCCTAAGATCCTATGTGACTTCTCCATGGGTCTGGGATCCTAAGTCAGCTTCTGGCCAAGCAAGTGGTTTAAAATTGGGATGGAGGCACACCCTAGCTCTGTGCTCTTGCCATAGGGCTTCATCTGAGGCTCAATTTCCTCATATGTAAAATGGGGGAAAGATAGGACTGCTATGAGGACTAAATGTATATGGTCCATGCCAAATGCATTGCACAGTGTCTGGCATCTAAATAAAAACTGCTGATACTGTTCATTAACATTGTCATGGTGATGTATCACTGTTCTGTATTCAGATCAGTGGTAAAAGAAGATGTGAGAGACTATTTGGCTGATTTTCTAGCTCCTTTGACAGTGTATGTTGGATGTCATTATGATAGTTCTATGTATGGTGTCATCACTTTTCTATTGCCTTTCCTTCATGTTCTCAGTCCCATTTTCCTTTTCACTCAGTTTGGCTTTACCATTGTATGTGTATATCTTTTTAGCCATTTCTGAGCTGACCTTTCCTCAATTGCTCTCTTCCTTACTCATCTCCTGAATGGAGCCATGTCACCTTTCCTAAACTTCCGAGCCTTCAGAAACTTTGAATGGGTAGAAGCAGGAAGACATCTCAATGCTTCCAGACTGTGACTCCAGCCCCACAGTCTGGCTTTCTCTGGTTTAGTTTCCAGTCTTACCAGGGTTTCAAAACTTCTGCTTCTCACTGTCACAGGTACAATCTTCTAGCCATACCTGCTTATTCACAATTTCCTAGCATGCTAACTAGGTCTATATCACCCTTACTCCCTGGACAGTCCTTGTTTCTTCCTGAGTTTTAAAATCATGTTCTTGTTTTAATCTGAAGTCAAATTTCAACTTCAGGTTGTTCTTAGGCCTTGTCTTTTTGACTCCTTAAAACAGACAGAAAGTTTCTTCCGCCCACTTGACATGGACACACTAACTGCCTTATGTTCTGAGCCCACTGTAATACTCTGTCCTTCCTACCCACAAGCAAGTGCTACCTATGTTCTCCTTTGTCCTAGAGCATTACAAAAGTCCTGGATTGTAATGCTTTCATGTGTTTTCTCAAATTCTACATTCACATGCCACGTGGCCATTTCAGCCCTTCTTATAGCTGTCTCCCCAACACCTAATATAATCCATGTTCTACAGAAGATGCTCAATAAGTGCTCATGAAGTAATCACATGACCAAGATGTTTTCAGTCATGCTAATTGTATTTGTAATAGAGAATTTATAGACATTTGAAGAATCCCTAAATATCCTTTGCCCTCCTGGCACCTAGCATGGTACCTAGCACACAGTGTGGGAGCCCACAAAGGTTTTCTAGTGAGTTCTTAGCTTGCTTTATGCAGCAGGGCTGCATTTGAGGATGGCTTGACCACGTGCATAGTTACTAGGTGTTTAGGATGGTCTTCACTTGGCTCTGCTGGGAGGAGGTCTTTTGCTCCACCCCTTGGCATTCCTTTAAAAGCCTTTTAGAAGAGGCAGAAGGGGCTGGTGGGTTTTGACCCAGGCCCTCCCGAGGCTATCCTGTGTTTCTGTCTGTCCCTCTCTTCTATATTTCTATCTCTTATACCTCACTCCTCAAGAGTCCATGGGGTAAATAAATGTGGGAGCTGGCCCTCCACACACAAGTAAGTAAATTGTTAAGAAACAGATTTGCCTGTTTGATTGGCTACATAGAAGAATGGAGTTTTAGGAAAGGACAGTGTCACATGCCACCTTTTCTGAATCTAAGACCATTATCCAGGATTTTAAGCTAATCAATATGGCTATCACGTTCAAGTAGAGGCAGACATTTAACCCTAAACAACATGTTTCCAGTGGGTTACTTATAGCCTACCAATATGGCACCTGAGAGATTTTCAAATCTGATACAGTAGCCAGGCTCCTAGACTGCTTTTTGTTTTGTTATTACTCCCCGCATGATGACCTCTGAAAGAGGAGGAAAAATTTAAGAAGTCTGCATTTACAGATGCTTGGAGTTTCTTCCCTGCTCACTGAAGTCTCTGTTATCTTCTTCCTAAGGCTGACACAGGCAGGAATTTAGTCACACTTGCCCACACAACTGCCACAGCAATTCTGTGCAGTGATGAGACCATCTGGCTGGAACCTGAGGTTCTCTTTTCAGGGCCCCGTCAAGGTAAGATAATATAGAGAAAACATCACTGAGAAGGGAACAGATGTTCCACTTAAAGAGACTGAGTTTTCCTATGTCTGTGTTCCGTTTTGAAGCCTTTGAATTTCCTCAAATCAACTATCAGAAATATGGAGGAAAACCTTATACCTATGCGTATGGACTTGGGTTGAATCATTTTGTCCCAGACAAGGTAATGAAACACCTTACTAACACCCAATAGAACTTTGAGTCATGTGCTAGTCAAGTAAAGCAACTCATTAATTAACCAATTGCTTTTTCTTGGGCACAAGCAGCTCTGTAAGCTGAATGTCAAAACTAAAGAAATCTGGATGTGGCAAGAGCCAGATTCTTACCCATCTGAACCCATCTTTGTTTCTCATCCAGAAGCCCTGGAAGAGGATGATGGTAATGAAATTAATTCATGTGTCTGAACTTCTCTTTGTGCTGAAACTCGTGTGTTTTTTATTAGGAAAGGGTTTAGGCTGATTATTTGCTATTTTTCAAAAGTGATTCTTAAACTGTGAATGGTACAGCACTCAAGAATTGAATTCCTTTGAAAGTGACTTTCATTTGTGGTCAGGTCTTGTTGATTGCTAATATTAAAAAACAAACAAACAAACAAACAAACAACAACAACAACAGCAAAACACCTTCTGTGTCATAGTGGAGCTCTGAATGGAAGGGATGAGAAAAGGGTGTGACTGCAAGAATTATAGGTATTTGCTTTTCCTGACCAAAATATATTTCTAAAAAAGCAGATAGAGTTCTAATAAGAGAAATAGAATATTCTAGCAGATCAATGAATGTGCAGCTCTGGAACTCTAGTGTTTGTTTGTTTCTTTGTTTTAATAAGTCGGGGCTAAGAAAGAATTCAGAGCCTCCACATATAATTGAAAAACTGCATTGCATAGCATCAGTCTCAATTAAGCATTAATGATAGGGAGTGTAGAAAGCTGGATCAGTGTTTAAGAGCACTGCTCTTGTTGAAGACTGGGTTCAATTCCCAGTGCCCACATTATAGATCGCAACCAGCTATAACTCGGGTGATCCAGCACCCTCTACTGGCCTCTATGAGTACCAGACATACAGGTCTACAGACATTCATGCAGGCAAAACACTCATACACATAAAAATAACAAAATGACTTTTAAAAATCAATGCAAGGAAGGATAGGGAAATATTATAGTCTGAATGATTAATTTATTAAAATATGGGAAACTGTAGAAGAATGAAATAAATAATTATGGGGCCATTTTCTGACATATAGTTTTTACATTCATACCACTCATTCAATGTGGAGGCCCACAAAGGTTTCCTAGTGAGATCTGAGCTTGCTTTACCTAGCAGCACTGTATTAGAGGATTACTTGACCATGTGCGTGGTTACCAGTGATTGGAAAGGGTCTGCACTTGGCTGTGCTGGGGGGAGGTCTTTTGCTCCACCCCTTGGCATTCCTATAAATAGCCCTTTAGAAGAGACAGAAGGGGCTGTTGGATAGGGATCCAGTCTCTCACAAGGCTATCCTATGTTTGTGTTTCTCTCCCCTCTATCCTTCTATCTGAATCTCTTATCCCTCTCTCCTCAAGAGTACCCTGGGGTAAAATGTGGGAGCCAGTCTCCCAGCTGGCCTCCCACAATTCAAAAGTGTAAAAGGTATGTTTTCATTTTGTCTGAAAGAAGTAAACTTACATATAGGTCTTGAAAAATATAATTATAACAGACTCTTCTGCTTTAAAAGTTTTGAAGTATACATTTTTACTTCATCATAACTTTTTTCTAGTAAATAGAACAAAGACTGTAGTCTTATACTACAGATAAGAACACAAATCCACTAATTTAGTCAACATTGATGAGTTCGTACTTTGGTCATTGTACTAAGATACTGTGGTTACAGCTGTAAGAGACTAAGACAAGGTCAGCCCCTTCCTGGGGTGGTGCTAGCCAGGAAGAAAGAGTTTAGAGCACTCCTTCAAGTGGTCATACAGACAGGTAATTGACGAGCCAAAACAAGCTAAGTCACATGGTTTTCTATATTTGTTAATGTAATACCACCTTACTATCTATATAATCTCAATGCCAAATAATCTTAAGACCTGATTTCAAAATTTCAAAACTGCCTTAATTAACAGGTGTGGTTCTGAGCGTGGTGGTGAGCCCCGGAGCTGGACAAAAGCCTGCATACCTCCTGATTCTGAATGCCAAAGACTTGAGTGAAGTTGCCAGGGCTGAAGTGGAGACTAATATCCCTGTTACCTTCCATGGACTATTCAAAAGATCATGAAAATATTCCAGATCAGCAAAAAATGGCTCCATGGGTAAAGTTACTTGTTGCCAGGCCTGGAAACCTGAGTTCAATCTCTGGGATCCACATAGTGAAAGGACAGAACTTACTGGAATTTTTACTTTAACCTGTACGCACACACACCATGGCACCTACATGTCCATGTGTAATAAACAAAAGTAATTTTTAATTAAAAATTAAATAAAATCATCAACATGTTTCTAGCAAGACAGTTTCTAATTACAAAACCAAGAATGCCAACTAGCTCCCAATCTACAATCAAATTCTGCCTGTTTTAGCTTGCTATCTATCATGGTTTTAAGTTGGAGATGTACACAATTTTGCAGTGCTTTTCAGAAATCACTGAGTTGAACAAGTAGTTCCTATTAAAACTTAAGTACTTATTTATATGATAATACCTTTTCTGTGAGACAGATATAAACTGAAAATAACTGCATTATTTAAAGCATTTAGAAATCAAATGAGAAAGGAATGTAGACTTTCAAAACTTCCTTTTCTATAATAAAAGTTGTTTTTAGTAAGCTGTCTGCCTATATAGTTCACATTATTCTTTAACATTTAAGAAACAAAGTCTTATATACTTCATTTGTATATAGTGTTGCTCAGTCAAGGAAGAGAAAGTATACTTACTGTCAAAGCAAACATTTTTCTTAGACCTGGGAATGTCATCCAGGACCACATAGTAATTAGTGTGTGTGTGTGTGTGTGTGTGTGTGTGTGTGTGTGTGTGTGTGTGTAGTTGCTAAAGAATTCTCAAGTTCATCAACTTTAACTTTCTTATTTCATATTTCCATACTATATTTTATTCAATTTAATGTAATCAATGATTATTTTTGATTTTTCAATTAGAAAACCTGTGTATAACTGACTAAGGCCTCCCATCAAATAATGTCTCAAAGATTAAATTAACTATTAAAGGCTTATGTCATTAAAGAAAGTTTATATGATAGTATGATAGTATATTAGGGTCCTCTAAAGGAACAGCATTTATAGAAGTCACCAAAGGGAATTAACACATAAATTCAGAATAAATTAATTAAGAAACTTCTTTTTAAGAAAAAGCTACCTACTTGAGAGACTGAGAGAACCATGACATTTCTAGAAACAAATGAATCTGTTTTAAGGAGGAAATTTTCATTTAACTGAGTGTAACTCTGCCTGATAATGAGCAGTTATATTTAAAATAACATCTGCTGATAGGAAGGGTCTTTTTTTTTTCTATTTTGAGTATCTGATGACTCATCTTAGCCAATGGGGAAAAGACAATAAAACTTCTGGTGTTCAAGAGGTTATTTGATGGCTGAGCATAAACCTGTAATCGTAACACTTAGGAAGCTGAAGCAGATGGATCACAAATTCAAGTCCAATCTGGCATACATAGTGAATTTAAGGGCAGCTAGCCTATATAGGAAGACCATATATAAAATAAAAACTAAAAAGAGAGAGACAGAGAGAGAGAGAAAGAGGGAGGAAGGAAGGAAGGAAGGAAGGAAGGAAGGAAGGAAAGAAGGAAGAATGGGGATAAAGGAAGGAAGAGGTAATTAGTAACTGATAACTGTCTCCTTATAAACAATCTTGACAAAAATCTCTTATACTACATTATAATATAGAAAATACAAACAGATATCAGAGAGAATCCATCTTCTAAAATCCTATTGCAGTATGACTCCAGTATTCCACAATTTAACTAAGGGATGAAACACCATATTTTTTTATAGTGGCCTGACAGGAAGTGTAGTGGTTGAATAGGAATGGCTCCCATAGGCTCCAATACGAATGAATGCTTGGTCATTAGGGAGTGGTGTTACTTGAGAGAGAATAGAGGTGTGGCTTTGACAGAATGTGTGTGGCATTTTTGGCACAGGTATGGCCTTGTTGGAGGAAGTATGTCACTGAGGGTGGGCTTTGGGGTTTCAGAAGCCCAAGCCAGGTCCAGTTGCTCTCTCTTGCTCTCTCTCTCTCTCTCTCCTCTCTCTCTCTCTCTCTCTCTCTCTCTCTCTCTCCCTCTCCCTCTTCCTGCTACCTGTTGATCCAGATGTAGAATTCTCAGCTACCTCTTCAGCACCAAGTCTGCCTGTGTGCCACCATACTTCCTCCCATCATTATAATAATGGGCTAAACCTCTGGAACTGTAAGCCAGCACCAATTAAATGTTTTCTTTTATAAGAGTTGCTGTAGTCATGGTGTATCTTCACAGTAATAGAATATTAATTAAGGCAGGAATAATCTAGACACATCCTCTAAATAATACAAAATCTATTAAATTCAGTGTTGATGGGAAATAATCTCTGAAAGCAGCCACAAAGAAATTAACACTTATGGGGTGCCTACTATGAACTAAGTTCTTTCATTCCTACACTTATGGTATAAAGATGAGACAGGGATGCCTAGGTATTCTCTTAAAGAGTAATAAAGCATTGGCTAAAGTCTACATTGAAATAAAACACATTCTCCTAGAATATTTGGTTTCTAATAACACCCAAAATATTCTAATTAATTTAAATTTCACTTCAAATAAAACCACTGTCATACTACTTAGTCACCAAGTCTGAGTACAGATAAAAGTGTTAGCTGCTCATTAAATCTTACAATTGATTTATGAGTCCAAACTACCCTTGAATAACAGCTTCCCTGCTCCAAGTATTTTATTATGTTGGGTCTCTACAAAGTCCTGCTCATATACTCTGTGCCTTTATTTTGAAGGAAAGTTTGAAGCTCAGCAAAATTAAGTAGATTGGCTAAGTTTCTACATCACACAATTGATATTTAAATCCATGACACAAAATGAGCAGGACAAAAATAAACTAAAAGTTTTAAAAGCTGAGCACAACTTCTCCCCCCTCATCCCTGACTCCCCAACACATGTAAAAACAGTAGTGAGGCAAGCCAGGGATACAGGTAGCAGTTCACAAAGAAGAGCAGACATTTATAAGCAGAAAAAAATCAAAATAAGAGCTTTGGAGCCAACACATTTTTTAAAAATGTGTTCAATTATGTCAAAAGGTATAATAAGCCAAATGAGAGGAGGACTAATAATAGGTCCAAGAAAGAAAGTAGTAATTGCAAGATAGAATGTCTGAATCTCATAGGGTTTGTAGTAGGGAAAAATGATAAGATCAAGGCAAGGACACAGAAATGCATGGCCAACGAAGAGTAGAAAAGAGAAAGTCAAGTAATCACAATGGAGGATATGCAATTATTTAAATGAACTCTGAGTGTCTCTAGAATTCCATAGGTACCATCACACGGACATCAGTAATCTCTCTCTCTCTCTCTCTCTCTCTCTCTCTCTCTCTCTCTCTCTCTCATACACACACACATACACACACACACACACAGAGAGAGAGAGAGAGAGAGAGAGAGAGAGAGAGAGAGAGAGAGAGAGAGAGAGAGGTGATTTGAAAGAAAATGGTCCCCAAAGGGAGTGGCACTATTAGGAGGTGTGGCTTTGTTAGAGTAGTTGTGGCCTTGTTAGATGAAGTGTGTCACTGTGGAGGTGAACTTAAAGACTCCTATGCTCAAGATACTCCTAGTGAGACAGACCACTTCCTGTTGCCTGCAAGTCAAGATGTAGGACACTTGGCTGCTTCTCCAGCACCATGTCTACCTGCACACCACCATGTCATACCATGAGGATAATGGACTAAACCTCTGAAAATGAAAGCCACACCAATTGAATACCTTTACTTTATAAGAGTTGCTGTGGTCATTTTGTCTTTTCATAGCAATAGAAACCCTAAGATTGGGAGGAAGGGAAGGAGGGAGGGAGGGAGGGAGGGAAGGAAGAAGAGAGAGAGAGAGACAGACAGAGAGAGAAAGACAGAGAGAGAGACAGAGAGAGAGAGACAGAGACAGAGAGAGAGAGAGAGAGAGAGAGAGAGAGAGAGAGAGAGAGAGAGAATAAAAAGTCTGAGACACTGAGATTGGAACTGAATGTTTTCCTAAAAGAGAAAAAAAATGGCAGAGAAAAAATGGCCAGTCCCCATAATATAAGGGGTTCAGAAAAGAAACAATCACTAATTTCAAAAGGCTTTAAAGATGTAATATTATCAGGATATAGCTAAAGAAAATAAAAACCAAAATGGAAGGGGTTTTTCTTGATGATTCTCAAGTGGGGGAAAATAAAAAGACAATGTCTAGATTCTTACAGAATTAGAGACTAAAGAATGAGACAGATAAGGGAATGTGTGCAGTTATAAAGGGCACTATGACATGATTTCTGGTACATACAAAGGATTGAATGGTAGTGAAGTTATAAGTGTTTTGGAGAGAAATGCACTGTATCCTCTGGGTATCTTGCCAGAGCCAGCATTGTTCAACACCTGCCTCCCACTGATGGAAGTGAGGACCCCTGACAAAGGCAGCCTTCCTCTGAAGATCCAGAAACTATCATCCTTGCTGACAGTGGCTGCAGGAATTGTCCTAACCCTATGACTGGATGCTCTCTTGATCACTTTCACAACAGTCTGAAGAGGAGATAATCTTTCTGACTTCAGTGTACCAAACCTTGTTCTACACATTCTTCATTCATTATACTCAACTAATCCACAACAACTCTGTGGAGTAGACTCTCTTCATTTCTATTGGACTTGGCTCCTTTGTTTAATGTGTCTGATGACTAGATTAGTGTAGAACAAGCTCCCTAAAATCTATCTATTTACACAGAGTCAGATCTAAGGTCATAACTTCTTGAGATTTTTGACTTCACCATGTACTTCTTGATTATAATATTATTAAAGCCATACCTACTTTTTCCTTTGACTGTAGCTCTATAGCTGAAAACAATGTTCCTACAGTCTCTTATGGATTGTTTCTGGGATCAAGGAATAGTTTTATACTGTTTATAGTAGGGAAATAACTAAAACTCACATTTGTGATATACTATTTAAGATATATCAGCCGGGCGGTGATGGCGCATGCCTTTAATCCCAGCACTCGGGAGGCAGAGCCAGGCGGATCTCTGTGAGTTTGAGGCCAGCCTGGACTACCAAGTGAGTCCCAGGAAAGGCGCAAAGCTACACAGAGAAACCCTGTCTCGAAAAACAAAACAAAAACAAAAAACAACAAAAAAAAAGATATATCACAACCAATATCACGGTATAGCATTTATTGCCAACCACAGATGCTGAATATTTGAGGGAAACAGCTGCATGGAGAAATGTAAGATCTATGCCACATTATTTACTATTCTAGAAAACAATTATAGGGATCACCTGTTGGCCAAACACAAATATGTACATTGTAGGAGGGAATGAACATACATACATACATACATACATACATACATACATACATACATACATACATAAATGCCAAAATACAATATAAGAACAAAAGAAGTAAAGAATACAATAAATCATGGTAGGGTCTAGAAATGATGAAGACAGGGGAGATCATGGAGAGAATACATAATATGTGACTAAGTATCTATAGTGCCATAAATAATGACATTAACCATTTACCAAGTTCCCCCTTATTGGTTTTGCAGAAGGATTTATATCTGAACGACTGCTACAAAGGTTTCTACCATTTTTATTTTCTAACAAAGGTAACTAAGGGTCAGAAAACCTAAGCAACTTGTGAATGACAAAGCTTGCTTGGACCTATTCAGTTCTAAATCTTGCCATCTTCTTAAGCTCCATAGAAGCATAAAGAACATTCTTCAGATGAGAAAATTAAGCTTTGACAGAAAATATTATCATGATTTTTTTCTGAACTATTCATTAGGAATAAAACATCTTCCTAAGACTAATAAGGTTATTCAAAACAAGTTATTTCTAAGATTAAATAATAAAGTTATTTGATGGTATTTCATTGTTGGAACTATTTAAAAGATTTTTTTTAAAAAATAACTTTGCTTTTCATTAAAAAAATCACTCAGAGTTGTTGTTTGTAAGACTGTCTCAAAGGACATTAAATTACTCTTCAAGAGGAAAGGGACAACTTTTTTGTTTGTTGTTTATTTATCTGTTATAACATAAGCTTGGTACATGAATGACATGAAATAAATACAGTATTTGTTGAAGGAACTAATGCTAGAAAATTCGACTGATACCAGGTCAAAAAGAAAACACTTATTGTTAAAAAACCCTACATGCTTTTTCAAAAAGAGCACACACACACACACACACACACACACACA
Source organism: Peromyscus eremicus (assembly GCF_949786415.1). Classification (NCBI taxonomy): domain Eukaryota; kingdom Metazoa; phylum Chordata; class Mammalia; order Rodentia; family Cricetidae; genus Peromyscus; species Peromyscus eremicus. The sequence continues at coordinate 130,322,412 of NC_081421.1, forward strand.
CACACACACCACATGTGCGTGTATTTGACAACATGCAAAATAACATAATAGGCCTAGTAAATTCATGAAGATAAAGCAGAAACATACAGAGGAAACCAAGGAGAAATTGTAGGATATTGAGAATCTGGTATTCAAATTGCTTTAAACCCATTCCTATGATGTGTTACAAACACCAATCTTGCAAAATGAATGTAAATAGCTCAAACAAACTGACCTAGTAGTATAGCTGACCTGTATTTCAGCTCTTCAAGAAGCTGGGCATAAGGATCATACAAGTTCATTACTCATCTGTTCTATAGAATGCATACAAAGTGACAACTTAGTGAGACTCTGTTAATCTCACTTGTCAACTTGATAAAGATCTAGAAACACCTGGGAGATTGGCCTTTTTGCATGACTTGTTGTGGTTATCTAGATTAGATTAGTTGAAGTGGGTAGACCTTCCTGTCCATTGTGGGTCACATTAATTCTATGGGCTGGAATCCCTGAATGAAAAGAGTTGAGCACAAGCATTCATCATGCTCTGCTTCCTGATTGTGCATTCAATGTGACTAAGCACCTCTTCTACTATAGCTGTTATGCCTTACCTGTCACAATGAACTATATCCCCTGGAACTTTAAGCCAAAAATGAACTGTTTATTTCACAAATTGGGTGTATTGGGTATTTTGTTGCAGCAACAAGTCGATTAATATAGATAGCATAGAACAGGTGAAAAGTGCTGAAGAAAGATAAGCAAAGCATCAAAAATAAGCCAGACTGAACACAGTTATAGCTTTATGGATATCCATTTGGGGGAGAAATATAGGACTTCATCCAAAGGTATACCAGGAAACCCTCTAGGAAAGGCTATCAGTCCTACCCTCAGGACCAGCTTAGTGCTAAAGAGCCTTAAATTCAGTTACAGGTTTTAGTGAAACTGTGATTCTTCTAGTGGATGAATCAGCAACAAAAAATACCATTTTCTTACTCTGTAAGACTTGAAGGACATTGAGAAGCATCTTACATTTTAAAACAGAACTGTGGTTCTGAGAATGAGGACCAATGACAAGACAAGAAGACAGCTGTTTATCACCTGGCTGTTTGGGGGTGATAAACAGCCCAAGAATTCAGTAATGGAGAGAAGGAGGGCATGATACCAAAATTCTGAAAAGGGAAGAATATGAGTCTCAGCTCAGGCAGTGAAGTGCAGAATCCTGATGTTAGTGGCCAAGACTTGTTCTCACCAACTTGGAATAACACCAGGTATTGATAACCCTGAGCCTGAGGTCAGCAGGTAGATCACCTTCTGGAGCCACATATTTGAACCTAAGAACTCTTAAGTATAGCCCTTCAGCATGGTATTTAGGAGCTCTTGATAGTACAGATATCAGTATGTAGTTGCTTCCCACACTCCTAGTGTATGTGAGTGATACATCAGTTAAAATCTTAGCTACTCAAGGGAGAACAATCTAGAGATACCCAGGAGTGTGAAAGAACCCATACAACCCACAGACTTCAAAGCCAATAATTTATATTTAGAAATACATATGTATATACATATATGCATGTAACAGCAATTAATGAAAAAAATGAAGCCACAAATTTGAAAAATAGCAAGGAGTATATGGGAGGGTTTGGAAGGAAAAGGGTAAAGAAGAAATGATGTAATTATATTATAATCTCAAAAATAAAATTAAAAAAATTTAGGAGAGACCAGAATTATAAACACACACACACACACACACACACACACACACACACACGCACACACACACACAAAAGAAGGAAAGAAAGAAAGAAGGAAAGAAAGAAAGAAAGAAAGAAAGAAAGAAAGAAAGAAAGAAAGAAAGAAAGAAAGGAAGGAAGGAAGGAAGGAAGGAAGGAAGGAGGGAGGGAAGGAAGGAAGAAAGGAAGAAAGAAAGGAAGAAATAAAAAGAAATAGAAGCAGTGTAATCAGCAAAAAGTGCTGTATCACAAGAAAGAGAGCTACTAAAGTGAAGAGAGCTCTAGTGGACAATTTCCCAATACAGGCTCAAGAAGATTCCATTAGTTCAGGTGAATACCCGCTTCTGAAAATAATTGAGCTGAAGTGCTATAGAGTTCAACTTTTTTTATTGTCTGTGATATTAACACTTTCACCAGGGACTCTTCTCACATCTTTTGTTCTCATTTATCAAGACCTAAATTCTTCTTCTACTTTTGTAAGTATCTAGGTGGATGGCTAGACTGCTCTGTCTTCTCAGAATACTCCCTTATCAGACATGTTTAATTTGTGGGCTGCAGGTTTCATGTAGTCCAATATAGCTATGAATGCAGGTCCAACACAAATTGTAGGCTTGCTTAAAACACTATAAGATTATGTTGCCATGTTTTATGTTTTTTGTAAATAAAATGTGTGTGTTGTGTCACACTGTCAAAAGGTTGGACAGGTTCAAACCTACATAATCCCAAACAGGGTCTGGACACATCTCTGTGAGGCATGCATCAGTCTTCATAATCTAATCTTTCTGATTGTGAATGTGTTACTGACCCTTCCTTGAGAAGGTTACCACCTACTCACATAAATGATGCATATATACCTATGAGCCAGAAAATCAGATTTCCCTGAAAAAATGCATTCAAGCATGCAGAGAAAAAGAAGTATGCTTAACAAAGAAAAAAATCTATGGTAAGGATTTCACAGTTTATTGAAGAAAAAGAAAATTTTTTGTTTGTGTCTTAATCTTTTTTGTAAGGGAACAGATAGTAAGACTGGAAAGCTAACAGCCAGAATACATTAAGTGGCTACATATCATACTATATTTTAATCACATTAAATGTAGTAGGATAGTTCCACAGGGTAGAAGAAATTGGCTCAAACCAGGTGCCAAGGCATGCATATAACATACTTCCTTGTGAACCAACCTAGAGCCTCCTGAGGGCCTGGCAACAGGTGCTGTCAGAGTTCCTGATTATGTGGAGTCTGCCTGAGAACCTAGCAATAGGCACTGTTAGAGGTCTTGATCATGCCTAGCTAATGAGGGATGACCACACAATGTCACCAGATTGGGACACAGCCTGGGTGCTGGGAGGAGGGTATATAAGGCCTTCCCTGTTATTGAATAAATGAGTTTACTGTTTGCCTTTCATCTGACTCCCAGTGTCTGTGTCATTGACACTGTACCTTCTCACCCCCTCCCCAGAGGGAGCCATTAGGGCCCATCAACAATTACAGACAGTATGTCATTTGATCCCTCACCTCAGGCTTTGTTACACAGAAGAGGGAACTGAGTGTATGAAGGGTGTCTGTGTCTTGTCCAAAATCAGTTGTTGGTCAGGATCTTGGACCAAGGCAGTTTGTTTTTGTCTTTCAGTTATCACCAGCTCCTGAGCATCAACTACTATCACTGCATTGCCCCTTCCAGCTGTCCTGACCTCTCACTCCTTCAGTTCCTGATTTTCCTTCCTTTCTCCTTTCCTTATCTTCCCCTTTTTTTGTATCACATTTTGCTGTTACTTCTACAAACCACTGGTGAGGATATAATGCTAGCTAAGAACATTGCTCCAGGGTGAGATTATAAGTTATAGGATATTCTTTCAACAATTAACTATTTCTCTAATTCTGTAGACTCATATGATTAGAAAGTCATGAATTCCTTTTGAGAGCTGACGTCTACTTTTGCCTGAGTATTTAAATTTTGAATTTATTTTTACTGTTACAATTAAATTTATCCCTGGTTCAATTCTGGGTCACTGCCCTAAATCTACCATCTTCTTTTTCACTTGCTTATAATTTTACTGCTGTGGGATGGTCTGTATGTCAAGTGTGTTGCTGATTGGTCAGTAAATAAATCACTGATTGGCCATTGGCTAGGCAGGAACTATAGGCGGGACAAGGAGAAGAATTCTGGGAAGTGGAAGGCTGAGAAAGAGACACTGCCAGCCGCCACCATGACAAGCCGCATGGGAAGATCCCGGTAAGCCACGAGCCATGTGGCAAGGTATAGATTAATAGAAATGGGCTAAATATAAGAGTAAGAGCTAGACAATGACAGGCCTGAGCTAATGGCCAAGCAGTTTAAATAATATAAGAGTTTGTGTGTTTATTTTATAAGTGGGCTCTGGGACTGGCGGGACTTGGTGGCGGGAGCTGGAGAAAAATTCTCCAGCTACATTTTACTTTTTGAATCGAACATTACTTAGTAAATGGCTATAAAGATCTTTACAATCGTAATTTATCTTTTCATTTCCAACAGTCATCAGAGTAAGACTGGAAATGATGCTAATGAGCATTCTTTTAGTCTATATCATTGTGTGGTTGTTAGATAGCTTTGTTTGCTTTGATTTGAGTAAATACTTTTTATTGGATTCATAAATTTTCCCTACTAGTCCAGGTTTCCTCTGAGTTTTTCTTACAAATAACTTCTTTCCTTTTTATTTTTTTTAATTTTTTTATTTTATAATTAATTTAATTTTACATATCAGCCACGGATTCCTCTGTTCTCCCTCCTCCCAACCCCCAACTTTCCCCCCCAATCCTCCCCCCATTCCTATCTCCTCCAAGGCAAGGTCTCCCCTGGGGATTCAGCTCAGCCTGGTAGATTCAGTTGAGGCAGATCCAGTCCCCTCCTCCCTACACCAAGGTTGAGCAAAATGTCTCAGCATAGACCCTAGGTTCCAGAAAGCCAGCTCATGCACTAAGGACAGGTCCCGGTCCCACTGCCTGAGGACCTCCTAAATAGTTCAAGCTAATCAACTGTCTCACTTATCCAGAGGGCCTAGCCCAGTTCCATGGGGGCTCCTCAGCTACTGGTGCATAGTTCATGTGTTTCCACTACTTCGGCTATTTGTCCCTGTGCTTTTTCCAATCATGGTCTCAATACCTCTTGCTCATATAATCCCTCCTCTCTCTCACCGATTGGACTCCTGGAGCTCCACCTGGGGCTTAGCCATGGATCTCTGCATCTGCTTCCATCAGTCACTGGATGAGAGTTCTAGCATGACAGTTAGGATGTTTGGTCATCAGATCACCAGAGTAGGTCAGCTTGGACTTTCTCTTGACCATTATCAATAGTCTATTGTGGAAGTATCTTTGTGGATTTCTGGGGATCTTTCTAGCACTATGCTGCTGCTTCTTCCCATGGAGTCTTCATTTATAATGGTATCTCTTTCCTTGTTCTCCCACTCTGTTCCTGATCCAGCTGGGACCTCCCGCTCCCCTAAGCTCTCTTTCCCCTGACCCTTGCCCTCCATTACCCCCACCATGCCCAGGTTGCTCATGTAGATCTCATCCATTTCTCTGTTGTTAGGTGATCCCTGTGTCTTTCTTAGGGTCCTCTTTACTAGGTAGCCTCCCTGGAGTTGTGAGTTGCAGTCTGATTATCCTTTGCTTTACATCTAATATCCACTTATGAGTGAGTACATACCATGTTTTTCTTTCTGAGTCTGGGTTACCTCACTCAGGATGATTTTTTCTAGTTCAATCCATTTGCCTGCAAACCTCATGTCATTGTTTTCTCTGCTGAGTAGTACTCCATTGTGTATATGTACCACATTTTATTTATCCATTCTTCAGTTGAAGAGCATCTAGGTTGTTTCCAGGTTCTGACTATTACAATAATGCTGCTATGAACACAGTTGAGCATGTGTCCTTGTGGTAAGATTGAGCATTCCTTGGGTATGTGCCCAAGAGTGGTATAGCTGTGTCTTGAGGGAGATTGATTCCCAGTTTTCTAGGAAAGTGCCATATTGATTTCCAAAGTGGTTGTACAAGTTTGCATTCCTACCAACAATGTAGGAGGTTTCCCCTTGCTCTAAATCCTCTCCAGCATAAGCTGTCTTCAGTGTTTTTGATCTTAGCTATTCTGATGGGTGTAAGTAGGTGTCTTAGAATCATTTTGACTTGCATTTCCCTGATGATTAAGGATGTTAAGCATAAAATGTGTTTCAGCCATTTGAGCTTCTTCTGCTGAGAATTCTCTGTTTAGCTCTATAGCCCATTTTTTAATTGGACTGTTGGTTATTTTGATGTCTAATTCCTTGGGTTTTTTATATATTCTGGATATCAGCCCTCTATCAGATATGGGGTTGGTGAAGATCTTTTCCCATTCTGTAGGCTGTCATTTTGTCTTGTTGACTGTGTCCTTTGCCCTGCAAAAGCTTCTCAGTTTAAAGAGGTCCCATTTATTAATTGTTTCTCTCAGTGTCTGTGCTACTGGTGTTATATTTAGGAAGGGATCTCCTATGCCAATGCATTCAAGACTACTTCCTACTTTCTCTTCTATCAGGTTCAGAGTAGCTGGATTTATGTTGAGGTCTTTGATCCACTTGGACTTAAGTTTTGTGCACGTTGACAGATATGGATCTATTTGCAGTATTCTACATGTTGACATCCAGTTATGCCAGCACCATTTGTTAAAGATGTTTTCTTTTTTCCATGGTAGAGTTTTGGCTTCTTTGTTGAAAATTATATGTTCATAGGTGTGCAAATTAATGTCAGGGTCTTCTGTTTGGTTCCATTGGTACACATGTTGGTTTTTGTGCCAGTACCAAGCTGTTTTTATTACTGTAGCTCTATAGTAGAGCTTGAAGTCAGGGATCATGATGCCTAAAGAGGTTGTTTTATTGTACAGGATTCTTTTGGCTATCCTGGGTTTTTTGTCTTTCCATATGAAGTTGAGTATTGTTCTTTCCAGATCTGTGAAGAATTGTGTTGGTATTTTGGTGGGGATTGTACTGAATCTGTAGATTGCTTTTGGTAAGATTGCCATTTTTACTATGTTAATCTACCTATCCATGAGCATGGGAGATCTTTCCATTTTCTGACATCTTCAACTTTTTTTTTCACGGACTTAAAGTTCTTGTCATACAGGTCCTTTGATTGCTTAGTTAGAGTTACTCCAAGGTATTTTATATAGTTTTTGGCTATTGTAAAGGGTGATGTATCTCTGATTTCCTTCTTAGCCTGTTTGTCATTTGTATATAAGAGGGCTACTGATTTTTTTTTTTTTTTAGTTAATCTTGTATCCTGCTACATTGCTGAAGGTGTTTATAAACTGTATGAGTTCCTTGGTCGAATTTTTTGGGTCACTTATGTCACCTGCAAATAGTGAAATATCATGTCATCTGCATAGTGAAAGCTTGACTTCTTCCTTTCCAATTTGTATCCCCTTGATCTCCTTATATTGTCTTATTTCTCTGGCTAGAACTTCAAGTACTATATTGAATAAGTATTGGGAGAGTGGACAGCCTTGTCTTGTTCCTGATTTTAGTGGAATCGCTTTGAGTTTCTCTCCATTTCCTTTGATATTGTCTGTTTCCTTGCTGTAAATTGCCTTTATTATGTTTAGGTGTGTTCCCTGTATTCCTGATCTTTCCAAGACCTTTATCATGAAGAGTATTATATTTTTCAAAGGCCTTTTCAGCATCTAGTGAGATGATCATGTTGTTTTTTTCTTTCAGTTTGTTTATATAGTGTATTACATTGACAGACATTCGTATGTTGAACCACCCTTGCATCCTTGGGATGAAGCCTACTTGATCATGGTGGACAATTGTTTTGATGTGTTCTTGGAGTCTGTTTTCCAGTATTTTATTGAGTATTTTTGCATCAATGTTCATGAGGGAGATTGGTCTGTAGTTCTTTTTCTTTGTTGCATCTTTGCTTGGCTTGGGAATCAGGGTAATTGTAGCCTCATATAAGGATTTTGGTAACATTTCTTCTGTTTCTATTGTGTGGAGCAATTTGAAGAGTATTGGTATTAATTCTTCTTTGAATATCTGATAGAATTCTGCATTGAATCCAACAGGTCCTGGGCTTTTTTTGGTTGGAAAACTTTGAATGACTGTTTCTATTTCCTTAGGGGTTATTGGTCTATTTAAGTAGTTTATCTGGTCTTGATTTAACTTAGTTATGTGGTACCTATCCAGAAAATTATCCATCTCATTTAGAGTTTCCAGTTTTGTGGAGTACAGGCTTTTGAAGTATGACCTGATGATTCTCTGGATTTCCTCTATGTTAGTTGTTATGTCTCCCTTTTCATTCCTGATTTTGCTAATTTGGATGCTCTCTCTCTCTGTCTGCCTTTTGGTTAGTTTGGATAAGGGCTTGTCTATCTTGTTGATTTTCTCAAAGAACCAACTCTTTGTTTCATTGATTCTTTGTATTGTTCTCTTTGTTTCTATTTTATTGATTTCAGCTCTCAATTTTATTATTTCCTGGCAGCTATTCTTCCTGGGTGACTTTGATTCTTCTTGTTCTAGAGCTTTCAGGTGTGCTGTTAAGTCACTAGTGTGAGATTTCTCCAACTTCTTTATGTGGGCATTTAGTGCTATGAATTTTCCTCTTAGCACTGCTTTCATAGTGTCCCATAAGTTTGGGTATGTGGCGTATTCATTTTCATTGATCATTAGAAAGTCTTTAATTTCTTTCTTTATTTCTTCCTTGACTCATTGGTGATTCAGTTGAGCCTTATTAAGTTTCCATGAGATTATAGGCTTTCTGTAATTTTTGTTGTTGTTGAAGTCTAACTTTAAACCATGGTGGTCTGATAGAACACAGGATGTTATTCTAATGTTTTTGCATCTGTTGAGCTTTGATTTGTGGCCAAGTATGTGGTCGATTTTAGAGAAGGTTCCACGGGGTGCTGAGAAGAAAGTATATTCTTTTTTGTTAGGATGGAATGTTCTGTAGATATTGATTAAGTCCATTTGAGTCATAACATCAGTTAAGTCCTTTAATTCTCTAAGTTTTGATTTGGGAGACCTGTCCAGTGGTGAAAGTGGGGTGCTGAAATCTCTGACTATTAATGTGTGGGGTTTTATACGTGATTTAAGCTTTAGTAATGTTTCTTTTTTTTAAAAGATTTATTTTATTGTGTATTATGTATACAGTGTTCTGCCTATGTGCCAGATCTCATTACAGATGGTTATGAGCCACCATGTGGTTGCTGGGAATTGAACTCAAGACCTCTGGAAGAGCAGCCAGTGCTCTTAACCGCTGAGCCATCTCTCCAGCCCAGTAATGTTTCTTTTACATATGTGGGTGCCCTTGTGTTTGGGGCATAAATGTTCAGAATTGAAACTTCATCTTAGTGGATCTTTCCTGTAATGAGTATGTAATGTCCTTCTTGACCTCTTTGATTGATTTTAGTTTGAAGTCTATTTTGCTGGATATTAGGATGGCTACACCAGCTTGCTTCTTAAGACCATTTGATTGGAAAGAATTTCCCAGCCTTTTATTCTTAGGTAGTATCTATCTTTGAATTTGAGGTGTGTGTCATGTATGCAGCAGGAAGATGGGTCCTGCTTTTATATCCATTCTGTTAGCCTGTGTCTTTTTATACTTGAATTAAGTCCACTGATATTAAGGGATATTAATTACCAGTGATTGTTCATTCCTGCTATCTTTTGGTGGTAGTGTGTGTGTACTTCTCTTCTTTGGGGTTTACTGCTGTGGTGTTATCTATTGCCTGTGTTTTTGTGGGTGTATCTGACTTCCTTAGGTTGGAATTTTCCTTCTAGTGCTTTCTGTAGGGCTGGGTTTGTGGATAAGTATTGTTTAAATCTGGTTTTGTCTTGGAATGTCTTGTTCACTCCATCTACGATGATTGAAAGTTTTGCTGGGTATATTAGTCTAGGCTGGCATCCATGGTCTCTTAGTGTCTGTATTACAGCTGTCCAGGTCCTTCTGGTTTTCAAAGTCTCCATTGAGAAATCAGGTGTTATTCTGATGGGTTTGCCTTTATAAGTCACTTGGACTTTTTCCTTTGCTGCTCTTAATATTCTTTCTTTATTCTGTATGTTTAGCTGTTTAATTATTATGTGGCAAGGGGACTCTTTTGGGGGGTCTAGTCTGTTTGGTGTTCTATAGGCTTCTTGTATCTTCATAGGCATTTCCTTCCTTAAGTTGTGAAAGTTTTCTTCTATGATCTTGTTGAATGTATTTTCTGTGCCTTTGAGTTGGTATTCTTCTCCTTTCTCTATCCCTATAATTCTTAGATTTGGTCTTTTCATGGTGTCCCAGATTTCTTGGACATTTTGTGTTATGACTTTTTTGACTTTGGTGTTTTCTTTGACTGATGAATCCATTTTCTTTATTGTATCCTTTACACCAAAGATCCTCTCTTCCATCTCTTGTATTCTGTTGGATATGTTTGCATCTGTGTTTCCTGTTTGTTTACTCAGATTTTGTATTTCCAGCATTCCCTCTGTTTGTGTCTTCTTCATTGTTTCTCTTTCCCTTTTCATGTCTTGAACTGTTTCCCTAACCTGTTTTATTGCTTTTTCATGGTTATCTTTAAGGGATTTATTGCTTTCTTCCAATTTTTTATTTGTCTTTTCCTCTATTTCTTGATAGATTTCTTCCCATTTTTGTTTGACTTTTTCTCAATTTCTTTATTGATTTCCTCCACTCTTTTGTTCATCTTTTCCTCAATTTCATTTTTGATTTTTTTCTCTGAAGGCCTCTAGCAATTTCATGATGCTATTCTTAAGGTTGCTTTCTTCTGCTTCTTCTACCTTGTGATGTTCAGGTCTTGCTGTTGGAGGAGGGCTAGGTTCTGTTGATGCTATATTGCTCTTTAAGTTATTGTATGTGCTTCTGCCTTGACATCTGCCCATCTCCTCATCTAATAGGTATAAGAGGTGCCTGTGTCTGAGGGAGTTGCTGTTGGTCCACTCTGTGCTTGTTGTGTCTGTGTCTCAGGGGGCCCTTCTGGGTCTAATCTTAGCTCTTGGTCTAACTGGATCAGGCAGCTTCTGTGTCTCAGAGAGAGCTACTCTTGGTTTAACCAAAGCTAGTTGATTCTGTGACTCATGGATTCATTCTTGGTCTTATCAGGGCTCTTGGTCCAGTCAAAGCTGACAGATTCTGTGTTTCAGGAAGCCTCTCTCAGTCCAATGAGAGGTTCCAGATTCTACTTCTCAGAAAGCCACTATTGGTCTAATGAGGGCTGGCAGATTCCCTGTTTGCTGAGGTTATTCTTGGTCCAATGACAGCTCTTTGTCCAATGAGAGCTTTCTCTCTCTAGGCCCAATAAGAGCTCTTAGTTGGGCTAGAAATGTAGGCAGAAGCTCCTGTTACATAAAAAAACCATACAGCACTGCTACTTAAAATAAATAAAAGAAACCAACAAAATATTTTTTAAGGTCTTAATATTATATGTGTATGTTTATTTTCTATCTCAAGATCTGAAAAAAACTTAGAATACAATTAACTTTTTACATTTTTTTGAGACAATCACATGAAGCCCAAGCTCGCCTCAAATTCTCTATGTGGCCAAGGATGATTTAACTCTTGGTCCTTCTGCCTCTACCTGGAAAGTGCTAGGATTACAGATATACCCCATTAGATCCAGCTTATGCAATGCTAGGAATCAAAAAATTAAAATTTTCAAATAACTGCTTATTGGAAACTTCAAGTGCTAAATGTTCACTTTCATATAAGAAAACAGTGTAGCAGTAACTTACACTAAAATAAAACATACTTCTGATAGTTTGTTTTCTGTTAGGGATAGTTTCATATACTATAAATCTTTGCTTCTTGTTTTCTGTCATCAGAAGGCCCTTTCTACATGTTTTAATCCTGTATACCTTTTGCTGTTTTGTCAAAACTCAGCCTTCCCATTCCTCTATAAATACATAGAAATCCTTCTTCTATACATTTATAAATTTCTTCACATTGTACTAAAATTATCTGTTTTATTTTTAATGTTAAATATCCTTATTCACTCACTCACCTATTCATTTACTTATTTTGCCAATATTTATTATGTTTCTACTGTGGGCCAGGTACTGATGTGAGCTCAAGATAAAGCAGTAAGATGCCAAATTGTCTGCTATTACTGAATTATTTGAGATAGTATTAAGTGCTGTGAAATGGGATATGGGCTGTTCAGTGACAGAATTCAGAAAAAGTCCCTTTGATAACTGATATTGGGTAAGATTCATTGATAAAACAAAAGGAATGACAGAGAAGGAATCTCTGCATCACTGAAGGCAATGATTTCCCAGTATTGGGGATATGAAGTAGTTGCAGAGTCCCAGGGAGAGGAAGAAGAACAATGGCAATGGAGTATGGTGAACAGGTGAGAAAGAGTAAAAATAAGACCATTAATTAATCAGAAATTTACAGGACTTTGGATTTTATTCTAAGCAAGACTGACACTCATTAGAGGGATTTGAAGCAGACAGTAATATTATCTGATGCTGTTAGCTGTGAGGATGGTCTACCACAAGAAGAAAGCTGAGTGACTAAACAGGACACCCAAAGCCAGGGGTGTTAAAATAAGAAAAACATTCACAAAGGCACAGGATGAGTGACAGAAAATGTGCTTGAATTCTGAAGCCAGGCTTTCTGGTTTTCAATGTTGTATTAATCTCTTTATGTTGGGTAAGTTTCTGCAATTTATTCAACACATCTGGGTTTGGATTTCTCTTTACATAAAAATAGAAATAGTGATAGCAAGTAAATACTCACCACCTAAGGTTGTTGTAAAGATAAAATATTAATAAATGTTTATACCAGTTTCTGAAACAACAAATATTGACTATAAACCCTAAAAGCTGAGAATGGGGCTACAAACATATCAGATTGTACTGAAATTAAACATTTATATAGACTGCTACTGTGAGTACTAAAGCTATTAGGGAAGCTCAGAAGAGTTGTAATAGTTACTTTTCTCATTGCTTCCACAGAATGGCTAACAAAAGCAACTTAAGAAAGGGTTTATTTTGGTTCATGGTTTGAGAAAACAAAATCCGTTATGGTGAGATAGGTGTGGTTAATGTATGAGGTCACCCTGTGCATTCAGCTCAGAAACAGAGGTAGATGAAATATTGCAGCTTTGTGGAATATGCTGCCCACATTCAAAATGGTGTTCCATCCTCAGTTAAATTTCTCTGAACATGTCTTCATAGATATGTCCAGATGTGTATTTCCTAATGGTTTTAAACATAGATAGCTGACTATGAAGATTAATCATCACAAGAATGCAGTGTGTAAAAATAAACAATTTTCCAAATAGTGTAGCCTTCTTTTTTAGGTAGATCTTTGGGATACTGTTTTTTGTTTGTTTGTTTGTTTTGTTGTTTTGCTTTTGTTTCTCAGTACTAATCATCAAACTCAGGGCCTAGTGCATGCTGGGGTTAATGTTCTACCACTGAGCTACACTCTCAAGCCTTTTTCCTTTTTTTTACATTTATTATCTGTGTGAACGGGGATATTATTTGTACCCCAGGGCATTTGTAAAAGGCAATCCTGTAGAAATCATCAGGTAGATTTCAGAGATCAAACTCAAGTCATCAGGTTTAGCAGCAAGTGCCTTTACTGACTGAACCATCTCATTGTCCCACCTCTTGGTTTTTTTTGAAGTAGGATTTCAGGAAAACTTAAGCTACAGGTAGGGGTGAGGAAGAACTCACTTTTCCTTAAGGGACTGGCCACCGGGAGTTTGACCATGCTCTAGTGATTATATGAACAACTGTAGCTAGAGTTTTCCTGCCTGGCCCACAGTCAGGGCAAATCTCTCTCACCTGCCAGTCCCACAGCCACTCAGACCCGACCAAGTAAACACAGAGACTTGTATTGGTTACAAACTGTATGGCCGTGGCAGGCTTCTTGCTAACTGTTCTTACAGCTTAAATTAATCCATTTCTATAAATCTATACCTTGCCACATGGCTCGTGGCTTACCAGCATCTTCACATGCTATTTCTCATCATGGCGGCTGGCAGTGTCTCTCTGACTCAGCCTTCCACTTCCCAGCTTTATTCTCCTCCTTGTCCCGCCTATACTTCCTGCCTAGCCAACGGCCAATCAGTCTTTTATTGACCAATCAGCAACACATTTGCCATACAGAACATCCCACAGCACTGGGACAGGCAAGAAAACTCTAGCTACAGACAACACAAATTGGTCTGTTTTTAAATCCTTTTTTGGGGGACCACAAGGGTTGGGGAACAGATTTTGGAGGACTGGGAAGTAAGGGTGATTGGGGTGCATTGTGTGAAATTCTAAAATAATCAATAAAAATATTATGCTAAAAATAAATTTTAAAAAAGTCATCTTCACTTTTAATTATTTCCTCTAAATATCATATAAAATTAATTTAGAACCATTAACTTTTCTAAGGAATTGTTACTTCTTGCTAAGAAATAGATCCTGGGGGAAAGAAAGATAAAATAGTCTCCAGAAAATACAGAATAATGAATCTTATTTGTGGTTCACTGAATGCATATCTACTTCGGTCCTGAAAACATCATTCTCTCCATAATTCATTAACCAGAGTCATCACAACACAGAGCCATTTTACAAACCACAGATGCATATCAAAGGAACTAAAGATGACACTTTTTAAAAAAATGTTGTAAATGTTTGTAGTTACTAAAATACAACCACAGGAGGGTTCATTCTTTCTTTGATAGCAGTGGTTTCTTCAGAAGGTATTAAAGACCGCTGTCTGGTGACTCCCAAGGATAAGCCCATAAAAGAGATGACTCATTTTCCAGATTTCATCAGTAATTCACTGTTGAGATCACTCCTACTTACGCTGAGCACTTCAAATGTATGAGTCACCACACAAATCTCTGCATTTTAAATTAGAAATGAGAATAGATTTTGGGATAGTTAGTGAAGTAGCTCCCAAGAATTTTCTCTGAAACCAGAGATGTTTGTCTGGACTGTAAGAATCCAGCACTTGTATTCTAAACAGGCAACTCATGACCAAGTGCACCCCATGACAAGCACCTTGTATTTTCACAAGAAAAGACACTTCCTGCAGCTAGAGGGTAAAGGGAACTCTGGGCCATCTGCTGAAGCCACAGGATCCAGAGCCACATCTAGGTATGTGAAAACCTGCCAACAAAGGCTTGAATATTTTGTACTTTTATTAGAGATGTTACCACTTGAAATTATCTCCTCTAATGGTGCTGTCATCCAGGAAGATGCCCACTGCCAAAGATGAACAACCTAATCTCTAGACACAACCCCTTTGCTGTTCTCCATATTAGTGACCTTCATCTCACATATCCCATGTGTATTGCCCACATGCATCCTAGATTGCTGTAACTATGTCATTATTTGAAGTCATTCCAAATCTGAAATATTAAATTGAAACACTTCACATGCTGTGTTCTCCCTCTCTCTCTCTCTCTCTCTCTCTCTCTCTCTCTCTCTCTCTCTCTCTCTCTCTCCCTGGAATTGATGGCTAGAACCTAACTTTTTCATTCAATTACTGGTTCTATTATTTTGCACACTTATTACATTACTAATAATAACAAATAATAGCAATTAACAACAGCCCTTATCATTGGTGTTAGTTTATGCTAGAAACTGTATTAGGTACTTAAAATAATTAATGCTGTTTTCTTTTCTATCATTTAGCTTCAGAGACTAAATGAACTAAGTGGTAAGGGCCTTACCTGCCCATGCTAAGCCCTTCCTAGGTCATGAACCTTTTATACTCTGCTGATCATTACAACTTAAGTACACTTATGAGAGGACTAGTACAGAACCCTGATACATATTGCCTGAACTGTCAGACTTACCTTTGAAAGCTGGTAGAAACCATGACTTTTTAACTCCTGAGTTTTTCTATGTCTGAAAAAGCAGCATCATACATATCACAGCAAGATATGCCACCAACTCAAGCAGCAGTCAAGGCACCTTGGGCCATAACCACATTGTTTGATGTCTGAATGCTTGAATAGCTAAACTACTCAATCATGGGGAAACAATTTCCCAAGCAGCCTGTTCAGGTAAGGTTCCCTCTTCTCAAAGGGAAGTCTTTCATGGAAGGTGAGATGGTTCATCAGGTAAAGATGCTTGCTGCTTAGCCTGATGATTTTAGTTCACTCCTGAGTCCCACAAAGTGAAAAAGAGAACCAAATCTTTTTCATATCCTCTGACCTCCACATGCAGTCATATGTGTGATAATAGATAATATAATAAAAACAAACATTTTTAAGGGAAGTTTTCAAATTTGTACTTTTTCATGTCCTTGAGCCTTTAAGGAGTGGGATCTGGCCAATTCCAGAAATGCCTTCAAGAAATCATTTTGTTTTGTTTTTAGATTTTCTTTTGAGAATTTTTTTTTACTAAGAAAATTTTTTCATTCATTTTAAACACCAATCAAAGATCCCCCTCTTCCCTCCTCCCACCCCCCCAGCTTCCCCCCAACCCAGCCCCCACCACTCCTCCCCCACAAGAAGGCAAGGCCTTCCATGGAGAGGCACATCCAGTAGAGGCAAATCCAAGCCCTTCCCCCTGCCTCAAGGCTACACGAAGTATCCCATTGTGGTGATATTGTGTTCCCCAATATATTGTGTACCCTAATAAACTTATCTGGGTCAGAGAACATGACAGCCACTAGATATAGAGGCCAGAAAATGGTGGCACAAACACCTTTAATCCTAGCATTCCAAAGGCAGAGATCCATCTGGATCTCTGTGAGTTCAAAGTCACAATGGAAACAGCCAGGCATGGTGACACATGCCTTTAATCCCAGGAAGTGATGACAGGAAGCAGAAAGGTATATAAGGCATGAAGACCAGGAACTAGAGCCCTTATTAAGCATTTAGACTTTTGAGCAGCAGTTCAGCTGAGATTAATTTCGGATGAGGACTCAGAGGCTTCCAGTTTGAGGAAACAGGATTGGCTGAGCAGTTGGCAAGGTGAGGTTAGCTCTGGCTGGTTCTGTTTCTCTGATCTTTCAATGTTCACCCCAATACCTGGCTCCAGGTTTGTTTTTATTAATAAGACCTTCTAAGATTCATGCTATATCCCATCATAGGTAGTGGACTTCAAAAAGCCCCCTAATGCACCATAGATGGATTCTGATTCTACCACCAGGCTCCCCGCCCCCGCAAGCAAATCAAGCTACACAATTGTCTCTCCATGCAGAGGGCCTAGTCAAGTCACATGCAGGTTCCATAGCCATTGATCCAACTTTCATGAGTTCTCACTAGTTTGGTTTGGTCATCTCTGCAGATTTCTGCATCATGATCCTGATGCACTTGCTCATAGAATCCCTCCTCTCTCTTTCCTACTGGACTCCTGGAGCTCTGCCTGGTGTTTGGCTGTGGATCTCTGCATCTGCCTCCATCAGTCATTGGAAAAAAAGCTCTATGATAACAGTTAGGGTATTCACCAATCTGATCACTGGGGCAAGCCAGTTCAGTTCAGGCAATCTCTCCACTATTTCTAGTAGTCCAAGCTGGGGTCATCCTTGGAGATTCCTGGCAGCTTCCCTAGCACCAGGTTTCTCTCTATCCCCATGATATCTCCCTTTATCATGGTATCTCTCTCATTGCTTTCCCACTTCATCCCTGTTCCAGCTCAACCATCCTATACCCTTACATTCTCATTCCCCATCCCCTACCTTCCATTGCCCACCCCCACCCCCAGTTCACTCATGGAGATCTCATCTATCTCCCCTTTCCAGGGTGATCCATGCATCCCTCTTTGGGTCTTCCTTGTTAGCTAGCTTGAGAATTTCTTACATGTTTACTGTATGCACACTATTTCTACCCCTCCTACTCTCCCCTCCAACTCCTGCCATGCCCTCTCCAGTCCCTCTCAAATGACTTCTTTATTATTGAATATGTATCCTGCTAAATCTGTTCGGAGTTGCTGTTTTTAAAGCTGACCACTTTGGATTATATAATCTATTGTGGAGCTCATCCCTGAAGAAAATTTAATCCCTATATTCCAGCAATCATTAATTGCCTGTAGTTCTTTATCTATGGGGGAGGCCCTGTGAAATTTTCCCCATCCACATTTATATGTCAACTGGTGCTGCCATTGTGCAGATCTTGTTTAAGTGATCACATTGTTGAGATTTTATTATACAACTGTAAGATAGCTATGACAATATTTTATAGGAGACATCTTGGTTTTCTAACACTTACAGTCTTTCTGCCCCCTTTTCTGTGATGTTCCCTCAGCCTTAGGTGTAGAGGTTGCATTATATTTGTTAATTAAATCAGCCTTATCATTTCCAGAAGACAGTGTTTCATAGGACTATTTCCAATCCACCACTCATAGAATATTTCTGTCCAATTTTCTGTATTGTTCCCTGTATTTTGAAGAAGGTGATATAGATGTCCTACTTAGAGTTGAATACTTAACAGCCATTTGTTCTCAGCATTTTGACTAGTTGTGAGTCTCTGTACTGTATTACTCACTGCAAGAAAAGTCTCTGGCCAAGGCAGATAGTAGCACCAGTATAAGGGTACAAATATAAATATTTAGAAGGCAGTTTGGCTACATATCTATTTGCTTTAATATCTGTAATAAGTCCCACCCTCTCCAAAAACCTGTGGCATCCACAGCTTTCAGTTTTTACCAGGTTTACAGTACTTGGTATGTAATTCTTCCTGGAGAGAAGGCTTTAAATACAGTGATAAAGTGGTT
Organism: Peromyscus eremicus; assembly: GCF_949786415.1. Classification (NCBI taxonomy): domain Eukaryota; kingdom Metazoa; phylum Chordata; class Mammalia; order Rodentia; family Cricetidae; genus Peromyscus; species Peromyscus eremicus. The sequence goes on from NC_081421.1 coordinate 130,340,783, forward strand.
AGTTAATCACAAAACAATTGTACCAGTGTGTTGCTTTGAATGAGAATGGCCCCATAGGCTCATATATTTGAATGTCTGGTTCTCAATTGGTGGACCATTTAGGAAGAAATAGGAGGTGTGACCTTGCTGGAGGAGGTGTGTTGAAGGATATTTGATCATTCTGTAAACACCAAGATTAATCAAATAAAAACCTGAGGCCAGGAGGTGGAGACAGTCACTAGTAGACAAGAAGTAGCCATAGAGAGTAAAGAAGGAGTCGGGAAGATGGATAAAGAAATGCACAGGAAGTAGATGGGAGGGACTAAGAGTTTGACAGTCCCTTTTGGACTGGAATGGTAGAAAAGGAGCTCTTGCTAAGACACTGGTTAAGGAGGAAGGTCAGTGAGTTGCTCCTCAACCTCTGATCTAGCAGGTTTTCACCCCAGCTTCTAACTCCTGAGTCTTTATTGGTAAAATCATAAGGTATAAATTTAGATTTAAAAAAAAATAATATTTGGCACTCATGGCATGAGCTCTTGCCAGGCAGCACTGTGGCTTCTGCTGCTGCTACTCCTCCACATGTGCAAATAGGAGACTCTGTTCAGAGTGCTGCCACTGCCCTAGCCCACCTCCTGCAATGCACCCTAGCCCTGAGTATAGCTGCCATGCACCCTGGCCCAGAGCACCTGAAAGCCCTGAGCCAGGGGCAGCTAGCCTGCTCATCTGCCAGTGTAGCTGTGGAAAAACTGAAAAGTCAGCAGATTTGATGAAAGACACCTGGAAAGTCCTTGAGAGAGTTAAGTAATAGTAAAAAGAAGAATATTCTTCACATTAAGAATGGAAAATATCACAATTTTTGTGATATTTCTCTAGGACCTCATATAGTGCTGTTATGAATGGCTTGAACATGGAAACAGTAAATAAGGGGATAGACTTAGCTGGGATTGATATAATGCCAATTTTAAATACTATCAGTCTGATAATTCCCATTTTATCCTTAATAGCCATAGTGATTTCTTGTGCCAAATATAAAAAGTAGTCTGATAATTGTGCTAAATATGGAAAGTTGACTGATAAGATATAAGCCTTAGAAAGACCTATTAAGGAAAATATGCAGATACAGACAGAGAAATTTAGACAAGAATCTGCCATATCACCACATGTGGTGATATTTTGTTTGTGATCTAACAAATAAAGTTTACCTGAAGATTAGAATGTGGAGCTAAGCCACTAGTTATCTATAGAGGCCAGGGAGTGGTGGCACACATGTTTAATCCTAGCACTCAGGAGGCAGAGGCTGATGGATCTCTGTGAGTTCAAAACTACCCTAAGCTACACAAGATTGATCCAGTCTGAAAGAGAAATGTATTCAGGTGTTAGTAGTGGCCCACACCTTTAATCCCAGCACTAGGGAGGTGGAGACAGAAATATAAGGTAGGTAGAGATAGGATCTCAGATCTCTTTCAGGCTGAAGATTTGGTAGAGGTAAGAACTCTAGTGCTGGCTGCTTCAGCTTTCACTGAAATCTAATTTCAGTGAAATCAATTTCACTTTGAATTTTTACTAAGACCAGTTATGATTTGTTCTACAACCTCATGATGAAACTGAAGTACAGTGGCCCAAGGTTGTTATAAAAACAACATTAGTTTCTCCATTTACTATATAAGAACTGCCAGCAGATGGCAGGTACCTACAAGTTAAATGGAATCCTATGGAAATATTAGGTTTGAAGAGATTTAAGGAAATGGTCATTTCATATGGTATATGTTCACTCTACATGATATAGATGTTAAAATAATGGGCAACTCAGAATAAAATTATCCCTCAAGACTGGAAAATTTTAGTCACAGCACTATTGGAAGCTAGTCCTCAGTTACATTTGAGACATGACAGAAAGAGTAAGTTAGGGCCATAGAACAATGAAATAGGACTAGATGTATTGATATTTCCCAAGATCAGTTACTAGGTGAGGGCCAATAATCTGAATTGCAAAGGAAGATTGATTTTGATGATCATATGTTGGCCCTATGTCATTTAGCAGGTTTGAATGCATGAGGCAAGGTTGAAGAAACAGAAAAGAGGCCCGAGTCACTTACTAAAACTACACAAGGCCCAAAAGAAGCCCTCACTGGTTTTTTGCAAAGATTGGCATCAGCTGTAAATAGAATAGTATCAGACCCAGGAGTCAGACAAATATTAATTGAATCTTTGCCCTTCGAAAATGCTAGTTCAGAATGCAAATGGGTGATTAGGCCTTTAAAGGCAAGATCAGCACCAATTGATCAATGGATTAGAAATACAACTGATATTAGATCTGATGCTTATGATGCTACTCTAATAGGAGAAGTAGCATCTAAGATTTTTTTTAAAAAAATTAAAATGTCAGATGTTTTAATGTGGCAAGCAAGGTCATTTTAAAAGGGATTATAGGCAAAGCATTCCTAGAAATAATGTTTATTTTCTAGAGATAATACACACAGAAGGCCCCTACCTTCTGGAGTATGTAGAAGGTGTGGCAAAGGTCTTCATTGGATTCATGAACACAGATCAATAACGGACAGTCAAGGTAACCCTTTGCTATTGGGAAATGCCTTTGGGGGCCTTCCTTAGGCCCTAATACTAAATTAGGTTCAGTCATTCCCTGTCAGCATCAGAAAAACTCATCCACAGAGTAATTAAAATATTTAATCCCTGTTGTTTAGAAAAACACTGCTTCTGTATGCCAGGAGTTGGTTGCACACACATTTAATCCCAGTATTTAGGAGGCAGAGGCAGGCAGATCTCTATGAGTTCAAGCCCAACCTGGTACACAAAGTGAGTTCCAGGACATCCAGGGCTCTTATCCAGTGAAACCCCATTGAGAGCATCTAAAAGAAGGAGGAGGAGGAGGAGGAGGAGGAAGAGGAGAAGGAGAAGAAGGAGAAGGATAAGAAGAAGAAGAAGGAGGAGGAGGAGGAGGAGGAGGAGGAGGAGGAGGAGGAGGAGGAGTAGTCCTGGAAGTAATCAAGGGCAGAACAGCTTCAGTAGATAAAACAAAAATTTAGGAGAGACCATAAGACAAGTGTTTTGGCAAACTTCTATAAATGATCAAAACCAAAGCTAAAAATACAAATAAGTGGCATTGTAATTGAAGATTAACTGGACACAGGTACAGATGTAAGAATAATTTCACCAAAATTTTGGCATCAAGATTGGCCTCTTCAGGGGGTAAATATTCAACTTTTAGAGACTGGAACTTCATTTCAGTTGAAACAAAGTACAAAGTAGATTGAATGTAAATGGCAAGAAGGACAGATAGGAAAATTAAAGCCATATGTGGCTGACATAGCAATGAATTTGTGGGAATGTGATTTGTTGCAGCAATTGAAAATACAGATTAACATTCCTCCAATCTCAGAAACAAACATGTAAATAAAGAATGCTTCTGACAAAAGTATTAAAAGGTATTATCAGAAACAGTCGCAGACCATTCAGACTGTACATAAGCAGAGCACAGCAGCTGTTAGTCTTTTAAAGGTACCAACAGCCCTTCCTTTAAAATGGTTAATAGACAAACCTGTGTGAGTAGAACAACACTTTTGACATCAGAAAAATTACAGACACTAGAACAGCTTGTACAGGAACAGCTAAATGCTCAACATATTGAGGAATCATCCAATCCTTGGAATTCTCTTATATTTGTCATTAAAAAGAAATCTGGAAAATGGAGAATGGTAGCAGATTTGAGAGCTGTAAATAAGGTAATCAAGCCAGTGGGTTCTTTACAACTTGGAATTCCTCTACCTTCTTTTTTACCTAAATGAAGGTCTATTGTAGTGATTGATTTAAAAGACTGTTTTTCTCCTATAATTTTACAGAAACAGGATAGCTAAAAAATTGCCCTCACAGTGCCCACTTACAATAATTCTCAGCCTGTTGGAAGGTACCAGTGGAAGGTCTTGCCACAAGGAATATTAATCAGCCCACTTTGTATCAATATTTTGAACAATAGTCATTAGAAATAATTTGTAAGTAGTTTCCTCAATCTATAATTCACCACTATATGGATGATATCTTACTGGCTGATTCAGACACAAATACCTTAGAAAAATGTTTGATGAAGTAAAGAGAATTTTATTTTGTTAGGAATTACAAATTGCTCCTGAAAAAATAGAATGAGGAGATTCTATTAATTATCTGGGATATAAGGTAAGTTTACAGAAAATTCAACCACACAAAGTACAAATCAGGAGAGATCAAGTATGTACTCTTAATGATTTTCAAAAATTGCTGGGAGATATTAACTGGCTATGTCCCACAATTGGAATAACTACTAAAGAGCTAAGTAATTTATTTCAAACCTTACAAGGTGATAAGAACTTAAACAATTCAAGAAAATTATCAGTTGAGGTTGAGAGAGAATTGGTTCTGGAAGACAAGAAATTACATGATGCATATGTAGATTTCTTAGATCCAGAGCTTGATTGTTTTCTGGTTATCTTACCTCTATTCACTCTCCCACAGGAATTCTTACACAGATAGAAGATAATGTCTTAGAATGGATATTTTTTGCACACAAACAGAGTAAAAATTAAGGACCTATATAGAAATGTTTTCTGAAATGATTTTAAAAAGAAAAATGAGACTTCATCATTTAACAGGAATAGACTCAGCTGAAATTACAGTGCCTTTTACTAATGCTGAAATTGCCTCATTATGAGCAGAAAATGAACAGTGACAAAGTGCTTGGAGTAATTTTTGGGAGAGATTAGCAACAAAATATTCCAAAAGCAAGAGACTTTGATTTTAAAAAAAAAGAACTAATTGAATTCTCCCTCATATAGTGAGAGGACCACCAATTTCTGAAGGCCCTATTTTCTATACTGATGCAAACAAATCAGGAAAGTCAGGTTATAAGTCAGGAAAAATAAGTTGAGTGGCTTAAAGTCCTTATGATTCATTTTAAAAATCAGAATTATATGCTATTCTCATGTCATTAGGTTTTTGAGAACCTCTTAATATAGTTACTGAACCTCAATATGCAGAAACAGTTGTTTTACATATGTTGATTCAGAATTAAATTTGTTATTTATTCAACCACAACAAAAAATCTGCTGAAAAGGGAACTCCCTAAAGTTAGAGTTGGGTCAGGGATTTGTTTTTTTCTTTCCAGGAGAATAAAGGCATCCAGCTAAGGAATGTAAAGACCACTGGACAAATGAGCCATCTGAAGAATAAGGATGAATCATAAAAAGAAAATGTCCCGAGAAAAAGAATAAATTGGCCCAATGGTATAGCCCACCTCCAACAGGACAGAATTTCATACATTTTTCTAAATACTTGTTTCTGATGCTCTCCACAGACATAAAATCAAATGGTCTTTTGTGGTCCCAATTTAATTAAAAATTAAAGCTGGCTTTGAAGCTGGAGTGTAGCTCTCTTCCTCTCTTAACCTATGCATGTTTGCTAAAAGAAAATCCAAAATCTCTGTCTCATGTCAGAAAAGACACCTGGTATGGGACAGAAGAAAATAAAAATTAAGGGACTGTTCTGTTGCCACTAATCTCATCATCCTTTGGTTTTCATTTGACTCTTTAAACTTTTTTTAAGATATAAATATTATCTCAAAATCTATAAGATTACTATGTATATATAAACTTTCTGTTGTGATAGTGGTCATATAGAGTACAAACTAATCCTAGAAATATGTTGCATCTTCTAGTTTCCTATATGTGTTTTTGGGTTTGAGTCTGAATCAGGCAACTAGGAATTAAGTGTGTGTACCCCAGTGTGTCTGTATTTAACAGACTGTGATCCTTTAATCTCTTAGAGATCTTCAGCATATGACATTTAAAATGTGTGGTGATATATTGTGTCCCCCAATATATTGTAAACCCTAATAAAGCTTATCTGAGGATCAGAGAGAAAAGCCAACTACTATATGAAACATAGAAGTCAGGCAATGGTAGCACATGCCTTTAATCCTAGCATTCATGAGGCAGAGATCTATCTGGATCTCTGTGAGTTTAAGGCCACACTGGGAACAGAGCCAGGCGTGGTGGTACATGCCTTAAATTCTAACACTAGTTAACCATAAAGGTCTGGAGGTCGGCACAGAGAGACAGGAAGTGACAGCTGGGCAGAGAGGAAGTGAGATGGCAGAACAGAAAGGTATATAAGAGTGGGTTTACAAGAAGTAGTTTTCTATGGAGACTGAGGTGTTGGTGGGGTAAGGTTGGCTGTGGCTTGTTCTATTCCTCTGATCTCTCAGTTTTAACCCCAATATCTGGATCTGGGTTTTTATTAATAAGACCATTTAGTAATTTATCTTACATCTGGTGGCCCAACATTTGTGGCAAGAATTCACTAAAAAGCCAGTTGTAGTCTTGCAGGCCCCCACTCATGCTGGAGCTGCATGTGGCCAGATCTCCACACCACATGGTCAGGAGTCTCTTGGCTTTTTCTCTGCTGGTGGGTGGTGGACTCTCTCTAGATTTCCGTCTCGGATTGCTACTACACTAGGAAGCTGCCTTGAAACTCCCTCAGACTTTGACTGTTGTATGCATTTACCAGACTTGGTGAGTCAACTAAGATATCTTAAAGGGAGGAATTAGCTAAAAGAGATTTTTTCCCCCCACATCAAAAAATGGGAAACATTTTTACAATGGAGGGAATTTGATCTCTTTTTGACAACACATCAGGCAGTCACAAAATAGAACAATTAAATGAGAGAATAATTAATATTGATGAAATTTGCATAATGTCAATTATAAATATTATTTGTTTGATCATTTTTATTTTAGCATTACAAAGGTTAGTGCCAAGATAAAAGTTTTAAAAACACTTGTTAAAATGAATTATAGAGAAATTCAGACCCAGACAAAAGAATTTAAAGGTGAACTTATCTCAGCATTGAATTATACAGTAAAAGAGATATAGCCTAAGGTTACCAGACAGCAAACATTAATCTACCCAGTAACCTTACAGGAACACTCAAATGCTCCAGGCTGTGTACAAGCTAACTGAACTCCAGTGGAACTGTTAGATTTGAGAAAATTTAAAGAAGCTATAGTCTCATATGGTATGCATTCTCCATTTGTAAAGCAGATGTTAAACTCGTGGTCAACTTGTAATAGAATTATCCCTCAGGACTGGAAAGATTTTGTTACAGCAGTCCTAGAGGCTGGGCCACAGATACAGTATGGAACTTGATAGAAAGAGGGAGCTAAAACTATAGAACAACAAAGTAGGACTAGAGATATGGAAATTTCACAGGATCAACTTCTTGGAGGAGATTATGCTGATATACAAAGAAAATCTTTATATGATGGCCACACCCTAATTTATGCTGCATGGAAGCCATGAATGCATGGAACATAATTGAGGAAGCAGGGAAGATAATTGAGTCATTTACAGAAGTTATACAGGGTCCAAAAGAAACCTTTATGGATTTCTTACAAAAGCTGTCTTCAGCAGGAAATAGAATGTTACCAAATTCAGAAACTAGATAGATAATAATTGAATCTCTGGCTTTTGAGAACTAATGATGCATGCAAAAAGGTAAGTAGGCCATTCAAGGCAAGATCAGCACCCTTGGAGGATTGGATCAGAGATACAATTAATATTAAATCTAATGACCATGATAATAAATGGATAGGAGAGGTGATTTCAAAAGGTTTGAAGACAAATAATAATGTCAGATGCTCTAATTGTGGTAAACAAGGCCTCCTAAAAAGGGACTGTAAACAGGACATTCCTAGAAACAATGTTTCTTCAAGGAACAATGACAACAGAACACCCCTCTGTGGTGGCATTCCTGCTGAGCTGCATCTGGCCTTGCTCCAGAGAGTAGCACCTAGCCCTAATCCATCTTTTGTTTCCCTTGTTGCCCTCTGTGTGAATCTTTTCTCAGAGTTTTCCAAGGATACAAAAGCCTATGCAAAACTTGATTCAGGAAACCTGGAAAACCATGGTACCTGACAAATTGAGGAATTTGCACTTGACATTGTATTTTTGTGAGCCCCCTTTTGGATTCTTTTGAGCATATGGAAATTAACTGCCTAAACTGTATTGGTGAGAAGTAAAACTGCCCTAGGCAAAGGGATAGTGCTTCAGTCCTTTGAGGCTGGACCCCCCTGCAGCCATGAAAGGCTAGATACATTCTTAAGATGCCTCTGAGTCTTCATTCCATGGACCTGCATGAACCCACACACTCATGTCATAACCTCACAGCTACATTTGGCACCCAACATGGCACACAGTTACACCCCTCCCTTCTGGATTGTGCAGAAGGTGTGGTAAAGACAAACATTGGACTAACAAATGTAAATCAAAAAGGGACAGACAAGGTATTTTTGCCTTTGCCATCAGGAAATTCCCTGAGGGGCCTCTTTCATGCCTCCATGGCAAATTTAGTTCAATCCTTTCCTGCTACTGTAGAAGAAACCCTTTCTCAGAGCAATTAAATAACCAAATGCCTATTGTAATAAACCATACTGCTCAAGGTGATAGAACATCTATAGCAGAGAGAACAGAAAATTCAGGAGAAACTATAAAACATATTTTTTGCAAACTTCTATAAATGAACAAAGACCAAAATTAAAAATACAAACAAATCATGTTCTCATGGAGGGTCTTGTAGACATAGGTGTAGACATAACAAAAATTGTACCAGAATCCTGGCATCCAAATTGGCCTCTTCAGGAGGTAAATGTTCAGCTGTTAGGGATTGGAACATTATCTCAAGTGAAACAGAGTGCAAGATAGTTTGAATGTATAGGGCCAGAAGGACAAAGAGGAAAATGAAAGCCATATGTGGCTAATATAGCTATGAATTTATGTGGCTGTGATCTATTACAACAATGGAATACCAGATTAACATTCCTCAAACCTCAGAAACAAACCATAAACTAACACATGTTTCTGAGAGAAATATTAGGAGATATTATTATAAAGAACAGTCACCAGCCATCCAGATTGTACAAGAACAGGGCACAACAACTGCTAATCTTTCAAAGACACCAACAGTCTACCTTTAAAACGGTTAACAGAGAAGCCTGTATGGGTTCATCAATGGCCTTTAACAACAGAGAAACTGCAGGCTTTAGAAGAGCTGGTACAAGAGCAGTTAAATGTTCAGAATATTGAAGAATCGACCAGCCCTTGGAATTCTCCTATATTTGTTATTAAAAAGAAATCTGGTAAATGGAGATTGGTAACAGACCTAAGAGCAATTAACAAGGTAATTCAGCCAATGGGCTATCTACAATCTGGAATTCCTTTGCCTATTCTGTTACCTAAATGACGGTCTATTATAGTTATCAATTTTGAAAGACTTTTTTTCAATACCCTTATAAGAAAAAGAGAAAGATTTGCCTTCACAGTGCCTACTTATAATAATTCTCAGCCAGTTGAGAGATATCAATGGAGGTTGCTCCTGCAGGTAATGTTAAATAGCCCAAACCTATGCCAATATTTTGTAAGAAAGCCATTGAAAGTAATATGTAAACAATTTCTTAAATCTGTAATTTTTCATTACATTAATGATATTTTACTAGCTGATTCAAACACAGATACCTGAGAAAGAATGTTTGAAGAAGTAAAGAAAATTTTGCCTTGTTGGGGATTACAAACTTTTCCTGAAAAGATACAAAGAGGAGATTCTATTAATTATTTAGGATATAAAATAGGTCTACAAAAAATTAGAGCCCAAAAGGTACAAATTAGGAGAGATGGATTACAGCCTCTTAATGACTTTCAAAGATTATTCAGAGACATTTCCCATCTACAGACTGTTGTTAGGGTTAAAAATGATGAACTGAGTAATTTGTTCAAAACCTTAGATGGCAACAAGGACATAAATAGTCCAAGAGAATTACCACCTGAAACTGAGAGAGAATTGACCTTGGTGGAAAAGAATATATAGGATGCACATGTGGACTGTGTGAATCCAAAGCTTGATTGCAGTTTGGTTATTTTAACCTCTAAGCATTCTCCTATAGGAATTTTAATGCAGAGGGAAGATATTATACTGGAATGGATATTTTTACCAGATAAAACACAGTAAAAAAAATAAAAACTTATGTGGAAAAGATCTCTGACTTGATTTTAAAAAGAAAATGAGACTTCATCGATTAGCAGGAACAGACCCAGCAGAAATTGTAGTATCTTTAACTAAGGATGACATTGACAAATTATGAGCAGAAAGTGAACCTTGGCAAAGAGTTTGCAGTAATTTTTTGGGAGAGAGTAACAGAAAATATTCCAAAAGCAATAGAATTCAACTCTTAAAGAGAACTGATTGGATCTTGCCTCCCATTGTATGGGAAACACCAGTATTTGGAGCCCCTACATATTATACAGATGCAAACAAACAAGGAAAGGCAGGTTACAAATCAGAAACATTAAGTAAAGTGGTTTAATGTCCTTATAATTCAGTGCAAAAAACATAAATATATGCTATTCTGATGGTATTAATGGATTTTTCAGAAACTCTCAACAAAGTTACTGATTCTCAGTATGCTGAAAGAGTGGTCTTACATATTGAGACTGCAGAATTTATCCCACATGAGTCAGAATTAACTTTGTTATTTATTCAGTTACAGCATATAATCAGGAATAGGAAGCATCTCTTATATATAACTCATATCTGATCCCATATGGGTCTGTCAGGACCTCTAGCACAAAGTAATGATGAGATTGATAAAATATTGATAAGAAATGTGCTGAAGCCTCAGAATTTCATTTAAAAAAATTATGTCAACAGTAATGGTTTAAAAAAGGATTTTCCATAACCTGGCAACAAGCCAAGGAAATTATAAGGAAATGTCCACTTGTTCTTTTTACAATCAGACTGCACTACCAGCAGGACATAACCCAAAGGGTACTCAGAGGAATGAAATCTGGCAGATGGATGTGTTTTACTTTGCAGAATTTGTAAAACTGAAATATGTACACCACACTTATTCAGGATTTCAATGGGCAACTGCTCTGAGATCTGAAAAAGCTGATTCAATAATCACACATTTGCTAGGAGTTATGGCCATCATGGGTATACCTGCATAAATTAAAATGGACAATGCTCCAGCATATGTCTCTGGTAAAATAAAACACTTTTTGCTTTTTACAATATAAAGTATATTACAGGTATTTGACATAATTCTACAAGCTAAGCAGCCATAGAAAAATCAAATCAAACTCTGAAAAATATGCTAAATAAACAGAGAGGGGTAGCAAAAACCCCAGAAATAGATTACATAATGCTCTATTAACTTTGAATTTTCTCAATGCTAATGAGAAAGCAACAACAGCTGCAGAGAGACATTGGATAATAGAAAAAAACTACTGAATTAAATCAGTCTGTATACTTTAAAGATGTGTTGAGCTCAGAATGTAAACCAGGATATGTATTACATTGGGGATGAGGTTTTACATTTGTCTCTACAGAAGAAAAGCTATGGATACCATCAAAAGTTGATAAAAGCTCAATTTGAATAAGAGATACCTCTTAATTAGAAGAGGTGATAGTTCATCAACCAGTTTGACCATTCAATTTAAACTAACTTATATCACTAACAAATGTTTTTCATTTAATGAGATATAACTTAACAAAAGGAAATTTGTAGCTGGAGAATTTCTCTCCAGCTCCCACCAAGTCCTGCCAGTCCCAGAGCCCACTTATAAAATAAACTCTTACATTATTTAAATGGCTTGGCCACTAGCTCAGGCCTACCATTGTCTAGCTATTACTCTTATATTTAGCCCATTTCTATTAATCTATACTTTGCCATGTGGCTTGTGGCTTACTGGTACCTTACATCTTGCTTGTCCTGGCGGCGGCTCCAGCCTATCTTCTCCTCTGCCTTCCTGTTCCCTCAATTCTCCTCTCTGTTAGTCCTGCCTATACTTCCTGTCTGGCTACCCATCAATCAGTGTTTATTTATACAGAGCAATATCCACAGCAGAAATTTCCCCAAAAGTAGGGTTGGAGAAGGGTTTTTGTTTTTTTTCTTTCAGGAAAATGAAGGCTAAGGAATCTGAAGAACACTGGACAAATGAGACATCTGAAAGAAAAGGACAAATCATCCAGAAAAAAGTCCCAAGAAAAAGAGTAAATTGGCCTATTGTTATATCACATATAAAATTTCATCTCTTCCTAAATGTTTGTTTCTGCTCTTCTCTACAGACACTTAGCACAAATGGTCATTACGTAGTCCCAGTTCAATTAAAAATTAAAGCTGGCTTTGGAATTGGAGCATGGCTCTCTCCTTCTCTAAACTCAATATGCTTGTTAAAAGAAAAGGCAAAAATCTCTGTACCATGTTAGAAATGCCACCTAATATGGAATAAAAGAAAAACCAAAATTCAGGAACTATTTTATTGCTACTAATCTCATAATTCTTTGGTTCTATTTTGAATCTTTAAAACTTTTCTTAAAGTATGAATTTTATATCAAAATTTACAAGATTTATATATATATTAATCTTTTATCATGATATTAATAGTAATATAGAGTACTAACTTATTCTAGAAAACAAGGCTTCATCTAGCTGCTTGCACATGTTTTTGTGTTTGAGACTCTATCAGCTTTCTGCAGAGAAACATGCCCATGTCTAACAGCAAATTTGAAGTCTACAGAAAGATGATGGGGCCCCACAATGGTGATTCCACATGGATGCTAATAATACCACTAAGCTGACAAACATCACCCAATTGGCTTTGGACTACAAACTGCTCAGGACAGTTGTGAGATGGCTAACTGAGATGACTGAGCTTCACAGACTACTTGAGCAAGGACTTGAGAGAAGCCCAGCACTTTTGCATTATACAGAGATTGGACAACAAATGAGACAGCTACCTCTCCCAGGACTTTAACCAATTTTTTTTCAGGATCCCCTAAGGGTGCCTTCATCCCCAGACAGCAGGAAGTAATTTTAAGAACATGATGCCCACATTCCCAAGGGATGGGGTGGGTGGTTTTTGGTCATTCAATAGGTTTTGGATAATTGTCATTGTTTAGGATGGTTTGTTACCAGTTGTTATTGTTAATGCTCAGGAAAAAGGCTAAACAAAGACGATTGGATTTAAGGTTCTTGTTTGAAAACAAAAAAAACGGATATAAATAAGAGATAGATTATTGAATCTGCTCAAAAATGACGCAGAAATGATAGAATGTGGTGGCGCATGCCTTTAATCCCAGTACTCGGGAGGCAGAGCCAGGCGGATCTCTGTGAGTTCGAGGCCAGCCTGGTCTCCAAAGTGAGTTCCAGGAAAGGCGCAAAGCTACACAGAGAAACCCTGTCTTGAAAAACCAAAAAAAAAAAAAAATAGATTATTGAATCTACTCTGAAAAGAAAAAAAGAGAATATGGATATATGATATGATAAAAAGGTAGATTTAGTTTGCTTTTAGAAAGCAACTACTAGTTTTAAATATTTTACATTTGATTGGATTTTTGTATATTATATACAAATTATGTATATTGCTACAAATTTGAGATTTATTTATATAGATATGATAAGATAAAAAGGTAGATTATTGAATCTACTTTTGGAAAGTGACTACTAGTTTAAATATTTTACATTGCATTGGATTTTTGTATACTGTATACAAATTATGAATATTGATATCAACATGAGATTGATATATTGTACATATATTTCTAATCTTGTTCAAGGTATTGTATCTATACAATTCATTTAACAATATAATGCAAATTGCTAATCCTTGAAAGATATTATTACCAACTATTAGGACATAAAGAAATGTAAGTTAGTAGTTAGTCATTACAATCAAACTTGTAGCCATATCAGGTATGTTTTCAAGGTCAAGCAGAGATATATTTTAGATGGACATGTCATCTTCAAACACTTCAGAGATCTGCAGAATTTTTTCTTTAATTACAGTGTTACCTGTTAGGCCTCCCTCCCCACTCTACTCATGTTTACTGAGGTACATAATCAGTAATTAACTCTTAACAATGAAGCATGTTATGTGACATTCTAAGGAAATCAGCAACTGGAACGTAGGCTTGAGAAGTTCAGTCAGCATTTGAGAAGAATAACATTGTTTTACAGCCTTTGTACCTGGGTAGGGCTTGATCCACCACACAGTAGAGCAGAGTAACAATGAAATGTCGCGCCCCATTGAGTCTCAGGTGGAAACAATAGTTTCTGGGTATAAGACTGTGAGTGTACTTCTCTCTTTATCTGAAATGTGTCCATGTAGAAGACTCTTTCACTGTTCTGGGCCTAAGCTAATACTTTGCCCATCTATATCTAATTAATTATTCTATATAAATCAATTATGATGCAACTATATATACATACTTAGAAAGCAGAAATATGTACATTGCTGTACCTACATAATAGAAATAAAGGCATTTATATCTCTAAATTTGAAACCTGTTGCGGAGTGTTGGGGGAAGTTTATATTAAACCTTAAAATAAATTGTGTTTTCATATCAGTTATTGGTGATATAGAAAATGATGAGGATTGAATCCCATGTGGGCAACCACTATGAAAAGAATATGCAAACATGAGTAGGAAAGGGGTCTCTAGATCTGAGGTCCTAGCCGAAGTCTGTGCAGTTGAGCCCCTTATACTGCCCAAATGAGTAGTTTTGAAAATAAATTAAAATATTAATGTGCTATTAATAAAAACTCAATTACCTGCTTGTGTGGTAAGTTACCTTCAGAATGTGAACTCTGACAGGAGGGCACAGATCCTGACTTTTTGATTAATTTTTACTTATTTCCCAATATAGACATTCACATTTGGGAACTGGATGGCTCCATAAATATTTAAGTAACTAAATGATTGACTCAAACCCAATGTGGGTGAAATATTTTTCTTTAACCTAATTTAGATGCATTGCATGCAATTTATGAACTCCTCTCACTTAGTTTTCATGAAGTGGTTTAATTTCTGTTATATACATGCATAGATAGATAGATAGATAGATAGATAGATAGATAGATAGATAGATAGATAGACGGTAGATAAATAGATGGATGCTTTTAACAACATACTGTAAAGTATTGTACCTATTGAACTCATATAAAATTATAATGTAAAATTCTAGTCCTTGAAAGTTACTATTATAAACAGTTTAGTATAATTATGATAACAATCAAACTTGTAGTTTAAATATAAGAGGTTGGGGATTTAGCTCAGTGGTAGAGCACTTGTCTACCAAGCTCAAGGCCCTGGGTTCAATCCTTAGCTCCGGAAAAAAGAAAGGAGCTTAGATGTAGACAGAAATAAGCTTTATACAGCCTGACATAGATAAGTGGTCTTCAAATACTTCAGAGTTCTACAGAATATGGCAGTTAAGATATTTAAATAACATAAGATGTTTTATGACACTGAGACATGTCTGTTCCTGGCAGCACCAACCTACTTCAAAAAAAGATGATGGGCACTGAAGAAGCTCCAAATAGAATTTTCTTCAAATGTGGTAAAGCTAGCCATTGGGCAAGAAATTGCCCTTGCCTTGACTGCTGACAGTGAGATTATAAAGGCATATGTGCTTCCCAAGAAAAGGCATGAGATCTCAAGTGATGGGATTAAAGGTGTGTGATGCCACTGCCTGACCTCCATGTCTAACTAGTGGCTGGCTCTGTCCTCTGATCATCAGGCAAGTTTATTAGGGTACACAATATATCATCATAGCTAGCTACCTGGACAGTCACCCAAGGTTCCTTTGCAATGTTGGAGTATCCATCCTTGGTCTACAGGCCCAGAATATTTGACAAACAGTGAGGCAGGAATTTCAAAGGACTGGCCTACTTTGTCTTAGCAAGGTAGTTGTTCAGCAGTCAACTTCCTTTGTGTCCTACTTGTCCAATTTGGACAGCATACTGTCAACAACGAGTTGCTCCTCAACCTCTCTGAGCTAGGAGGTTTTCACCCCAGCCTCTGACTCCCAAGTCTTTATTGATAAAATCATAAGATATAAATTTAGATAAAAACAACAGAGGTGCATCACAGGGGATGGGTTTTCAGACTTCAAAAGCCTATTCCATCTCTGTCTGTCTATCTGTCTGTCTATCTATCTACATTTCTTTGTCCCCTGCTTGTGGATCAGATGTAAGCTCTTGGATACTCTTCCAGGCCATGCTTGCCTGTCACCCTGCTCTCTGTCATGATGAAATGGACTAACATTCTGAAACTATAAGCAAGCCTCCAATTAAATGCTTTCTTATATACATTGCCTTGATCATGATGTTTCATCAAAGCAATAGAAAAGTAATTAAGACAGCCATCATAGCATTAGTGGAAACATTTTACCTAATGGGTTAGTTAAAATAGTTGTTCTTTACCAGGAAATATTCTTTCCTTAACAGGCTTCAGGAAAGTCCTTCTACATCCACCTTCTTTTTTTTCTAATCTGTGCTATGCTTTTATATGGTATTTTAAATTTTAGGGAAGAAAAATTGTGATATTTCAGCCTACCTTTACCTGTCACTGTTTTTCACTTTCAAAATTAGTGTGGTACTAGGGACATAGGAGGTAGGGTCCAAAGCTGATTATTAAAGAAGAGAACCATCTGCTGTGACCTCCATGTCTGCTCACTTCTACCTACAGCAGCACAATTTTTCCTAAAACACTTGCACATGACAGTGTTTTTCTGCTCTTTAATTCTGTAAGAGAACAAATGGGATTATGGCCCATTTCAGTCTATTTGGTTAATTTCTTGTGTTCTTGAAAATTTTATTTTTCTCTTTCTGAGAAGGTAAGAGAAATTCCATAAAAAAATTGTGGCAAATCCTACAATGAAAAAAGAAAGAGAACAGAAAAAAGAGGATCTTAAATGTTTCTTAAGTTGAATTTTCTGGAGGATCAAGAATGACAGCTTGAGAGACGTTCAACCTGTGCTAAAATTCTAAACCTCATGTATACATATCAGACACACACATAAAAATGCTTTAAAAGAACCTTCCTTTTTCATCCTCTCATTGCTTTTTCCAAGATTAATCCAACTGGTAATTTTAGACTCAGAATTTCTAAATTAAAAGAAAATCACAAAAGGTGAGGGATCAAGATCAGAAACCTGACAAGCTCCCCTGACAGCTTCTCACTGCCACATAATCTTGAAAATATCCACGTTCCTCAAAATCATTTTCCTGCAGCAGAAAGCACTTCCTAAACTATGGGCTTTGTAGGTGTGCTAAAGGCTTTGAAAATACCTCTAATGATAATAATTAAAACATTCAAATGGGTTTTTAATTTTCTTTCTGACTAGGCTGTTTCCTAGTTCTCTTCAGGAGTTCCTATTGTTCAGTCTCGACAGGATTCTCTGTTAGAAATTACAGCCTCATGCCACTCAGCATCTTCATTAAAATGCAATGCTGCCAGATATATCTGCATGCATATGAATGAAGTATCTATAGAATAATTAAGTCATGAATAACACATCTCCAAGCATGGCGGCTCATGAATAGAAGAAAAAGTGTTATTTATGAACCCAGAGATTTTATATTATACTAAAAATAATTGTCAATAACAGCCACTATTTTAGAATTCATTATTTTAAATTATAATTATCTGCTATCAACTCCATTTTTAACAAAATGGTAATTTACAGTGGAAAATAGCTGTGAACTTTTCTGCCATTTTTTTGTTGTTGTTGTTTTACTCAAAAGGCCACCCTTTTGGTTAAATAGGGGTTGCATAATTTAAGAATCTTCTTTTTAGCTCTGTTATAAACAAAAGGCCATTAGCATCAGAGCAATTTAACATGTTTGGCTTCAAACTAGTAGTCACATATCAAAGGAACCAAGTAGATAATATTTGAGACATTTTATATATATATAAATTTTTTTCCCAGATTCTGGTTCACAACTCATACAACCTTGTCATTATCTAAGTGGCCTTTTGTCCTTAGTTTCCCAAGTAGCTCCACAACAGCTCTGGAACAATGAGGGAAAAGCCAGTCTTTTATTATTTACAACAACCCCCCTTAAATCATACCTGAGTTTATGTTAAATAGAATGAATTTTGGGAAGTCCTAAGAGAATCATAGGATGGGGGCCTGGTTTTCAGGGCAGACATGTGTGTGCTTAGAGGGTTAGGATCACAACCACATTCCCACCCCCAGAGGAGCTGAAAGTGAAGTTGATAATCAATGTCCCATGCTTTCATCAATCATGCCTCTGAAATGAAGCCTCCACAAACCCTAGAAAGAACTGAATTTAGAAGAGTCTTCAGGCAAGTAAACAAAAATGCATGCTCATGGTGGGCAAGTGGCTTCTCTTGTCTCTGGACAGAAGCTCTGGCTCTTGGGAACCCAGAAAACGCTTTTACCACCAACTTCTCCTTCTGTAAAGTCTGGGTAAATGTAAGTAGTGTTTCCTTAAGATCAGTCACCTGTTTTGGCTAAGAAAACTTAAGTATGGCATCCACTTTCGAGCCAGTCTTTTAGACATTCTAGAGGCTCACCCCTGAAACTGATATCTAAAGTAGGGGTAGTTTTGTGGAACTGAGCTCTCAACTTTGGGAATCTGATGTTACTATTATATAAGTAGTCTCAGAATTAAGTATATTCAGAAGTCATCCAGCTGTTCACAGATTCAGATTCTGTGTTCTGTGTTCTATGTGTAGTGATACACATACATATGCAGAAATGTTATAAGTCATTCTGTACTTGAGTGTGCAGAAAGGAGAACAGTTGACTCTTATTGTTTTGCTTTTCTGTGCTCTCTATCCTAAAGTAGTTCCCAGACTTTAAAGAAATATTCCAGAAATCAAAGTTGAGCTTCCCTGAGTCTACCCCTCCCCCTCATTCAATGTATGAGGCAAGTCTTCTTTCTAAAGGCTTAGCAATGACTACATTTTAAGTATATCCTATAGTTACAATTTATTGCAACTTTCCCGCTGCTCAATGTTTAGCTCTCCCTTCCTGAGACCTTCACCCTGGTATATGACTTGTTAAATCCCAGAAGCAGAGAAAAGTAAAAGGAAGGCTGAAGACAAAGGGAAGATTAGAGGAAAGGGGGACATAGGATAAGCTGCAAGGAAAAGGCTAAAAATTTCAGTTCCTTATTGACCTCATCTAGTCCCTTTAGACAATTCTCTTTCTCAGTCATGATTGTTTGTGGTTTATTTCACATCTGGGCTTTTGTCTTTTTTTTCCTGATAGAACATACCACAGGAGCTGAGGTGAATGTCAGAGGAACAAACAAAAGAATCTGCTTCAGGTTTGTGAACCTAGTACTTCTCTTTCACTTTCCCTAACAGCAGCCTCCCTTGCAGGAAGCACTGCCTATAATCTCCCATCTTCATACCCAGTATTCGACTCTACTTTGTTGTCTTTGACTACTCTTGCCAAATGTAAGAACACCCCCTTCAAGCTTCTCTGACAATTCAGTGATTGTTTCTCTTCCCACTCAGAATATATGACAAACCACTCATCATGATTTCAACAGCTGCTCAGAAACCAGTAGCAAACTGTCTTTCCAGCTTCCTTTGATGGGCCTTGCTTGTCTCCCTTCTCTAGTCTAATCAACATAGATTTGAGTTCCTTGCAGTCCGTGCCTTTACACATACCATTTATAACATCTACTCTCCCTTGAACTGGCAACTCAGAGGCCTACTTACCCTGCAGACATTGCCTGAGTATGTTCAATTAAGTGGCTTTTGAAGCTTTGTTCTGTGAAAACACTTTCTTATTGTAGCATGAATGTTAAAGAATCTTATTAATAAAATCAAACCTGAGGCCAGTTATTGGGGTGAATGCTGGAAGATCAGGGAAGCAAAACAAGCCACAGCTACCTCACCTCACCAGTTCCTCAGCTCCTATTTCCTCAGACTGGAAGCTTCAGTGTTCTCATCCAAATGAATCTCAGCTGAACTGTTGCTCAAAAGCCTGAATGCTTAACCAGCCAAAAGCTTCTAATTTCTGGTCCTCACGCCTTATATACCTTTCTGTTTTCTGCCATCACTCCCTGGGATTAAAGGTTCACTTTCTGGGATTAAAAGCATGAGTCACCATGCCTGGCTGTTTCCAATGTGGTCTTAAGCTCACAGAGATCCAGAGGGATTTCTGCCTCTGGAATGCTAGGATTAAAGGTGTGAGTGCCACCATTTTCTAGCCTCTGTATCTAGTGGCTGTTCCAGATAAGTTTATTAGGGTGCACAATATTTTGAGGAACACAATACCACCACATCTTATACTGTATACTATCTTTTTGTTGTTGTTTCTCCTACTCAGCAGTCTTCCTGATTGCAGAAACATGTTTTGTTCCACTTTCCAAACACCCTAGTTCGTAGCTATTAAAGCTCCTTTAGTGAAAGAATGAATAGTGCCTAGACTGAGCCAGGATGAGGGAAGTTGACATTTCTGCCTTCAATATTAGTGAATGGAGCAGAAGATTTTAGAGAAAGAAAAGTGCCATTTAAATTATGATTCCATGACTCTGCTGTGTACTGAATGTAAGTAAGTGTCATTTTACTGAGTCCTGGGTTCCTACTCAATAGAATAGATTGCAACAAACAGATTTAATGTACTCAATCCAAAATTCTGAAACTTGAAATAATCTAAAATCTGGAACTTTTTGAGCATCAGCATAATGCCACAAGTAGAAATTCCACACCATAAAACTTCTTTTCATGAACAAAATTATTTAAAAATATTCTACAAATCATCCTCAGTTTGTATATATAAATGAATTTTGCATTTAGACTTGGATTCCATTCCCAAGGTACTATGTATATGCATATATTCCCAAATCCATGGAAATCAGAAATCCAAATTCTTTCTGATTCCAATAATTAAGGACTATTTGAATGACTGCATGTTCAAGAGGAAGCCTGACATTTGTTATGCAATCCACAGTGGTAGCTATCAGTGTTGTTGCTACTATTTTTATATTACTAAGGCAGAGCCAGTTAAAGCTAAAAAGACTGTGTCATGGTGAGAGAAGTAGTGTGAGATGTGTTTATTTTAATTTTAAAGGTTCACAACTACAAATAGAATATTAGACTTCATGGAAATTCATATCCAAAACAGATCAAACAGACTTGACTTGTCATTCAGCCTGGTCCCTCTGTTGTGCTGTGTTTGGTATTAATTTTAATTATCAAATTCACCTCATAGGTCTCTTAAAGGAGGCACTATACATTGGGACAATTTAATTGTGTTGAATAGTAAGAGGTTTCTAGACATATTAGAAGGGTTAACTCAACTGGTATTGACCCATAGGGTAACCATAGGCAAGTCAAACCACACCTGCCTGGGAATCTCCTGTTGCTCTACTTGTATAATTACAGAGGTAGGCTACCAAAGCTCTACACTTCAAGTCACTGAAATCTTAATTATATAGAAAAACTTTGCCTCTGTCATACAAACTTTAAAAATATATAATTAGGATGGCAATGAGCTCTTAAGTCAAAGTGTTCTTATTCTGTCTTTGCTCAAGATAATCAAGCAAAAGGCTGGGTGGGATTCAAACATGAATATGTAATACATACTATTTTCTTCATCCCAATTGAACACTGTGGCTTTTACTTGACTTTTACTTCTTATTCCAAGCCTTGCCTTGATGACATTGGCAAGCTGCTACTTCAATTGTCAATAGTAAAGTCATGTAGGAAGTACAAGAACAAAAGAGTAGTTATGTATGACAGAGAAAAGAAACCCAAGCATGGGCTGGGCAGGCTAATACAAACAGACCGAACAAAAAGTTGAGAGAGAAGATAGGGATAGAATGACATACATTGGCAGGGGGGCTCTATTTAAAGATAGCTGGAGACTTCTAATAAACAGAGGTGTTTGTCATGAGACTCAGAACTATACTTCCCTGAATGCAGGGCTCCTGGAGAACTGGATCACAGTGGTCCACTTACCAGTAAACTTTACATCAGAGATGTCTGCACTGTTACCACAACAGGTATATTTTAGGCATATTTTCATTTCCATGGTTACTTCAGAGTAATAAAAAACAAACACCTAAAAACATAAATATTAATATTTTAAGAGTTTTAGAGTGGAAAACTTCCTCTTATCACCATGTGGTAAGATGGTCAGGCCTAATGAAACTAGCTGAAATCAGTGTCCCAACATTCTATTCAAAAATCATTCCACTGTTATAACTATTCAAAAAGGGTTGTTTTAAAAAAGATATTAAGGCAAGCAATATGTCCTATATATTAATAAATGCATGGCTTTCTATTTAATATGGCTAGCACTTCAACTAAATTTTTAAGGAAAAGCAAATGTCAGTTGGAGAAGCAACATTTGTGAGGACACAGACAATGGTAAATTAAGGAGCCATAACTTAATAAGGACAAGTTATTTCCATATTAGAAAGAGTGGTTGGGTAACAAAGCAGAAGACAAAGTGAAGAGAAGCAAGGATACATGTCTTAGTTTTTTTGTTTGTTTGTTTGTTTTATTGCTGGGTTTTAAAACACTATGACTGAAAACAACTTGGGAAGGAAATAGTTTATCTTACAGCTTATAGCCCAAAGGGACTCTAACCAGTATGGCAAACATGGCTCTGGCAGGCCTTGTATTTTTCCTCCATTTCCTCTGCCTTACTAAAATACTGTTAGATACATTCCTAAAGCTAGCCCCCAAGGTCTATTTCCTTATTTGGCTACTTCCTCCTCCTGAGGTTGAGTATACCAGCTATCAAAGTGTAGTGGGTAGCCATTCCAGCTTTGATCTGGAAGTTCCAACCCCCATTGAGGCTTTGGTAACTGTCACGCCTACAAGGAGGGGCCAACAGAGGACCCTGAAGACCCAAGATCCTGATGCACTGGCTTTCTTGGTTCCTGAACCCTGGACACTGGAGGTAGACTATGGTGATATTTTATTTATATTAAAATGTTATTTGTATGTTAATAAAGTTGCCCCGGGGGTCAGAGCTATTAGCAAGCCATAGGAAAGCCAGGTGGTGGTGGCATATGCTTTGTAATCCCAGCACTTGGTAGGCAGAGCTAGGTAAGTCTCTGTGTGTTCAGGGATACAGCCAGCATTGGATATACATGCCTTCAATCTCAATACCAACCATAGATGACCTGGGGGTCTGTACAGACAGGCAGTGATGAGGCGGTCATGCGGTTGGGTTTACAACCAATGAGAAGACAGAACACAAAGTCTATATAGAGACTTTAGCACAGGAAGTAGCTCTCTT
The DNA here is from genome assembly GCF_949786415.1 of Peromyscus eremicus. NCBI lineage: Eukaryota > Metazoa > Chordata > Mammalia > Rodentia > Cricetidae > Peromyscus > Peromyscus eremicus. The sequence goes on from NC_081421.1 coordinate 130,363,878, forward strand.
TCGGAGAGGTAGGACCATCGCAGGAGGAAGGGTAAGGTTTTAGCTCTTAGCTCTGACCTCTTGGCTTTCTTCTTTGCACTGGTTCTGTGTTTCTTATTTAATAAGATGGTTGGTTACATCTACAGTAGACCAAGCAGAGTTCTCCAGAGAACACTGCCAGACTGCACTACAACTTTCCCAGACCCTGTTACCTATCCCTTCACCTGTAAGTTACCCCACAAAATAAACCTCCCTTTTAACTACGTGAAGTGGCCTTAATAATTTCACCAATATCTGGTGCTCACATGGGGCAAATTCCAAAGGCCTAGATGGCTCCCACCCTCAGCTTCCTCCCAGGCTTGAGGACACTTGAAGCTTCAGGGTACAGCCAGCAGAGCTCTGTAAAACCAGGAAAAACCTACATGGTTTCATTCCTGAAAAGGAGCTAATCCGGTCTCAGTTCCGAGGCAAGTTTAGCCCCCAGACCAGTGAAACCGCTGTGAGTGAGGTGTTCCTCCTCCTCCTTGAGTGCTGGCTCCCTGCCCTAGCTTGAGGTTTCCACAGTTTCACCTAGTTAAAATAGACTCTGTCCCCTTCAGTGGCACCTTACAGAGGCACAGAGAGGGCTTGGAGTCATGCCTGCTGGCAGACCTTCTGTCTGCAGAGGCAAAGAGGGGCTTAGAGTGGCCTGGAACTCTCCATGTCCTGAAGCTCCAGGAAATCACCAGAAGAACTGCCTACTGCCTGTGCTCACTCTGCCACCAGCCAAGGCATTCAACAGAACCTGCTTTGGAGCTGTACCAATGCCTCCTACTGGCTGAAAAGTGCTACTACACTCCCAAAACCACGGAAAGGTAAGATAGGTAAACCAGCATCTTATTTCAAGTAAAAGTACTTGATAATTTTACACCTTAAAACTGACTAACAAATTTTGAGTAATTCTTATAATATGGCTGACATTACCTCACAAGAATTTAAAAACCTTTTTGCCTGTATGATGAGTGGCATTTTCCTGGAAATATAAGATCTTCCTAAGGCATATCTGGCCTGTACCATTTTGGCATTCATCGTAATAATTCACACAGTGTTCAAACACTGGTTTAATAATAATAACAGCCGGGCGGTGATGGTGCATGCCTTTAATCCCAGCACTCAGGAGGCAGAGCCAGGTGGATCTCTGTGAGTTCGAGGCCAGCCTGGGCTACCAAGTGAGTCCCAGGAAAGGTGCAAAGCTACACAGAGAAACCCTGTCTCAAAAAACCAAATAAGAAGAAGAAGAAGAAGAAGAAGAAGAAGAAGAAGAAGAAGAAGAAGAAGGAGAAGAAGAAGAACAAAGATGAGTCATTATTGGGACTGATACAGGATTTAAAAGATAGCAATGAAAGCTTATAGAAAAAGATTCTTTCACTGGAATCTGCTAATCAGGATTTACAAAACAGGCTTTACCCAAAATTGATTTTATTGATAATAACTATGAATATTTAATGGATAGAAATCCAGAGTGAAGTTGTGACTACTCAGGCACTATATAAGAAAGAAAGATTATCATTAATTGATAAGGTCCATAGAATCATGTGTTTCTGAAGAACATAAAAACTTCCATGATTCCATAAGAAATCTGGAATCCCTTGTAAGAGAGGAGGTTCACTCCCTAGAACAGACCCTAGGTGCTTGTCTGCAAGCCCTGGAAAAAACTCTCAGTAAACATGACAAGGGACCTAATAAGCAGAAGGGCAAGACCATACAGGTTGAAACATCTCCAAATGGCTCTCATATCATGGCTTATCCTGTCATCATCCATGAAAAGCCAGCAGATGATACACACTCTGAGCCATATATGACATATACATTACAACCAATTTCAAGAAGGGACTTTAAAAATATAAAGGAAGCAGTAGTTACATATGGGATACACTCCACATACATAAGACAGATGTTAAATTCATGGTCTACCTCACATAGAATCATTCCAGATGACTGGCATCAGTTAATTTCAGCTGTTCTAGAATATAGCCAGCAGTTACAGTGGAAAATCTGGTTGAGAGAAGAGGCAAGAAATTTAGAACAACAAGGTAAACTCAGAGGTTTTGTGATCTCCCAAGATCAAATACTTGGTGAGGGATGTTTCGCTGACAGGAATGTACAAGTCAATTATGATGAGCATACAATATCCCTATGCCATACAGCAGCTCTAAATGCTTGGGGAAAAATTCCAGAACCTGGAAAACCAACTGAGGTATACACAAAGATATTTCAGGGACCTCATAAACCCTTCACTGATTTTTTACAAAGGCTGAACACAGCTATAACAAAAGATGTGTCAGATAATGAATTTAAAAAAGTATTAACTGAGTCCTTGGTGTTCGACAATGCTAATGCAGAATGCAAAAGAATACTTACAGATCAGCTCCTTTGGAAGAATGGATTCAGTATACTAATGGTGTTGAGTCTCTTAACTACAGTAATGAGGCTTGGATAGGAGAGACAAATCCCAGAGGTGAAAAAAGGCCCCATGGTACCGAATGTTTTAAATGTGGTACACCAGGTCATATAAGTAAAAACTGTACATGGGGTGCTCCTAGAGGTAATACTACTTCTAGAAGTAGCCCAAACAGGAGACCCTAACTCCTGGATTATGTAGAAGATGTGGCAAAAGTCCATATTGGACCAGTGAGTGCAGATCAAAAATAGATATATGTGACAACCCTTTACTGGTGGGAAACGCCTCAGGGGCTTCTTGCAGGCCCCAAAATCAAACATGGTACAAACTTTTCCAGCCACTGTGGAAGAAATTCCTCTCCAGGACAACTGAAAAAACCAATGCCTAATGTAAAAACCAATATTGCAATGGATGATAAAACAGCTCTGATAGATGAATCACAATTTCCAAAGAATACAATAAAACAAATATTTTGGCAGACTTCCATAAATGAACAAAGACCAAAGCTTAGAATTCAAATTAATGGTCTGGTTCTGGAGGGCCTGGTAGTCACAGGTGCGGATGTGACTATAATTACACCAAAATCATGACAGCCAAATTGGCCTCTTCAAAAAGTAGATGTCCAACTTCTAGGGACTGGAACCCTATCTCAGATAAAACAGAGTTCAAGATGGGTTGAATGCATAGGGCCAGAAGGACAGAGAGGAAGGCTGAAGCCATATGTAGCAAATGTAGCAGTAAATCTTTGGGGCCAAGATCTGTTACAACAGTGGAATACCCAGATTAAAATTCCTACACTCTCAGAAAAGGAATACAGATCAACACATGTTTCTAGGAATAATATCATAACATGCTATAAAAAACAATCACCAACCATTCAGGCTGTACACAAACAGAGAACAACTGCTGTTGAGCTCTCAGAAGTACCAACTGCCTTACCTTTAAAATGGCTAACTAATAAGCCTGTCTGGGTTGGACAATAGCCTTTGACAAAAGAGAAGCCACAAGCTTTAGAACAGCTGGTTCAAGAGCAGTTAAATGCTCAACACATTGAAGAATCTACCAGTCCTTGGAATTCTCCTGTATTTGTTATTTTAAAAAAGTCTGTTAATTGGAGAATGCTGACATATCTGAGAGCTATTAATAAAGTAATTCATCTGATGGGCTTCCTACAGACTGGGATGCCCTTTCCCTCTCTGCTACCCAAAGAATGGCCTATAATAGTTATTGACTTTAAAAACTGTTTCTTTACCATACCCTTACAAGAAAATGATGGAGAAAAATTTGCCTTCACAGTACCTAATTATAACAATCCCCAGCCAGTCAAGAGATATCAATGAAAGATTCTCCCACAGGGAATGTTAAAACAGCCCTACCTTGTGCCAATACTTTGTACAAAAACCATTGGAGATAATTCGTGTAAAGTTTCCACAATCCATAATTTATCACTATATGGATGATATCCTATTAGCTGATCCAAAGTTAGACACATTAGAAAGCATGTTTGAGGAAGTAAAAAAAGTTTTGCCTCACTGGGGACTGCAAATTGCTCCTAAAAAAATACAAAGAGGAGATTCTATCAATTACTTAGGATATAAGATAGAGTTACAAAAAATTAGGAACCAAAAGGTACAACTAAGGAGAGATCAATTAAAGACTCTTAATGATTCTCAAACATTGTTGGGAAGCATTTCCAATTTACTGGGTATCATGGGAATACCCAAAGATGGACTACAAAATTTGGCTAATACTCTAGAAGGGGACAAAGAATTAAATAGTCCAAGAGAATTATCAGCTGAAACTGAGAAGGAATTGGCTATATTAGAAAAGACAATTTGAGAAACACATGTGGATCATGTGGATCCAGAACTTAAATGCATTCTTGTCATATTCCCCTCCAGACACTCCCCCACAGGTATTTTGATGCAGAGGGAAGATATTATATTGGAATGGATATTCTTACCACGTAAACCAAATAATAAATTAAAGACTTATATAGAAAAGATCTCTGATTCGATTCAAAAAGGTAAATTAAGACTTCACCAGTTGACAGGAATGGACCCAGAAGAAATTGTAGTACCTTTAACTAATGAGGAAATTTCATCACTGTGGAAAGATAATGAGTACTGGCAGAGAGCCTGCAGTAACTTTTTGGGATAGATTAATAACCATTATCCCAAAAGCAAGAGAATAGAATTCATAAAGAAGACTGAATAGGTCCTTCCTCACATTGTGCAACAAAAGCCAATTTCTGGAGTTCTCACATTCTATACTGATGCAAATAAATCAAGGAAAGCAGGATACAAATCAGGAGACTTAATTAAAGTGGTACAAAGTCCATATAGCTCTGTACAAAAGGCAGAACTATATGCCATGCTTATGGTACTGATGGACTTCACAGAACCCCTCAATATAGTTACTGACTCTCAATATACAGAGAAAGTTGTTTTACATATTGAAACTGCTAAATTTATTCCTGATAATACAGAATTAACTTTATTACTCATACAATTGCAGGAAATCATCAGAAAAAGGAAACACCCTATAAATATAACACATATCAGATCCCATACAGGTCTGCCAGGACCTCTAGCACAAGGTAATGATGAGATTGATCAGTTACTAATAGGTAATGTGCTATTTATGCACTATTATGCCCATTTTTAAAAAATTTTAAATTTAAAGATTTAGAGAGGTAGTTTGTTTGGAATTATATTTGTGAAATGTGAAAGCTTTCTTTCAGTATTTGACTCATTTTCCTCTTTCCTCACTTGGATATTTGCTTAGCTTCATAACTAGATTTCCTAGTGTGCTGGCTAGCATCATACCAATTTGGCACAAGCTAGAGTTATCTGGGAAGGGGAAACCTCAATTGAGAAAATGCACTAACCAGACTGGACTTTGGGTAAGCCTGTGGTGCATTTTCTTAATTATTGATTGATGTGGGTAGGCCCCATTGTTAATATTCTGACCTGCCCCTTCCCTGACAAGGAAACCAAAGAGGAAAAATAAACAACTTGTTTTGATACACTTTCAGACATTTCTTAACAGCTTATAAATAAAAAGGCTATATTCTAAATCAGGATTGCCCAACCTCAGTAAATTTTGAACAGCTCTTTACCCTGTGCACTATAGGATTCTTAGCAATGTCCCTGGCCTCTACCCATTATATATGAGTAGCACTTTCCTTACAGAAAATCAAAGGTATTTCCAGACGAACAAGTGATCTCAGAGGCAAAATTGCCCCAGTTCAGAGCCTCTGGTCTAAAGAAAGATTTACTGTGTAGGAAGGACAAGATGTCATATCAATCAATAATACATATGTTTATTGGGGTCTTGCAAAATACTATTTGTGACAGTTAATATTGATTGTCAACTTGACAGAATCTAGAATAACAATAAACTTCTAAGCATATCTGTGAGGGAGCTTCTAGCCTGGGTTAATTGAAAAGGGAATTCCTAGCCTGAATCTGGCCTGCACCATCCCGTAGGATGAGTCATGAACTCAATAGAAATGGAAAAACAAATTGAGGATCAGCGTTCAACTGTCTTTCTTTCCCAATTGTCAATGCAAGGTGATCAGCTCCCTCAAGATCCTTCCATTCTGCTTTCCCCACTGTGATGAACCAAATTCCTGGAACTCTGAGTCAAAATAAGCCTTTACTCACTTAGGTTGCTCTTGTCCAGTGTAGCATGAATCTTAAAAGTTCTTATTAATAAAATCAAACCCGAGACCAGTTATATGAATACTGGAAGATCAGAGAGACAGAATAAGCCACAGCTTCCTCATCTGGCCAGCTTCTCAGCTGGTCTTGTTTCCTCAGACTGGAAACTTCTGTGTCCTCATCCCAATGGCTCTCAGCTGAACTGTGTTTGAAAGCCTGAAGCTTAACCAGCTAAAAGCTTAACCAGCCAAATGCTTCTAGTTTCTGGTCCTTATATATCTTTCTGCTTTCTACCACCACTCCCTGGGATTAAAGGCTTGCTTTCTGGGATTAAAGGTGTGATGAGTCATCATGCCTGTCTGTATCCTTGAACACATGGATTTCTGCCTCTGGAATGCTATGATTAAAGGCATGTGCTACCACTGCCTATCCTTTATGTTCAATATTGTGGCTGTTCTGTCTCTGACCCCAGATAAGTTTATTAGCATGCACAATATTTGGGGGAATACAATACCACAGTCCAGTATTTTTCTTTTTACAGCAGTGAGAAATATATTGAATACAGTGCTAGAGACAATATTAAAAGAATTATGTAATAGTTGGAAGGACACTGAAACAATTCTAGGTTCATATCTGGTGTTTACTGGACATGTGGCCTTGAGCAAATGCCTTTGTACTTCCTTAGTGTCTCTTCTTTTACTTTTAGGTTTCATTTCTTTGCATTTAATTGTTGTTTATTTATTAATTGGTTTGTTTGTTTGCTTGCTTGGATATTCCTCTGTGTAGCTGAAGTTTTCTCTGGGCCTCTCCAGACCATGGACCCCATAGCCACTTATAAAATAATCACTCAGAAGCTTGTATTAATTAAAAATGCTCAGCCATTAGCTCAGGCCTACCATTGACTAGCTCTTACATTTAAACTCAGCCCATTTCTGTTAATCTATATGTTGTGACATGTTCCATGGCTTTACCTGTGTACCATTACATGCTGCTCCCAGAATTCTCCTTGTCTGTTTATCCCACCTATACTTTCCACCTGGCTACTGGCCAATCATCATTTTATTTATCAACCAATCAGAGCAACACATTCACAGCATATAAAACATCTCACAGCACCTCCCCTTTTCTGTCAAATAAAAAAGGAAGGGTTTAACTTTAACATACTAAAATTACATATAACAAAACAGTTATCAAGCAAGAATTACAGTTACAACATCTAGTCTATTTGTATTTTGTAAAATTAAAGAAATTTTTTTAGCTATCCTATATTTGTGAGTCTAAGGTTTCATATCTAACTTATCTTTTATCATAACTAAAGAAAATTATAACTATCTAGTCTTCAACTACATCAAAGACCTCAGAAGGATACAATATTATCTAAGTAAACAGGAAGAGTATTGAAAGCAACTTCCCAAAATCTAGAATGACAGAGACAGCTGGCTGCCTGGACAATCATCCAAAATTCCTCTGTAATGTTGGGACATCCATCTTCAGCCCACAGGCCTAGAGTCTCTCAGTCATTTTTCTCTGTGTCCTGTAGAATGTCTGGCAGTTTCTTCTGTGAAGGAGGAACCTGAAGGACCATTTTGCCTTGCACAGCTCGGTGGTCACCTTCCTATGGGTTCTGCATGTCCAGTTGATACAACATTTTGTCAAGCAGTCCAGGCAAGAACAGTTTCTTGCCCAAATGGCTATTTTTGCCAAGAAGAAGATAAACTTCATAGGGAATGTCTTTGATGCCCATTCTCCTCTCTGAAATAAATCAGTGCTGCCAGGAGCAGACATATCTCGTTATCCGGAAAGTCTGTTTTAAAAACATCTTAAATGCCATATTCTGTAGGTCTTTGAAGTGTTTTGAAGATTACCTACCTAATTGAAATATATCTATGTATATCTGGAAAACTTAACTAATGTGACTATAAGTTTGATTATCATAGATGACTAATTATTAATCTGTATTTCTTAATTATACATTACAATTTCAAATGAGCTGCATAAACATAATACTTTAAACAAGAGTAGAAATATACATACAGTATAACAAAATTAACTTGAAATTTGTATCAATAAACTAAAATCCATAGCAATGTAAAATATTTTTAAACAAGTTGTTGCTCTTTAAAAGTAGGTTCAGTAATCTGCCCTTTTATCCTATCTATACTATCCCCTTTTCTTCTTTACGAAGAGATTATATTTATAATCAACCTGCTTTAAATAAAAATAAACTTTCATAAACAATACTTTGGAAATTTGGGTGTAGCTTCTCATATTACTTCCTGCTGGATAAGGGCACTGGCATTCTAATGGGGATCCTGAGAAAATTAAGAATTATGGCCAATTTCTGACTGGAGTAGTTTGTGATGCTGTATTCTCTGAGCCGTTTTTGGATGTTGGATCATCTGGGCCACGGTGTCATCAGAGACATTTCAGGGGGTCTTGGCTGATCAAACCATATTAACCTGAAAGCAGTTCACAGGGTCTCATCTTCTGTGGTAACAAAAGCAAAACCTCTTTTCCAAAGCAACATATCCTTAGACATAAACTTTGAAATCAATATATCTTTAAAATATACATATTGATTTAACTCAGCAGCTTTCACAATCAAATGTCTTTCTGCAGTTAAAGATATCAGACAACACAATCCAGATTCTCTGTATAATATCCATCTTTACGTGGCTTATTTTTTATATTACCTTTACTGTCTCTTTAAAGACTATATTTTTTAAAACTATTTCTTTATATAACTGTCTATATTTCTTTTTCTCTCTCTTTCAAACCTATGTACACTTTTACATACATTGTAAACCATTTAAAGTCTTGTTCCATCTGAACCTACCTTATTGTGAATCTATTGCTTTAAACTGCAGCATTACTAGGACTGAAATGGCAGCTGTGGCTGCTGGCTCTGCCCACCTCAGCTTTCCAACATGGCAGTGGTACGTTTATCACCAGCTCTAGCTCTGGGAGACATGTGTGCTGTGGGATGTTCTTGATGTTGTGAATGTGTTGCTCTGATTGGTTAATAAATAAAGTGCTGATTGCCCAGTAGCCAGGCAGGAAGTGTAGGCGAGACAAAGAGAGAGGAGAATTCCGGGAACAGGAAGGCTGAGTCAGGAGACACTGCCAGCCACCAAGATGAGGAGCAGATATTAAGATACCAGATACCGGTAAGCCATGAGCCACAAGGCAACTTATACATTAATAGAAATGGGTTAAGATACAAGAATTAGATAGCAAGAAGCCTGCCACAGCCATACAGTTTACAAATAATGTAAGTGTCTGTGTGTTTATTTGAGTCTGAGTGGCTGCTGGCCCAGGCAGGACTGGAGAAAACTTCAGCAACACATGTGTACCACCAACTCTTGGAAGCAGTGAGTCTATGCCTCCATTAAAGCAGCATGTAGCCCAGAAACCTTTTTTTTTTTGTCTGTGCTAGCAAAGGCTAAATCAACCATGCACCATACTGTGCGACTTGGAGAAACCTCTGTGTACCATGGTGGAAATCCACCATGCTGCACTCAAGCCCACACACTGTTGTGAACCCTCCATACTGTAGCTTAGGGCTTGCCTGAAATACACAACTAGGAAGCTGTTTTTAGCTCCATTTTAGAACCCTTTTTTAAAGCTTTCTCAGGTTTTAGGTGGAAATTGTTGCCACCATGTCTGGGTGTCATTTGTAGCTGAAGTTTTCTCTGGTCCTGCCCAGGTCCACAGACCCCGCAGCCACTTATAAAATAATCACACAGAAGCTTATATTAATTAAAAATGCTCAGCCATTAGCTCAGGCCTACTACTGACTAGCTCTTACATTTAAACTCAGCCCATTTCTGTTAATTTATATGTTGCCACATGTTCCATGGCTTTACCTGTGTGCCTTTACATGCTGCTCCCTGGATGCTGGGCTGGTATCTTTCCTGACTCAGCCTTTTCTTCTCCTCTGTGTAGCCTTGGCTATCCTGAAATTTACTCTATAGAGCAGTCTGGCCATGAACTCAGAGATCATCCTCATGCTTACCTCTGCTTTGGTGTTAGTCAAGGTTTTCTAGAGTGACAGAACTTATAGAATATATGTATATATGTATATGTGTATATATAACATGAATTGCTAAATGATCTTATCAATTAAAAAATCCAGAGCCAGATATTGTAGTGAAAGCTGAAAGAACACAGAAATAGAGCAAGCCAGCCAACCTCACCTTGCCAACTCCTCAGCCGATCCTATTTTCAAGAATCCTCAGACTGAAAGCCTCTGAGTCCTCACCCCTGAGGGTCTCAGGTCAACTGCTGCTAAAAGCTTCTAGTTCCTGGTCCTCATGCCTTATATATCTTTCTGCTTCTTGCCATCACTTCCTGAGATTAAAGGTGTGTACCATTCCCAAGCAAAGATATGAGATCTCCAGTCCTGAGATTAAAGGTGTGTGCCGCCACTGCCTAGCTCTGTTTCCAGTGTGGCCTTGAACTCACAGAGATCCAGATGGATCTCTGCCCTCCAAGTGATAGAATTATGGGTGTGTGCCACCACTGTCTGGTCTCTATGTCTAATCTAGTGGCTGGCTTTGTCCTCTGATCCCCAGATAAATTTTATTTGTTAGAGCACAAATAAAATACAATATCACCACATATACATATGTATCTAATGGATTTATTAGAATGACTTCCAGACTGTGGTCCAGTTGATCCAACAATGGATGTCCATGCAAAGTTCAAGAATCACATAGTTGTTTAGTCCATGATGCTGGATGTCTCAGCTGGTCTTCAGTATACACAGGAATCCTGAAGAAGTAGGCTCTAATGCTAGTAAAAGAATGAACTTGCTAGTAAGGCTAGAGCAAGAAGGAAAAAAGCAAATGCTTCCTTCTTCCATGCCCTTACATAAGCATTCTAGCAGAAGGTGGGGCCCAGATTAGAGGTGAATCTTCTCGCCTCCAAAGGTCTGAATTAAAGATATGTCTTTCCACCTCAAAGATCTAGATTAGAAGTAGATCTTCCCACCTCAAATTCAGCGAAATTCCCTCCAACGTGTGTTTCTTCATTTGGAGATTTTAGTTAATTCCATATGTAGTCAAGTTAGAATAGCTGTCACAGCCTCTCAAGTGCTGGGATTAAAGATGTGCACCTGCACCACCACTGCCTGGTGGTTGGTTGTTTTTTGAGACAGGACCTTGCTATATAGCATGGACTGACCTCAAACTTATTTTCTTTTATTTTTAAGATTGGAATGTAATTATGTCATTTCTACATTCCCCTTTATTCCTCCAACCTTTCCTGTAAACTCCTCCTTCCTCTCTTTCAAATTCCTGGGCTCTTTTTTCATTAAAAGAAAAGTTTCATTAGAACCTTTTCAGTCTGAATAATGTTATTTGTATATATGTTTTGTGGCTGATAATTTGGTGTTGGATAACAATTGGTGTTTTCCTCCCCGGGGAAGACTATTTCTCTCACTCTTAGCACTACAGCACTAGTTGCCTATAGTTCTTCATAAAGAGAAAGCTCTTGTGATCTTTCTTCATCCACTTTTGAATGCCTTTTATTGTAATCTTTATTCAGCTCATGTTTAGGCAATCAAGTTGGTGAGACTTTATGGGTGTAGCATCTAGTAATGATAGGAGCTACATTCATAGTCTCAACAACATGCAGTCTTTTTGCCCTAGTTTCTGAGTGCTGGGACCTTTACATCATTAGCCCAATTGAATTTTCCCATCTTGATAAGGAACAAGTTTGAGATATGTAGGGCAAATAGATACTATATATTTATAATTGTATGGGTAGAAAAAAATAATTGGTGTATAAACCAAATATAAATGTAACATGTTTGGAATGAACCTTAAATTCATTCTTAAATTAAGACCATTAGAATGTAAAATGTTCTTGAAAAGCAAAATTCAAGGGATTACATTTGTATATAGGTAAGACATGTATTTAGGATCAGAAATTCATCCCACAGCATAGATACAAGACTAAAGAGAATGCAGTAAATTCCATTATGAGAATAAGACTATCTCAAGAATTTTTTACAGTTTTCCAAGCAGTCACTCAATCTTAATAAGTCTTTTAAGACTATTTGTATTTCTTTCCAACAATATAAACATCATGTTTCTGTAACAGTGGTAATGTTCCTTTCTTGTGCTATGTTTTTCAAAACCAAACTAGAAATATGGTTCGATGCTGTGGTTATCGCTCTATATAAATAAAACACTGATTGGCCAGTAGCCAGGCAGGAAGTATAGGCAGGACAAACAGACAAAAGAATTCTGGGACTAAGAAGGCTGAGAGAGAGAGAGAGAGAGAGAGAGAGAGAGAGAGAGAGAGAGAGAGAGACGCTACCAGCCGCTGTGATGAGAAGCAACATGTTAAGATACCGGTAATCCATGAGCTATGTGGCAACTTATAGATTAATAGAAATGAATTAATTTAAGATATAAGAATTAGAAAGCAAAAAGCCTGCCATGGCCATACAGTTTGTAAGTAATATAAGTCTCTGTGTGTTTATTTGGTTAGGTCTGAGCAGCTTCAGGACTGGAGGGTGAGAGAGATTTGTCTGGCCCTGACTATGGGCCAGGCAGGACTGGAGAAAACTTCAGCTATAGTTTGAATTATATACTTATTTGTCTGTAATGGAGACAACAATAAGTCAGCAATCTTCCCAAAGAGAACAACAAAAATAGTTTGCACACTTTAAAGAACCTCTTTATTGACAAATATTTATTAGATAATTACTATGAGGCAAGTCTTGATTAAACCTATGACCACAAGATAATGGAGATATCACCTCAGGCACAGCGAGGAGATCTCTTCATTCAAGGAATTTAATTTCTATTGGACAATACAGGCAATAGATAATTATTAGTAAAATTGATAAACTATTAGCAACTTAAGGAAAGAAAAATGAGTCAGAGACTCTACATTGAGAGTATTTCTAGAAAAAACTATCAGAAAGTGAGATTTGATTAAAAAAAAACTCTAAAGGGAGTGAGTGAGCAAGCAAGCAAAAAGCATACTAAAAGCAAAAAGAAATATCAATCTAATATGAGATTGAATATTATGAGGAAGAACAATACTATATGAGGAAGAATAATTATGAATGAATAAATGTATTTGGTCCATATGAATGATGACCCTCAAATACAATTAACAAATTACCACTTTCCCAATCACATAAGACTTTATTTAGCATGATTTGTTTTTGTTTATTTCTTGTATATACTTGAATATGTCTTAACAGCATAATGGATCATCCCCAGCAATGCCAATAATACCATATGTGCAGAGTTATGGTCTCAGGAAGGGAACACCCTGAATGTCCGTACCATCCTTTAGGATTGCATCTGATGAGTCCCAGATTTCATAGCTCCCTCTGTTCATCGCTTCTTCTTACCAAATTCTAGCTCACAAGACTCCCATTCCAGTGCCCTTTTAGCTAGCAACATGATCATTAGGTGGTTAATTACATCATAGGCTTGAAATTAATTAAAAAAAACTTTGTATTATTTCAGAAAGGTTTTCTCTCCAATTAGTATAAATTATTGAAGTTTTTTAATATGCATACATAGGTGTTTTTGTTTGCAAAGTTCTATTGATGAATAATGACTGTATATCCCACCCACAGGCCAGATGGAAATGATTAGAGATCATTAAATAAAACAGCATTAGGTCATTTTCAGCATGTAATCACAGCAATGGCTGTGGTTAGGCTTGTTATATAAACAGATGGTGATGAGGATGACTCATGAATACCAGGATTATGGAGGCCTTAGGTATTCTCAACATGGAACTTCTAAGAAATTAGCTTGAGGACTGCTGAGCATGTACAGTGGAGCCTAAGAATGAAGGATGTGAACAGCCCTTAGCCTTTGCTCATTGAGAATTAACTATAGCTTGAGTCATAAAAAAGAAACCTATCCTCTTTATTTCTCTTCCTTCATCCCTTTCATCTCACATTTCCTCTCTTTTTCCTGCCTTTTTAAAAACATTTAATGATAGTCAAATATGTGTCACTTATTGGCTAATTTAAAACAACATAATCAACTCACCACCAAGATCACTCTGGTTCTGTGGCCTTGGCCATCAATCCTCTAAAGTTCAATTTCTACATTTAAAACTAAAGATAAGACTAGAAATATAGCTCAGGGATGGAGTGTTTACCTACTGTGCATTATGCCCTAGACCCAATTGAGCACAAAAAAGGAAGGAAGGTAGAAAGGAGGGAAGGAGGGAAGGAAGGAAAGAGGGAAGGAAGGAAGAAATGAAGGAAGGAAGGAAGGAAGGAAGGATGGAAGGAAGGAAAAGGAAAAGGAGGGAAAGGAAGATGTCTCTGTTTTTCTACTTATAGGTTTATTTGAAGATCAATTAATTTAGAGGTTAAAAAAAAGAAATTCAAAATTTCTGCAAAACATGCTATGCCTAACACCCAACAGCTCTCCAGCCATAGTGACAGCAGCACCCAGGAGCTCAGCTTCTGGGTTTATGCTGTTAGAAAATATTGTTTCCATTTTCAGCTCCACTATTTAACAGCTGGGCAATATATTCTAAGATCTTTAAGCCTCAACAGCTTGTCCAAGAAATGAAAAAGAAGTAATGAATAGAAATGAATCAGGGTTACCTTTTTGATTAGATGAATTACTTTAAGGGCTAACAGATTAAATTTTCAGAATTACATTGCACCAGAGGCCATTAGGATCTGAGGGCCCTCTGAATACCAGACAATCCTCTTAAGCTCTTTCTCTGTGCGTTTCTGGCTCTCTCCTGTCTTATGTAACACAGACGTTTTCCTGATGTGAAGCAACTTGAATAATTTAGTATGGTGTTGTGGCCTCTCACTATTCCAACATAAGAAACAGGTGGGAACAGCATGTTGGGCAGACGGTAGGGACTAGAAAGTCCCCATGCTCCCTGCATGTATGGTTACTGGTGTTCTAAGAATGAGGGTGTTCTGGCTTTGTGGAAGAGATATAGACTGTATTCAGAAAAGGACTGTTCTTAGGAGAAAAATAAATGAACAAACAAGTCTTAATTGAATGAATAATGGATAAAGAAAGAAGAACAAAAGATGAGAAGAGAAATAGGGGAGACCAAATACAGTAGATAAACTCAGTACATAGTGTTGAAAGGAAATCATAAAATCAAAGGTGAAATTTCTTAGTCATTCTCATTCTAAACAGCACAGGAAGTCAGCATTTCACACAGGCTTTAGGAGGTATAATCTCTACAATAATATTAAAAATAAAATTTGAATATATAACATGAATTCTGGGAAATGGCATAAGATATTCTTGCTAAGTGCCTGTCTTAGTCTAATGTAGCAAAATGGCATAAATTGTGTGGCTTATACACATAAGTTCAGAGGCTGGGGAATCTAAGAGTAAAGTGGCAGATATTCTGATATCTGATGACTTCCCACTTCCTCATTGACTTTGGTGTCCTCATGAGGTAGTAGCTATGAACTGGCCCTCTGAGTTCTTTTTCAATGGCTACAGAGTCTCCTGATCTAAATCACTTACCAAAAGCCCCATTTCATAACATCCTGGCTTTGGTGGTTAGGACCTCAATGATTACATATTTTCTGTTCAAAGGGCTAATGTAAAGAAAGCATTTTACAGACTGGAAAAAATACATGAGGAAGGTTGTATATATCACTGACAAAATACTCTATTTTTCATGCCTCTATTTAATGCCTCTATTCCTTCTTGATGAAGATGAAAATACTTTTACAAAAGTAATCTTAAGAACACTGGAAAAGAATATTCATCCAATGGGCCACAACTTGTCTCAGTGGGTAAAGCTTCCTTGCTGCTAAACATGATGGCATGAGTTCTCCAGAATCCCCAAGGTGGAAGAAATAAATGACTCCTGAAATTTGTTTTCCAACCTCTAGTGGCATGCTGTTGCACATGCATGCAACACACACACACACACACACACACACACACACACACACACACACACACACAGTTTTTTTTTTAAAGAAATATATATTTCATGAAAGGGATTGGAAGAAAGAAAGGGGGAAATGATGTAATGCTTATCTTAAATTTTATTATTATTATTATTATTATTATTATTTTATAGTTTAATTTAATTTTAAATATCAGCCACGGAGTCCCCTGTCCTCCCTCCTCCCGGCCCCCTCACCCTTCCCCCAATCCACCCCCCCATTCCCATCTCCTCCGGGGCAAGGACTCCCCTGGGGATTCAGCTCAGCCTGGTAGATTCAGTCAAGGCAGGTCCAGTCCCCTCCTCCCTTCAACCAGGCTGAGCAAAATGTCCCAGCATAGGCCCCAGGCTCCAAAAAGGCAGCTCAAGCACTAAGGACAGGTCCCTGTCTCACTGCCTAGGGGACTCCCAAACAGTTCAAACTAATCAACTGTCTCACTTATCCAGAGGGTCTGATCCAGTTGGGGGCTCCTCAGCTATTGGTTCATAGTTCATGTGTTTTCACTAGTTTGGCTATTTGTCCCTGTGCTTTTTCCAATCAGGGTCTCAATATCTCTTGCTCATATAATCCCTCCTCTCTCTCACCGATTGGATTCCTGGAGCTCCACCTGGGGCTTGGCTGTGGATTTCTGCATCTGCTTCCATCAGTCACTGGATGAGAGTTCTATCATGACAGTTAGGGTGTTAGGCCATCAGATCACCAGAGTAGGTCAGTTCAGACTTTCTCTTAACCATTGCCAGTAGTCTATTGTGGAGGTATCTTTGTGGATTTCTGAGGACCTCTCTAGCACTTTGCTTCTTCCTATTCCCATGAGGTCTTCATTTATCATGGTCTCTCTTTCTTTGTTCTCCCTCTCTATTCTTGATCCAGCTGGGATTTCCCACTCCCCTAAGCTCTCTTTCGCCTGACCCTTGCCCTTCATTACCCACCCCCCACGTCCAGTTTGCTCACATAGATCTCATCCATTTCTCTGTTGTTGGGTGATCCCTGTGTCTTTCTTAGGGTCCTCTTTACTAGGTAGCCTCCCTGGAGTTGTGAGTAGCAGTCTAGTCATCCTTTGTTTTACATCTAGTATACACCTATGAGTGAGTACATACCACGTTTGTCTTTATGAGTCTGGGTTACCTCACTCAGGATGATTTTTTTCTAGATCCATCCATTTGCCTGCAAACCTCATGATGTCATTGTTTTTCTCTGCTGAGTAGTGCTTTATTGTGTATATGTACCACATTTTATTTATCCATTCTTCAGTTGAAGGGCACCTAGGTTGTTTCCAGGTTCTGGCTATTACAAACAATGCTGCTATGAACATAGCTGAGCAGGTGGTACGATTGTGCATTCCTTGGGAATATGCCCAAGAGTGGTATAGCTGGATCTTGGGGGAGATTAATTCCCAATTTTCTAAGAAAGTACCATATTGATTTCCCAAGTGACTGTACAAGCTTGCATTCCCACCAACAGTGGAGGAGAGTTCCCCTTGTTCCACATCCTCTTTAGCATAAGCTGTCTTCCATGTTTTTATCTTAGACATTCTGAGGGGTGTAAGGTGGTATCTCAGAGTCGTTTTGATTTGCATTTCCCTGATGATTAGGGATGTTGAGCAATTCCTTAAATGTCTTTCAGCCATTTGAGCTTCCTCTGTTGAGAATTCTCTGTTTAGCTCTATAGCCCATTTCTTAATTGGACTGTTGGGCATTTTGATGTCTAATTCCTTGAGTTTTTTATATATTCTGGATATCAGCCCTTTGTCAGATGTGGGGTTGGTGAAGATCCTTTCCCATTCTGTAGGCTGTTGCTTTGTCTTGTTGACCATGTCCTTTGCTCTACAAAAGCTTCTCAGTTTCAAGAGGTCCCATTTATTAATTGTTTCTCTCAGTGTCCATGCTACTGGTGTTATATTTAGGAAGTGATCTCCTGTGCCAATGCATTCAAGACTACTTCCTACTTTCTCGTCTATCAAGTTCAGAGTAACTGGATTTATGTTGAGGTCTTTGATCCATTTGGACTTAAGTTTTGTGCATGGTGACAGATATGGATCTATTTGCAGCCTTCTACATGTTGACATCCAGTTATGCCAGCACCATTTGTTGAAGATGTTTTCTTTTTCCCATTGTACAGTTTTGGCTTTTTTGTCAAAAATTATATGCTCATAGGTGTGCAGATTAATGTCAGGGTCTTCACTTCTGTTCCATTGGTTTTTATGTAAGTACCAAGCTGTTTTTATTACTGTAGCTCTATAGTAGAGCTTGAAGTCAGGGATCATGATGCCTCCAAAGGTTGCTTTGTTGTACAGGATTCTTTTGGCTATCTTGGGTTTTTTGTCTTTCCATATGAAGTTGAGTATTGTTCTTTCCAGGTCTGTGAAGAATTGTGTTGGTATTTTGATGGGGATTGCATTGAATCTGTAGATTGCTTTTGGTAAGATTGCCATTTTTACTATGTTAATCCTACCTAATCCATGAGCATGGAAGATCTTTTCATTTTCTGACATCTTCACTTTCTTTTTCAGGGACTTGAAGTTCTTGTCATACAGTTCCTTCACTTGCTTAGAGTTACCCCAAGGCATTTTATATCATTTGTGGCTATTGTAAAGGGTAGTATCTCTGATTTCCTTCTCAGCCTGTTTGTCAATTGTATATAGGAGAGCTACTGATATTTTTTTAGTTAATCTTGTATCCTGCTACATTGCTGAAGGTGTTTATAAGCTGTATGAGTTCCTTGGTCAAATTTTTGGGGGCACTCATGTATACTATTATGACATCTGCAAATAGTGAAAGCATGACTTCTTCCTTTCCCCTTTGATTTGTATCCTCTAGTGAGATGACAATGTGGTTTTTTTCTTTCAGTTTGTTTATATGGTGTATTACATTGACAGACTTTTGTATGTTGAACCACCCTTGCATTCCTGGGAGGAAGCCTACTTGATCATGGTGGATAATTGTTTTGATGTTTTCTTGGAGTCTGTTTGCCAGTATTTTATTGAGTATTTTTGCATCAGTGTTCATGAGGGAGATTGGTCTGTAGTTCTCTTTCTTTGTTGCATCTTTGTTTGGCTTAGGAATCAGAGTAATTGTAGCCTCATAGAAGGAGTTTGGTAATGTTCCTTCTGTTTCTATTGTGTGGAACAATTTAAAGAGTATTGGTATTAACTCTTCTTTGAAGATCTGGTAGAATTCTGCGTTGAATCCAACAGGTCCTGGGCTTTTTTTGGTTGAAAAACTTTTAATGACTGTTTCTCTTTCCTTAGGGGTTATTGGTCTATTTAAATAGTTTATCTGGTCTTGATTTAACTTAGTTATGTGGTACCTATGCAGAAAATTATCCATTTCTTTTAGATTTTCCAGTTTCATGGAGTAGAGGTTTTTGAAGTATGACCTGACGATTTTCTGGATTTCCTCTATGTTAGTTGTTATGTCTCCCTTTTCATTCCTGATTTTGCTAATTTGGATGCTCTCTCTCTCTCTCTCTGCCTTTTGGTTAGTTTGGATAAGGGCTTGTCTATCTTGTTGATTTTCTCAAAGAACCAACTCTTTGTTTCATTAATTTTTTGTATTGTTCTCTTTGTTTCTATTTTATTGATTTCGGCTCTCAATTTTATTATTTCCTGGCATCTATTCTTCCTGGGTGACTTTGATTCTTCTTGTTCTAGAGCTTTCAGGTGTGCTGTTAAGTCACTAGTGTGAGATTTCTCCAACTTCTTTATGGGGCATTTAGTGCTATGAATTTCCCTCTTAGCACTGCTTTCATAGTGTCCCATAAGTTTGGGTATGTGGTATATTCATTGTCATTCATCTCTAGGAAGTCTTTAATTTCTTTCTTTATTTCTTCCTTAACTCCTTGGTGATTTAGTTGAGCATTATTCAGTTTCCATGAGATTATAGGCTTTCTGTAGTTTTTGTTGTTGTTGAAATCTAACTTTAAATCATGATGGTCTGATAGAACACAGGAGGTTATTCCAATTGTTTTGTATCTGTTGAGATTTGTTTTGTGCCCAAGTATGTGGTCGATTTTAGAGAAGGTCCCATGGAGTGCTGAGAAGAAGGTATATTCTTTTTTTTTTTTTAGGATGGAATGTTCTGTAGATATTGATTAAATCCATTTGAGTCATAACATCAATTAAGTCCTTTATTTCTCTAAGTTTTGACTTGGGAGACCTGTCCAGTGGTGAGAGTGGGGTGTTGAAATCTCTGACTATTAATGTGGGGGTTTTATACATGATTTAAGTTTTAGTAATATTTCTTTTACATATGTGGGTGCCCTTGTGTTTGGGGCATAAATATACAGAATTGAAACTTCATCTTAGTGGATCTTTCCTGTGATTAGTATGTAATGCCCTTCTTGATCTCCTTTGATTGATTTTAGTTTGAAGTCTATTTTGCTGGATATTAGGATGGCTACCCCCTCTTGCTTCTTAAGACCATTTTATTGGAAAGACTTTTCCCAGGATTTTATTCTTAGGTAGTGTCTATCTTTGAATTTGAGGTGTGTTTCTTGTATGCAACAGAAAGATGGGTCCTGCTTTCGTATCCATTCTGTTAGCCTGTGTCTTTTTATAGGTGAATTAAATCCATTTATATTAAGGGATATTAATGGCCAGTGATTGCTCATTCCTGTTATTTTTTGGTGGTAGTGTATGTGTACTTCTCTTCTTTGGGGTTTACTGCTGTGGTGTTATCTATTGCCTGTGTTTTTGTGGGTGTATCTGACTTCTTTTTTTTTTTTTTTTTTTTTTTTTTTTTTTTTTTTTTTTGGTTTTTCGAGACAGGGTTTCTCTGTGTAGCTTTGCGCCTTTCCTGGAACTCACTTGGTAGCCCAAGCTGGCCTCGAACTCACAGAGATCCGCCTGGCTCTGCCTCCCAAGTGCTGGGATTAAAGGCATGCGCCACCACCGCCCGGCGTATCTGACTTCTTTAGGATGGAATTTTCCTTCTAGTGCTTTCTGTAGGGCTGGGTTTGTGGATAAGTATTGTTTAAATCTGGCTTTGTCTTGGAATGTCTTGTTCACTCCATCGATGATGGTTGAAAGTTTTGCTGGGTATATTAGTCTAGGCTGGCATCCATGGTCTCTTAGTGTCTGCATTACATCTATCTAGGTCCTTCTGGCTTTCAAAGTCTCCATTGAGAAATTGGGTGTTATTCTGATGGGTTTGCCTTTATAAGTCACTTGGCCTTTTTCCTTTGCTGCTCTTAATATTCTTTCTTTATTCTGTATGTTTAGTTGTTTAATTATTATGTGGCAAGGGGACTTTTTTGTGGAGTCTAATCTGTTTGGTGTTCTACAGTATGCTTGTATCTTCATAGGCATTTCTTTCTTTAAGTTGGGAAAGTTTTCTTCTATGATCTTGTTTGTAGCATGAATCTTAAAAGTTCTTATTAATAAAATAAAACCTGTGGCCAGTTATTGGGGTGAATTCTGGAAGATCAGAGAGACAGAACAAACCACAGCTAACCTCACCTGGCCAACTTCTCAGCTGGTCTTGTTTCCTCAGACTGGAAGCCTCTGAGTCCTCATCCAGAATGGGTCTCAGCTGAACTGCTGCTTGAAAGCCTGAAGCTTAACTAGCTAAAAGCTTAACCAGCCAAATGCTTCTAGTTCCTGGCCCTCATGCCTTATATATCTTTCTGCCTTCTACCATCACTCCCTGGTATTAAAGGCTCGCTTTCTGGGATTAAAGGCATGATGAGTCACCATGCCTGACTGTATCCTTGAACACATGGATTTCTGCCTCTGGAATGCTAGGATTAAAGGTGTGTGCTACCACTGCCTATCCTTTATGTTTAATATTGTGGCTGTTCTGTCTCTGACCCCAGATAAGTTTATTAGCATGCACAATATTTTGGGGAATACAGTACCACACTTGTTGAATATATTTTCTGTGCCTTTGAGTTGGTATTCTTCTCCTTCCTCTATCCCTATTATTCGTAGGTATGGTCTTTTCATGGTGTCCCAGATTTCTTGGACATTTTGTGTTATAATTTTTTTTTGGCATTAGTATTTTCTTTGACTGATGAATCCATTTCCTCTATTGTATCCTCTATACCAGAGATCCTCTCTTCCATCTCTTGTATTCTGTTGATTATGCTTGCATCTGTGTTTCCTGTTCATTTACTCAGATTTTCTATTTCCAGCATTCCCTCTGTTTGTGTCTTCTTCATTGTTTCTAGTTCCCTTTTCATGTCTTGAACCGTTTTCCTCACCTGTTTCATTGCTTTTTCATGTTTTTCTTTAAGGGATTTATTGTTTTCTTCTGCTTTATTTGTCTTTTTCTCTAGTTTTTTAATAGCATTCTTCCCATTTTTTGTTTGATTTTTCATTTTCTTTATTGATTTCCTCCACTTTTTTGTTTATCTTTTCCTCAATTTCATTTTTGATTTTTTTCTTTGAAGGCCTCTAGCATCTTCATGATGTAAATGTAACCAATCATTTTATTAAATAAGAAACACAGAGCCGATTCAGAGAAGAAAGCCAAGAGGTCAGAACTAAGAGACTTACCCTTCCTGCTTCAGCCAAGAGAGCTCTCTGAAAAAGGGGGCTACTTTCTGTGTGTTTGTCTTTATAAAGACTTTCGGTTCTGCCTTCTCATTGGTTGTAAACCCATGCCTCATCACTGCCTGTCTGTAAAGACTTCCAGGTCTTCTATGGTTGGGATTGAGATTAAAGGCGTGTGTCTCCAATGCTGGCTGTATCCTTTTACACACAGAGATCTACCTAGCTCTGTCTACCAAGTGCTGGGATTAAAGGCATGTGCCACCACCGCCATGCTCTTGCTATGGCTCTAATAGCTCTGACCTCCAGACAACTTTATTTATTAACATACAATTAAAATCACATTTCAGTACAAATAAAATACCACCATATTTTAACTTAACATGCTATTGTTAAGGTTGCTTTCTTCTGCTTCTTCTACTTTGTGATGTTCAGTTCTTGCTGTTGGAGGAGGGCTAGGTTCTGATGATGCTGTGTTGCTCTTTATGTTGTATGGTGGTATTGTGTTCCCCAAAATATTGTGCACCCTAATAAACTTATATGGGGTCAGAGACAGAACAGCCACTAGATACAAAGGCTAGAAAATGGTGGCACTCACACCTTTAATCCTAGCATTCCAGAGGCAGAAATCCATCTATTCAAGGATATAGCCAAGCATGGTGACTCATGCCTTTAATCCCAGAAAGCGAGCCTTTAATGCCAGGGAGTGATGGTAGAAAGCAGAAAGGTATATAAGGTGTGAGAACCAGAAACTAGAGCATTTGGCTCGTTAAGCTTTTAGGTTTGAGCAGCATAGTTCAGCTGAGAGCCATTCTGATTTGAGGACACAGAGGCTTCCATTCTGAGGAAACAAGATCAGCTGAGAAGTTGGCCAGGTGAGGTTAGCTGTGGCTTGTTCTGTCTCTCTGATCTTCCAGTGTTCACCCCAATAACTGGCCTCAGGTTTGATTTTATTAATAAGACCTTCTAAGTTTCATGCTACAATGTTGTTGTATGTACTTCTGCCTTGACATCTGCCCATCTCCTCGTGGATTCATTCTTGGTCTTATCAGGGCTCTTGGTCCAGTCAGAGCTGACAGATTCGGTGTTTCAGGAAGCCTCTCTTGGTCCAATGAGAGGTGATGGATTCTACTTCTCAGAAAGCCACTCTTGGTGTAATCAGGCCTGGCAGATTGCCTATCTCCTGAGTTTACTCTTGGTCCAATAACAGCTCTTTGTCCAATGAAAGCTTTCTCTTTCTCTGGCCAGTATAGGAGGACTCTGGGCTAGATGGGAGCTCTCTGGGCCAGATAGGGGCTGAGGACTGGTCTCTAAGTCTCAGGAAGTGACTGTGGTCTCAGCAGATGGATGTGGGGGCAGGGTGTGTAGATTGCAGAGTCTGCTGGGGGATCTTGGAGAAGAGGAAACATCGGGGGGAGCCCTGCCCACTGGCTGGCAACTGGAGTCGAGTTGGATGGGTCTTCCCCGGGAATGGCTGGGGCCTAGGGATGGGACTTAGGGCCAGGCCTCCCTGGGTATGACCCCAGTCCCTTAAAATCATTTTAAAGATAAAAAGTAAATAGTCCACTTTTTTGATTGTGTGTGTGTGTGTGTGTGTGTGTGTGTGTGTGTGTTGGCAGGATCTCATTATGTAGCCCTGACTCTCCTGAAACTCTCTATATTGACCAGGCTGGCTTAGATATCTGCCTGCCTTTGTCTGTGGAGTGCTGGGATTAAAGATGTGTACCACTACACCTGACGATTAAATTAGTATTTTGAACTAGCAGGAAACTGGTTCCATGATAGAAGCCTTGACAAAAGTACAGAATTAGGAGCTAGGTATGTGGTTCGGGGGCAAAGTACTCACTGTGCAAGCATAATGATCTAAATCCAGATCCTCAACACCCACATAAAAGCATTGTGTACCTGAGTGTCCCTGTAACCCTAACACTGTGGAAAGTAGAGAAAGGAAAGACTCCACAGAACTTGCTGGCCAACCAGGCTAATCCAATAGGTGATTTTCAGATTCAGTGAGAGACCTTGTTTCAAAATATAAGATTAAGAGCAATAGAGCAAGACAGCTGATGTTGCCCTTCACACACATGCACACACATGAACACATATATACAACAAACAAAACTTTTCTTGCAGGACCTCTGCAATAAAATTCTCCCTGAGAATTCTTTCCACTCTTCTCACACTGTCTTTCATAAGTCTAGATGTTTTGGGGGATTCCCAGAGGAGTTGTAGATAGTAATTCCTCATTCTCAGTCATCTTTAGTAAAATTTTATATATTCTTACTTGACAGTATAGATATCCAAAGTAAAATCCACATTTCAAGCATCCACATATGCCCCATGCGATTGAGATCTAACCAATGGCATGCATGTAGAGAAAATGTACAAGCTGTACCTTCAGTTGCCCTGTAGGAATGCTGACATGGACCTTAAAACATAATTCCAAGCCATCTACTGAGAATGATATACTAGCACTTTAATCACAAGCTCTGCATCATAGACTGTGTGCCTGCCAGCATTAGTTCTTTTTTATTAAGAAATAATTTAAACTCTATATTGTTTAGATCATGATCATTCTGTGATTTCTATTGTGACTAAAATTCATCCTAAATTTTTCAATATCACGAAGTTGAGAAGCAGAAAAAGTTTGTCAAGGTAATTCAAGCAATTTGA
This sequence comes from Peromyscus eremicus, assembly GCF_949786415.1. Classification (NCBI taxonomy): domain Eukaryota; kingdom Metazoa; phylum Chordata; class Mammalia; order Rodentia; family Cricetidae; genus Peromyscus; species Peromyscus eremicus. Next base: position 130,389,050 of record NC_081421.1, read on the forward strand.
AACTTTTTCATATAAGAAGTTCCAGAATTCAAGAAGAACAAGGGGCCTATGTTCGGGAATCTTTCTGTTCTGTTCCTCACTGCTCCCCTACAAGTACCCTATCTTTCAGCCCTGATGTATGTACAATTTCTAGTCCCCACATATGCCAAACTTGTTTCATCTTTTTTCATTTCAGTTTCACTTTGGGATACTCTTCCTTCTCATTTTACCTGCTGTCTGAGTCAGCTTAGAGCTACCTTAGTAAAGCATTAGTCAACTGAGTTGCTCAGATAACAGATTTAATTTCTCACAAGTCTAGAGGCTAGAAGAGTAGGGTGTGTTTTTAGCCCCTTTGTTATCTGATCTGAGTTCTTTTCTTGATGTGGAAAAGGCACCTTCTTTTTGTGTCCCAAAGTAGAAAATATCATGAATTCTCTGATGTCTTTTATGAGGAAACTAATCCTATTTAAATATCACCCCAGCCTTTATGACCTCATTTATCCTTAAAGATCCTATCTCCAAATGCAGTCAATGGAGATTAGGGTTCTAGCACACAGATTCTATAGTACATAGGCATTTACTCTATACCATCCAAGAAGCTTCTCTTAATTCTTTAAGACATAATTCAAACCTCATTTCTAAAAAATAAAACATAACAAAACCTTCTTGACTCCTATGCTAGAAATCACTTCCTTCTAAGTTTCTGTATTTCATATGATATGGTATTACTCACACTGAACAATAATGGATATTTTATGTAGAGTAGGGACAGTACTTCGTTTGCTTTTTATCCTAACTTCTAGAACAATGTATAGCACTAAGGTATTATTTAACATATTCTTTAAGGAAGGAGAAAAGAAAGAAGCATTGCATCCTTAACTTTCCAAACAACTGAATTTCAATGCTGTAATGTTAGTGGTCCTGATAGTTCAATGATAAATCCAACTTTTAGATTTAGTAGTTAGGGTGTCTGAGTTAAAATTACATTTTTTCAACTAGGTATGGTGGCTTAGTTCAATAATCTTGGGAAACTGAGACAAAAGGGTAGGCACAAGTTCAAGGCCAGCCTGGGCTACATAGTGAGTTATAAGCTAACTTGGGATATAGAATGAGATCCTGTTTCAGAAACAATAAACAAACAAAAAAAAACTAATAAGTAAATAAGATGTTTTTCAACTTACCAGATATGTGGCTTCATTATTTACTGTGATAGATTTAAAATTCTTCATGGTGTGGGATAAAGTCTCACTATGTAGCTCTGCCTTACATAGAATTTATAATCATGCCTCTGTCTCCCATGTTCAGGTATTGAGGCATGTGTCAAATGAGCTGATTTTCAATGATTTTAATTTTGTTAATAAACTTCCTATTTAGTAGACTTGACTTTTTCTCTTGGATCCTGGCTAGTCTTAGTAACTTGTCTGTGCCTGAAATCACCATCTAGGGTTTCTGATGCTGAAAATAAAACACTCTGAAAGCTAAGGAAGAAGGCTAACAAGTTCAAATCTAGTCTAGGCTACAAAACATGACCTTGTCTCACAGAAGGAGGAAGAAGAGGAGCAGAAGGAGGAGTGGGGTGGGAAGAGCAGAGAAAGAGGAGGACATGCAGTTACAGCACAGTGCTCTAAAAACACTTCTTCCTGGAGCCCTGTCTGTCATAGAAGGAATTCAGCAATCTTGAGATCACCATGTTGTGAAATAGCTCAAGCTGATCATGTGGAGAGACACTCAAATTATGCCACAATGCTCAACTTTATGGAGCAGAAGTAGGCAGCCTTGTTGCACCCTGTCCCCCAAAGTGTAGATAACATCTTCACATTGCTGTTGTTAAGATCTGAGTAGTAGCTTTTGGAATGTGAGTGGCAGTCACTCATGTAACACTTACTCCACCATGCCTCTGCTCTTATGTGCTGTGGGATGTATGGCAAATGTGTTGCTAATTAATCAATAAAACACTGATTGGCCATTGGCTAGGCAGGAAGTATAGGCGGGGCAAGGAGGAGAATAAAGCTGGGAAGTGGAAGGCTGAGTCAGAGAGATACTGCCAGCCACCACGATGAGGAACAGCTTGTGAAGATGCTGGTAAGCCATGAACCATGTGGCAAGGCATAGACTAATGGAAATGGATTCATTTAAGCTATAGGAACAGTTAGCAAGAAGCCTGCCACGGCCATACAGTTTGAAAGCAACATAAGTCTCTGTGTTTACTTGGTCGGGTCTGAGAGGCTGTGGGGCTGGCGGGTGAGAGAGATTTGCCCTGACTGTGGTGTGGGCCAGGCAGGAAAACTCAAGCTACAAATGGCGTCCAACGTGGTGGCAAGAGTTTCCACCTAAAACCTGAAAAAAGATTCTAAAACGGAGCTAAAAACAGCTTCCAAATTGTCTCTCTCAAATGAGCGGCAGCTGCTGGTTTCAGCTACTGGTGGGTTCCTGGCGTGCGTGCTCAACCTGCAGTATGGCGGGAATCAGGCCTCTGCAAGTGGCACATTAAGCTGCATGGTGGATTTAGACATTGCTAGTATAAAACAAAAAAAGAAGTTTCTGGACTACATGCTGCTTGGATAAAAGCATAGACCCATGATAGCTCCCAGAGCTGGTGGTAAACGTAGCCATGTTGAGAAGCTGTGGGCGGAGCCAGCAGCCACAGCTGCTGCAGGTTAAAGCAATAGATTCACAATAAGACAGATTCAGATGTAATAGTTTACAATGTGTGTAAAAGATACGTAGGCTTGAAAGAGACAAAAAAGGTGATATATAGAGTTATAGAAACAAATACATAGTTTTAAAAAATAAAGTGTTTAAAGAGACAGTAAAATTAATATAAAAAATAAGCCACGTGAAGATGAATATTACACTGAGAATCTGGATTGTGTTGTCTTTGGGATTTTTAACTGCAGAAAAACATTTGATTGTAAAAGCTGTTGAGTTATGCCAATATGTATATTTTAAAGATATCTTGACTTCAAAATGTGGATATAAGGATATGTTACTTTGGAAAGGAGTCTCTGCTTTTGTTTCCACAGAAAGCCAGAGGCTATGGATTTGTTCAAGATTAAGATACATCAGGTTTGACCAGCCAAGACCCCCTGAAGGTCTCCGATGACACCATGGCCCAGATGATCCAACATCCAGAATGGTTTGAAGGCATCTGGCTCAGACGATATACCCTCATGGACTATTCCATAATTCTAAAATTTTCTTTGTTTCCCCATAAGATACAGCGCCCCCTTCCAGCAGGAAGTAGTAAGAGAAGCTACGCCCAAATTCCCAAATTATATGTAATTTTACTTTGTTAAGGTTAAAACCTTCCTTTTTGAAAAAAAAGGGGGGGGGGGAAGTGCTGTGGGATGTATGGCAAATGTGTTGCTAATTAATCAATAAAACACTGATTGGCCGTTGGCTAGGCAGGAAGTATAGGCGGGGCAAGGAGGAGAATAAAGCTGGGAAGTGGAAGGCTGAGTCAGAGAGACACTGCCAGCCGCCACGATGAGAAACAGCTTGTGAAGATGCCGGTAAGCCACGAGCCATGTGGCAAGGTATAGATTAATAGAAATGGATTAATTTAAGCTGTAAGAACAGTTAGCAAGAAGCCTGCCATGGCCATACAGTTTGTAACCAATTTAAGTCTCTGTGTTTACTTGGTCAGGTTTGAGCGGCTGTGGGACTGGCAGGTGAAAGAGATATATCCTGACTGTGGGCCAGGCAGGAAAACTCGAGCTACACTTATGTGAAAGTAGAAACATGACTATGTTCTGCCTCTTGGCACTACTATAAGAAATAAATGTGTTAGAACTTGTAGAGCACTTACACCATCTGGTTCAGAGTAAATACTTATATGTAAACACTGGATACTTTTATGGGAAAGTTTTTATTTCTTGTAGATCAAAGCAATTTTGTTTTAGTAAAATTAATGATGGCTCAGAGATAAGATCTATGAAGTTCTGATTAAAGGTCATGTTAACACTTTGATGACTTTATGCTTTGTAGGATTTGATTAATAGCCTACATAGATATGGATCCCTTTTGCTGAACAGGCACAGTTGCAAAAGATAAAGGAATAGCCTTAGCCCCCAAAACCAACGATTTTCTTTCTAAGACCTCAGAGCTCTGACTGGTCCCAGCTGAGTGATCCTCATATCCTTTAAAATCCTTCTGTCTGCACTGCTGTTTTTAACTTTTTTTCCAACTGGGATAATGTGGCACTAAAAGACAAACTCTGGAGAATAGACAATGGTTGTCCCTCTTCCCTGTGAGCTGGGAATCTATCATCATCAAAGGAGAAACATAAACATAACATTAAAAGACTTCCCTTGTTCCCAATCTTTTTGGCTTCACAGCAGCAGTACCCTTGGCATCAAGATTTCTAGATCCATTAGTGTTGGGGGAAATGAGTGTGTGGTTTCTCTCACCTCCTGCCAGTAAACCACCACATGATCTATCTCCTGTACCCTCCCTATAGTTGACATTGTTTAACACATCCAAGGACACAATTGTGGTTCTTTCCTTCCTAGAAAAGTAAAATGTGCTGATGCTTTCCAAGCCATTCACTTCAGTGGCAATGAAAAGCCATACCCTAGGCATTTGATGGTCTCTGTTACAGAATGAAAAAGGCCTCTTGGACCCCTCAATTTCCCTGTGCTCCTTCATAACTCAGAGTAGTTAACCAGTCTTTGAGTACTTGGTGACATGGTATGGTTCCACTAGTCTCCTCTAGAGCAACATTAGAACTCTAAGCCTCAAAAAAGGAACAGAAAGAGACAAATGGGCCAAACTACAGCACGTTCTGTCACTGCAACAAAACATCTAGGGTAACTTACGAAAAGAAAGGTATGTTTGGCTCACAGAATCAGAGATTTTAATACATAGTCACTGGGCCCACTGTCTTAGGCCACATGGAGAAGTAAAGCTACCCTCTTCATGATGGCCAGGAAAAAGTGAAGAAGGAGGGACCAGGAACCCAAAGTCCCCTTCAAGGAAACAACCTTAATGACCTTACATCCTTGGTCTAGGTCCCACTTTCTAATCTTTGCTCCCTCACATTTGTGATGTTACATGTTATCAACCAACCTTTTAGCACATGGTTTCTTCAGGACAGACAAATCATATCCAAACCATAAAAGGATCTAAGCTGTGAGCACATACAAAACTAGTACTTAATTAATTTTTGAAAAAAGGGAGGGTACTAGGTTATATATATATATATATATATATATATATATATATATATATATATATATATAAAGACAATTTGGGGTCATTGAAAATGTGTTAGTTTCAAATCCACAGACATGGGTTTTAAGTCTGCCTTGTACTAGCTGTTGGACCTTGAGAAAGCTATCTAGATGTCAGCCTATTTGTAAAATATAGTATTTAGTTCAGAGAACTATTTTAACAGAAGAGATGGTGTTGACCTCATGCAATACAGCTTCTGCAGACATTGTTCATTAGCGGAGAGTATTTTCCAGTAGCCTGGTTGCAGATGTTAGGTTGAAGATGTTCTTGGAACCCAGAGAATGCTGCAAACTATTTGGTTGTCTTTTAGTCCCATAGTTTTTATCTCCATATATATTTTCTGTCTTTTGTCATGAGTCTCCTTCTTGTTTGAGCCTAGGACAAATCTTACTCCAGAGACTTCTAAATGAGAATCCTGAAATAAAATGATTATTTGTGGGGCTGGAGAGATGGCTCAGAGGTTAAGAGCACTGCCTGTTCTTCCAGAGGTCCCAAGTTCAATTCCCAGCAACTATATGGTGGCTCACAACCATCTGTAATGAGATCTAGTGCCCTCTTCTGGCCTGCAGGCATACATGCAGACAGAATACTGCATACATAATAAATAAATAAATATATTTAAAAAAATGATTATCTGATTGAGCCAAATTGCTTCTCCTTAGCATGGCTTTGGTAAAGTTGAAAGATTTGGAAACAGAGACACCCTAACAAAGATAACACAGAGTAAGGCTTTGAGCAAATTGCTTAAGCTCTCGTGCCTCAGTTTCCTCAGGTGTAAATACGAATAATAGGGCCTAGGGCATAGAGTTACTACAGAATTTATATATACTGAATTTTCAGAATACTGTCTAGGAAATGGAAATTTATATGTGTTTGCTGATATTACTTTTATTATCAATTATAATCATACAATGTGTATTTATGTATGGTTTTTGAGACAGAGTCTTACTATCTACTTCAGGCTGGCCTATGGCTTGCCTTGAATTTATGTTCTGTATGCCTCAGCCTCTCCAGTGATGTAATTAAAGTATGTGCCATCACACATGTCATTTTTAAATATGTTGATTGCATTTTAATAGTCATTCATGCAGTTTAACACAATTTGAAACATAGGTTCAAGCAATTCAGCCGCATCCTTCTCTTTCTTACATTATTCAGGCATTTCAAAAGTTCATCACTACTCTTCCAATCCACATTTATGATGCTGTTGGGTGTTAAACTAGAAACATAAATATCTGATGTCTTTAGGCCCTGCTACAAGGTAAGGCATGGATCCTGCCATCTGTTCTTCTGTCTACAATGGAAAGTTCTTCTCAGATTATATGGACAATTGATTCATCCTGTGCTGAAAAAAATCAGTACCCTTTCAATACTGAATCCACATCTTTCCTTCAACCTGGATTCTAGACAAGGCCTAAGGCAGCCTCTTTTTAGCAGCACAGTTCTCACTAGAGGAGGAAAATCTGCCTTCAGATATTCCTTTCTCTCTGCCTTTCTCTGAGATAAGCAGCCCCCTTCCCCAGACAGTTTGATTATCAAATGTGTCAGCAGCACTCAAAAAAATTCCTGTATAAAATAAGCAACCAGTCCTCCAGGAAGACCTGAGGGTTGTCTTTGAACAAATCGAAGGAGCTTCAGTGAATTAATGGATACATCCTCATTAAGCTTCAGATGCAGGTCATTGGGAGGCTGACTCCTAAGCTGGAGGTACAGTGCCTCTGCAGGCAGCCAGGATGAGGGATCATAATTCTCCACCCCCTGCAGAGCACTTGCCTCCAACATCTTTATACTCTCATGGTGATACCTGTAGAATTTTTTTTCTTTCTTTCCTTTAATCTTTCTCTCCAAAGCAGTCTGGAGCCCCTGCTATGCACCAGATACTGTGCTTACTGACAGTTACATAAGGAAGATTAAGACACCATTCTTACTTTCAGAAAATTCACACATCAGTAAGAGAAGCTAAAATGTAAAGAATTCTGTAACATAATGCCAGGCTAAATTTGAGAACCTGTTAATACTATATAGCACTTAGAACTGTCTCTTTCTGTCATTTATCGCTAGTTGGTAAATGTGCTTGTATATTTCATTAATTAATATATGTGCCCCCAAACTCACAGTGTAAAGTATGAATCTTTGCACTAATATATATTTAGTGATTAACATACATAAAACATTGTTTTAAGTGTCTTCCCTCTACTGACTTTTAATCTTCACAACTACCTTAGAAGGAATACTTTACTATTGTTCTCTTTTTACAAACAAGGAAAACGAGACATGGAGAATTTATTTGTGTCAGATCATACAGCTAGTAAACCATAGCCAAGACATAAAGCTTGGCTACAAATCTCTACTCTCAATTACTCAGCTCTGTATAAAAACGAAGATAGCAACACTTTTTAAAGAAGATTTCAACTGCAATGACTTATGGTTGCTAATTTTTTGAAAGAGAGGTTCCTGAGTATACACACGTTCTTTTAATTAAAATATAATTGCATCATTTCCCTCATTCCCCTAACTCATCTTATACCCAACCCCAAATCCCTCACCTGGTTTCCTCATACCAGATGAGGGATCTGGGGTTGGTATACACACACACACACACACACACACACACACACACACACACACACACACACACAGAGAGAGAGAGAGAGAGAGAGAGGAGAGAGAGAGAGAGAGAGAGAGAGAGAGAAGTTCATGTATGTACAGGATTTCAGGGCTGACCACTTGACATTGGATGACAATTGGGGTCTCCTCTGTAGCAGGAATCTTAGAAGGTCTTATTAATAAAATCAAACCTGAGGCCAGTTATTGGGGTGAATGCTGGAAGATCAGAGAAGCAGAACAAGCCACAGCTACCTCACCTCGACAGTTCCTCAGCTGATCTGTTTCCTCAGACTGGAAGCCTCTGAGTCCTCATCCAGAATGAATCTCAGCTGAACTACTGCTCAAAAGCCTGAAAGCTTAACCAGCCAAATGCTTCTAGTTTCTGGTTTTCACACCTTATATATCTTTTTGCTTTCTGCCATCACTCCCTAGGATTAAAGGCTCACTTCTTGGGATTAAAGGCGTGAGTCACCATGCCTGGCTGTTTCCAGTGTGGCCTTGAACTCACAGAGATCCATGCCTCCAGAAGGCTAGGATTAAAGGCGTGAGTGCCACCATTTTCTATCCTCTATATCTAGTGGCTGTTCTGTTCTCTGACCCCAGATAAGTTTATTAGAGTGCACAATATTTTGGGGAACACAATACCACCACACTCCTCCTTGGGGAAGACTACTTTTGTTCTCAGCTTCCCTTAGTTGCCTTTAGTTTTTTGTCTAAGGGTGGATCCCTATGAGATTTCCCCTTCCATGTTAGCATGTCTGTTGGTGTTGTCCTTGTTTAGGTCCTGTTTAAGTAGCTTTACTCTTCAAATATCATGGGTGAAGCTTCCCTATCATTTCTAGAAGGCATCCCAAAATTTGTTGTTCTCTGCAATTTGACCAGTTGTGGTTTTGTGTAATGGTCTCCATCTATTTCACAGAGGATCTTCTTTGGTGAAGTTGGAGCTACATTTATCTGTGGGATTAAATATCAACACTTTCTAAATGGTTAAACAAGTGCAGTCTAGAAAGAGTTCTTTCAAAATTATTTTTTTAATGATGATAATTTTCATTCTTATAAAATCCCCTCATGCTCAGTATCAAATCCAAGTAAGTGATGTATTGGATGTAGTCCATAAAAAGGACAGAGGGGAAATGGCAGCACTTAAACCAGAAGTTACAAATAAGTACTTAGTGCAAAACAACACTGGAAAAATTTCCCATCTCAAACACAAAGATGATATATACATTGTCATATTTCTAACTTGATATTTGTTGCTATCAAAGTCAAGAAATTCAACCAGCTATTTCCCAAGAGAGACATACTCTACCACCACTGCAACAGCTTAATTTACTAGCCTATGGGCAGTAGGCATGTCCCTGGTAGGTTCTTATCATCTCCTCAACTGAAGTCTATTATAATTTAAAATGAGCTAGTGAGATGGTTCAGCAGGTGAAGTCACATACCTCAGAGTATAGCACTATGAATTTGATTCCTGGTATCTACAAGGCATTGTGGAAGCAGAGAACCAGTTCCTAGAAGTTGTCTTCTAACCTCCACATGCACACTGTGGTACATAAGCACACACACACACACACACACACACACACACACACACACACACATACACTTGTCAAATTTTTTAAATTAAAAATAAATCTTTTTCTGTGACTATTTAGTCTAACCAGATTTGTAAACTGTTAAATTATTCTGTACCTTTTGAAATCAGAGTGTAGAGACATTTTATTGATATGTTAATTTTTGTTGTATTTAAAGCATGATATCACAAAAATTATGTTTCAACTAATTATCTACATAGATTTGAAAACATTGTTTGGCCTCTCTTGGTCTCAGTTTAGTTAATTGCAAAATCAAGGAGGCTGAATCGGGGTTGAAAGATTCTTTTGTTCTCCTCTAACTTTCTCAAATTTGAGATTTTATCAACTCTTTTATTTTCCTTTTAATGTTAGGGATTAGACCCAGGTCCCCACACATGCTAAGTGCACATTCTACCATTGAACCACATTCTAGGCCTGAATTACCTTTTTTATATCTCTGGGTGATTCTTTCTCTCCATTTAATGACATTAGGAAACAATGTTCGTGTTTCACTATAGTTCAGATTCTTTCCAACAGCACTTGCTATAATAATAACTATCACATTCATTTAAAAAATAAACTAGAGGTGAGACTTAGTGTCAAACACACAATGCAGTTACCAACGCATTAGTAAATGGACAGGAGGAGACATCTGTTGTAGAGTTTACTGGTGTCTACAAATACTAGTTTTCTGCTTTTCTTCTGGGGCCATGGCTAGACCACATCCTGCAATTAATTGAAATCATGTGTCTGAAATTCAGCAAATGGAATATGAACCAACACAGTATATACCACATTCAAGCTTGAAATGCTGAGAACTTCATGCATGCATTCCTGGATTTTCTTCCCCACTCACTAGCTAAGAATGCAGAGCATAGGTAATGTAGAGAAGAGCAGAAATACAAGAAAACAGAAGCCTAGGTTCTTGTATGAATGTCTGGAACAAAACTCTTATACAGATTTTGTTTGGATTGTCACCCTGAAAAGGATGTTTACCTGTATTGAAGCACCAAAGTTGACGCAGCAGCTTATCTTAATCTTTTAGATTTTTATTCAGATAAAACTGATTTTTTTTTATGAGCACCTGATTCAATTCTGAAGATAGGCAACATCACAAGATTTCTCAGAAGTGCTTATAACAAGAGAAAGTAATTGTGGTGTGTGCTTGCAACTCTCACTTTACAATAAGGTAGAACTATTGTCTAATAAAATATTCCTCCTGTGTGTTTTGTTTTTTTTTAAGAAAAAGTTCTGTGTATCTTAAACTGGTTTTGAAGTCACCATGTAGCCAAGATGACCCTAAACTGTTCCTTCTGCCTCCATCTCCTAAGGGCTGGGATTACGGAGTTACACTATCATACCATATATATATATATATATATATATATATATATATATATATATATATATATATATGGTGCTAGAGATCAAACATAGGGCTTTCTGCATGATGAGCAAGAACTCCACTAATATACATTCTCAGCACTCTATCCTCTTTTGTTACAAATAGGTTACCCTAGTTTTTCTAGTGCATTAACTGTACTTCCAGTACCTTTCTAGAGCATTCAGTCATTTCCTTCCTATCCAGGTCTGTCACTATTTTCCTAATTGCTCCATTATCCAAATCTGCTCTTTCTTATTTTTTGGTCTTAACTTAATTTTAATTATTTGTGTTTGTGTGTATATGTTTGTGCACATGAATGCAAAGCTAGAAGAGGTCACTGGATCCTCTAGAACTGAAGGAAATGCAGTTGTGAGCCACTGGTGCTAGGACCCAAACTCAAGGAGGACTGCTGAGCCATCTCCCCAAATCTTCTCTTTTATAAGTACAATTTGGCTGTTTGTCATTCTTTTATTGTTTGTTATCCTTTATTGCATCACTTCAAAATCTTGAGTTTTCAAATCTATCAAATTATTGACTAATCTCTCACCTCAATTAAAACTTATAAATGAAGCCAGACGTGGTGGTACAGAACTTTGATCTCAGCACTCAGGAGTTTTTTGCCACCATGGTCTACATAGTAAGTTGCAGGCCAGCTAGGGTTACCTAGAGAGATCCTGGCTCAAAAATGAAAAACAAACAAACAAAAACAAAACCCTTTTAGATGCATAAGAAACATATCTGTGAATCTATTTCTCCTGCAGTTCAGTCTTTCCCTCATGAATTTTGGAGCTCTATCGTTAGGTACATATATGTTTGAGAGTCTTGTGTTCCTTGAAAGAAAGATCCTTTATAATTATGATTGTAGCATTCATTATTCTTGGTTGTATTCTCTGCTCTGAAATTCACTTGGCCTAGGTTCTGCCTCACTGTGGTATATTTCCTAGGACTCCTAAGGACAATAAGTAGAATAACTATAAGGCCTACCTGACCTCTTTCCCATGTCTCAATGAAGCTATGGCAGTGTACAACAGTAATCCTAGTACTTAGGAGATGAAAGCAAGATGCATATACGTTATTTTTAAGATGCATTTATTATGTTTATGAGTGTTTTAACTACATGCATGTAGGTGTACCATACACATGTTTGGTGCGCACAGAGGCCAGAAGAGGGCATTGGAACCTCTAGAAATGGAGTTATAGATAATTGTGAGCCACCGTGTGGGTGCTGGGAGACAAATCTGGGTCCTCTACAAGAGCAACAAGTGCTCTTAATTGCTGAGCCATTTCTCCAATACTAAGAATGCAAGTTTGATACTGGCTTGTGCTACTGGACCATACCATGACTCAAAAAACTAAAAATAAACAAAGAAAAAATATGAATTACTGCCATTTGCTACCTGTTGCCGAGTATCTTAATTATTTAATTTTGCCAGTTGCTTACTTTTCAGCTACTGTACTAAGTGCTTTTTTTTAAAACCCTGGCTGTCCTAGAACTCAATTTATAGATCAGGCTAGCCTCAAACTCAGAGACCCACCTGCCTCTACCTCCCCAGTGCTATGATTAAAGGCATGCACTGCCACTGCCTGGCATTCTAAGTGCTTTTATACATCACATTTGATCCTCATTGGAATCCCATAAAATGGTGTTCATTCTTTTCTTCTAAGTAAAAATTCTCAGAGTCTTGGGCCATTTAAATAATTGGTGTTAGGTTTCATTGCCAACAAAATCACTTGAAATAAATAAAAGAGTAAAGACTTGAGTAATGGGTTCATATTTCTTGAGGGTAAAATTGGATGCATAGCATAACTTTTCATTGTTTTGTGAATTTATTTACATAATAAGTATCAGAGGATAAAAAGATCAAAATGAGTTAAGTTCATATGTCATCATTTATCTAAACTGGCAATAGTTGCAGTATATGAAATGAGGTCAGTCTCAGAAAATCGGGCCTACACATTCAAGTACTTGGTGAGAAGAATAAAGAAATATTGCAACCAATCAGACTGAAAGAAAGGGATAAAAATCAACAAAAGTTGTTTTCAAAAAGAACTGCACTGTACCTTTGCTACATCTAAAGTATCCTTCAATACAGCAATCCTGGAGCAAATATTTTATTATTCATAGGCAAGTTTAAGAGAAACAAACAACTCAACTCAAGTGTGTGTGTGTGTGTGTGTGTGTGTGTGTGTGTGTGTGTGTGTGTTGTTTAATCTCATGTTTCTTTTCCTTTTTGAGTGAACAGGAGGTAAATAACCTGCAGTGACTGGGAGGAGGCACAAAAGAAGTCTTAGGGTACACAGGCTTCAGTTATCAAAGTTTCTACAGTAGGCTGAGTATGGACAATGAAATTCCTAGTTCAAAGATTATTCTTTCTTTTAAAACATCTGTTTTCTTGTCTGGAACATCAGACACACTAGAGTCCCCTTCCATTCTTTCTAGTCAGAAGGAATCAGACAAAATACTTGCTGTTTCACAAAGGAAAAGCAATTGACACATGTCTATGCAAGGCTGGGTACCTGTCAGGCTTAATTTATCTTTGTTGTGGAGGTCCTTCATTGAATACACCTCTTTTAAGACAGTAGCTATATAACATTAGCTCCCTATGTGAATTTTTACTAATATATAATAATTATTCTTATCATAACAACATCTCTTTCCCACATGAAGAAGAATACCTTGCTTGTCTGCTAGAAGCAATTTTATTAGGGACAAGAGTATTTTCCTGTTCATTCATGTTCCAGCTATTATTTAGCTGAATTCTGTCTGATCAAAGATCCTTGATTCTCACATAGTATGGACATTATATTCAGAGACATTTTTGCTATTGCCACAAAATTGAAGTCAACACTCTTTTATTTGGATATTTATAATGTTTCTGAGAATCATGAAACATTTCTTTAAAAAGAAAATCAGGGCTAGAGATGCAGTAAATTGGTAAAGTACTTGTTTGTCCAGCATGCAAAAAGCATTGAGTTTGATCTCAAACACTTTATAAGCCAACCATGGTGTTGCAGGCCTGTAATCCCAGTACATGAGAGAAGAAAGAAGGAGAATCAGAAATTCAAGGTCAGCCTAAGCTTTAAGAGACTCTGTTCCCCAAACAAATAAATTAAGAAGAAGAAGAAGAAGAAGAAGAAGAAGAAGAAGAAGAAGAAGAAGAAGAAGAAGAAGAAGAAGCTGCTCCTGGTCATCCAAGGCTACATAGAGAGCTTCAAGCTAGCCTGAGACACAAGATAAAAATGAAAAGAAATGAAAGAAACAAAACAAGCAAAACAGGCAAGGGAGTAAGCAAGCTTTTTTAATCCACTGAAATTATAAGAGAAGTCATTATGGAGAGTCATTGGAACTCCTGATTTTCACTAGCTGGAATGCAAATAAACCAAATCGTAATTACACAAATGTCTGATTAGAGAGTTCATGTTGTCCTTGAACACAACAGCAAGAATTCATCTGCTTAGACCTAACTTTTCCATAAACTGTAGAAATAGAAAAAAAAGTCTGAGCTGGGTATGATGGAACATGCCTTTAGTACTAGCACTTAGGAACTAAGAAAGTAGGATCATAAATTTGAGACCAGCCTGGGTTACACAGTGAAATCTTGACAAAAAGTTCAGTGATAGAGAGTTTTTCTGGCATGCATGAGGCCTTAGATTCAATGCTCAGCACTGAAAAAATTCTCAAACAGCTCAGATTCCAAAGTTACCAGTGATTTGGTACTAATCACACTAATGACAAATATAAAACTCAAGCTTAAGTTCCTGGGGGAATTTCCCATAGTCAACTGTCAAAAAAAAAAAAAAAAAAAGAACTGGAAGTCGCTTCAATGTTTGCAAAAGTATGCTGGGACAGACTGAAAAAAATAAGTGGATAATTATCATTAGAAGCTCACTTAAGGGTCTGTCTAAGGAACAGTGGTGAAGAAAACCCTCCCAATGGAAAGAAATGCTGACAGTGTTGTACTATTAGTCATCCAATTTGAATAAAATGAAATGTGGCTTGAGATATCATTCTCCACTGATTCATATAAGTGGTGAGTGATTTTCCTGAGTGCCTGGAGACCTAGAAGCAACATCACTAGAAGCTCAATGGCAAGAATTTCTGTGCAGAGATACACAAACTAATCTTTATAGGTCTGGGTATAAAGTATGAAGGTCTTTGTGTCTCTTTTTGAAGATCACTGGAGCATACCTTGCAGAAGCAGCACTGAACAATTAAGAGGATATAATGACTGTGGATTTCAGTTGTTTCTTTTCTTAGCCACGACTAATTAACTAATTCAGTAATACAAAAACTATGAGTGAAGTAGCAGGAATGAAGATGCGGGATAACCTAACTTTTCTATACCGACAATTCTTTTGCAAATTAACTCTTTCCCCAATGATTCACCTTGCTAGTGGGCCTAACTACAGCAGCAGCAAATCCCACTGACCCTTTTTTACATTTCTCAGAGGGTCATGTGTAGTGATTTACAGTCAGGCATTGCAGGAGAGGCCAATCAAGATTACAATACTTTGCTGCCTCTTTCTTAGATCCTGAATAAGATAACAATGAAGGAGTACCCTCATGAGGAGGGGGAGCAGAGGGCTCTGGAGCACACACAGGCTCTTTATCACCTGCCAGTGCCTGTCTAAGCACACTCCAAATAGAAAATGCTATAAGAGGCATGTCCTTTCATCCATTCTTTGTATACCAGTTCTTAATATCTGTCCCTATTGTATCCCAAGTTTCTACAACTAAAGTTTTCCGGCCTAGAAACCAGGGACTGACTGTTCGTATAAACTTAGGAAAATCAGTCAGCTGACCAGTGCTGATTTCATTTCCCTTTTTTTAAGGTGTATGTTTAATAATATCAAGGAAGAATTGCTTTTCCTTAGACTGACTCATCTTCAGGGAAAGACAAACACAAGGGGAAAAACACAAAGGAAACTACTGGATAACTCACCCTTCTTTACTTGGAAGTCACTATCCAAGGGGCCACAGCACCATGAGTGAGATCCTATCCATGTGACAATTAGGGGATTTCCTCTTCTTCTTGGACAATCCCCAGGAGAATGCCTTGCTCTAGACAGTTTCCAAGAAGAGCTGCCCCTCTCCTACAGACAGTTTTCTTGATTATCCCCTTCACTATCCTTGTACCAGGCACTAGGTACCGCTGCCATGAGGACCAGCCTCCAGCAGCACAGGGCTTGAAGAGAATCTACAGAGTCAGTGTACTAAGATGGTTTTTATCTGAGGGAATAAAGAGAAAAACACTCACACACTCTCTTGATGGTTTCCTTCAGACGTTTTCTTTATTCTTCTTCTATATTATCTATTCTCCTAACTTTATTTTTCCTCTACAGCTTCTATATTCCTACAAAATCTTTCAGGCAATATGAAAATTACAATGTGGTTACATTCTATTTTTCAAGTGAATGATTATAATGAATACAGGTTTTAAAAAAACATGTTTTTTTATCTCCCTTACATGATTAAAACAAAGTCATCCCAAGAACCCACATACATTTATATCTAAATGATTTGCTATAGATTAACAGGGTGTGAGCAAGCAAGGTATTTTTCTCAACCAGTTCTTTTGCTGACAGGCTGCATACTGTGGTTACAAAGAAAGGATCAATCACTTTATTACTTACCTTGAAAGGTAATCTTATAAGGAATCTTAGAGGAATCCTAAACTTTTATACATGAAAAACAATCAGTCAGCTCTACTTTAAATCTTCAGGGTGAATACCCACTCCTCAATAGTTTTTTGTGTCAGGAAACTGAGGGTAGAAATGGGTATAAGGAATTAATCATCATCTTTGATCACCAACCAACCCTAGCAAGGTAAGTACATCAGCTAGTAATAATTTGGCTGCTTTGCTTTTTGATTCCTAATCTAATGAATCTTAGCTATGTGTCTTTGTGAACTTTAGATTGTTTCCTAGGGTTTTTCCTCTCAAAGCTATTATCAAAACATCTTAATCTAACCTGACGTTATTTTAAAGCTTTGTTTCAGCTATGATGCATACCAAAACCTGTGAATGCATCTTTCAACATCAAGATTTAAAAAATTTGAGTCAGCCTGGCTCCTGGGACTCAATTGTTCTCCTTAATCTTTAACCTGAACTACAATATATGCAGCTCCTTAGGTGAAACTCATGGGCCCTGGGTGTGACAATTTCTTGTATTTATTTTCAATCATCAAAACTCTATTTAAACTAACAGCATTATTATCAGTTAGACAATACAGCTTAGGAAGAAATCATCATCTTCATAATAATCCAGAGGTAAAAATGCCCAGTAGAATGGGGTATTTCCATGAGATAAACAGACTACATTACAGGCCGTAGGGATCTCCCCACCTATTCACACCATACCAGATATCAGAGAAAGATGGCAACAGTAAACATGTAAAGTCATAGTAGAAACAATAGACATTCTGGAGTCTATAATCTTGGGGCCTAGTTTTCCAAGATTCACTTATCAGGGATATGCCTCCTGGTGGTCTGACACCTTGAACTTCAATTGCCACCTGCTGCTCCTCTGATGGGGCACCTAACAATGCAGTCTTCCTCTCATCAAGACATGGACTTCTATGAGAGTCCATCTTCTCATCAGAAAAAGCTAATGTCATTAGTATTGTATGTTCAGTATAAGAGGTCAATCATAATTACTTCCACTGTGGGAAGGGTCGTAATCTCCCATGCAGAAAGCTTAAGGCATTAGTTTTCTTCTTTATGCTTCCCTCAGCACCACTGTCTACCAGCTCATCATCTGATTTATTAATGTACCACTTCTTTGGAATAAGATCCATTTTTAATGCTTGAGAAAGTACCAATGTAGATAGGAATGCTCTACAGGACAGGATAAAGCCTCCAAGAACTAGAAAGAATGACACCACAAATTAGCAGGTATCTAACTTGAAAAAATGAGAACATTGCCTTCAGTCTGTTCTACCATTATAAGAATAATTATGTGTGCTTAATATTTGTACCAAGCAACAATAGTGTTGCTCAGAAACCAAGAAGACACAGAAAAACTTGGAAAGAGAGACAGCATTATCTCCATAGTTCAGACTGATTACTAGAGACTGCTATAAAAATCTTTTAATCCTTTCAAATTACAACACTAAAAATACCATTAATATTAAGAAATAGAAGAATTGCTGGCCTAAGAAAACAATTTTCTGGATGGACTTGTCCTCTAACCTAAGTTTAGAAACAAATAGCAATCCCTGCTTGTTAAGTGACTTATGGTATTAAAACAGCTCTTTCCTACCAGAAAAACAAAACATAAAAATAAAACTAAGAAGATGAAGATACATATTACTTAGGCTTTCAGAACCAGCATCATTCCTCAAGAGAAGTGACTCACCTAGACTCACTGTCCTAGAAACCCTGAAAGGAAGGAAGAATCACTGCAGAGAATGTATGTGGGACCAAAGCAAACCTAAAAATGAATTTCCTGAGCCTCCATGACCATCACAGCATGTACTAGAAAGGATTGGAGAAGGCTCTGAAGAAGAAAGTCAGGATTTTGCTAGGACTTGGTGTGTCTCTCCCATTTTGCCACAGAGAAAGCCTGTAAAGTAATAAATGGCAGAACCACATCTGTTGAAGAGTTATGAAAGCAGCCACTGAATTCTAAAATGATCTAAATCTAGATATGGGTCCTGGACAAGCAAAAGGTGTTACTGCTGACCCTAAAAGTTGGTTGCTTCTCTCCCAGAAGGGCTAGGTATGGTTTCTTCTACTAAAACCTATTTCAAATATGTTCATTTTATCAAAATCTGATGATGAGGTTCAAGAAACACTATCCCCAAATATGACATTTAACAATTGAGAAAACAGCAAAAGTGAAGAGCTCACTAACCTTTCCCTCCCTTTTCCCTCCTGCAGCAGGACATAATACTCTGCTGAACTTTGCTAGATGTATAAATCTTCAAGTCAGAGGTACCCACTCTATTTCTAGAGGAAAGTAACAGCCTAATTCTTGAAGACACAGAGACACCAAGAATAATGAAAAGGAACAGACACTGTTTATTAACAAGGAACTGTGTCCCCATTTGTTCTCCTCATCATATATCTCTTTATGTACTCTCTTCATTAAACCCGAAGATAAATACATACACATTTCTCTTTTGCTGTTAGGGAGAAAGTCTTCTCTAATGTGTACAAATCCTTATGCATCCTATGGTAGTTTCTTCCAGATGGAAACATTCCTTCCAGGAAAGGGAAGTATGAGACTCAGGAGGTAAACAAAATGTCACAGGTTTGGGGGGAAAAAAAAACTTGGAAGATTCTCCACGGACCCTCCCCAGCAGTACTAAATGGAATAAAGAACTGCTCAGGGAAAAGACTGACCAGCCAAGGTGCAGAGAAAAGGGATTCTCAGATTGTCCAGCTGCCTGCAGGTTATATGGGGACCTCCAAGGTTGCAAATTTTCTGAGTGGTCACTCATGTGATTGAGTTTTTTGACAATGCAGCTGCTGTTGAGTCATTTCTGCTCCTGTAGGTGAACTTTCATCATTCCTGTTAGTAACCCTAAAATCATATTGGTTCACCAAGATGAACTTTTGTACAATTGTTACTTTGCTCTAATGTGGGTTCCCCTTTTGAGATGAATATGAATAGGTAGGGGTGTGTGTGTGTGTGTGTGTGTGTGTGTGTGTGTGTGTGTGTGTGTGTGTTGGGTCTCCCTAGGAAAAGTCTGTTACACAACAGTTGTCCTTGATTTACAAATAAGGAAACCAATATTCACAGATGTTGATGACATATCCATAGACACTCAGATTTCTTTCCCAGGTAGATGCCATTGACTGTCATAGAAAGAGAGTTGGGGATTGCAGACAGATTCTCTTCAGGCCTTGACACAAATGGCCACTGCTTCATTCCTCTAGTACTCATCCCACCCTGGTAATTTAAATGTTTGAGTTCTCTGATGTTATCCCTTGAATTTTCTTACTCTTGGCCACTGGTTTTGGTTTCCTTTGCTCATTTATTTTCCCCTAAAGTTTTCATTATGAAGTCCCCAGGGGTCAAATTCTAGGTCTTCTTTTCTTCATCCTCATCTTCACTTTGGATTAAATCACACTCTCCCTTCTCCTCTCTCTCTCTCTCTCTCTCTCTCTCTCTCTCTCTCTCTCTCTCACACACACACACACACACACACACACACACACACACACACACAATGCTACATTTGAATTTTTATTTGTATATAGAAAGAGGAGCAGAATATGTTAATGGTAGTAATCTCTGAGTGGTGGCAGATTTTTTGTTTGTTTGTTTGTTGAGGTTTACTTCCTTCTCCTCCTTAATTTATATTTGGGGTATGTATGTGTATTATGGTGAATATACATGAAGGTATAGTTTTTTACACCTGTATGTTCTCCATTGCTTTCTATATTTGTCTTGACATAGGATCCTTTAATGAAACCAACAGTTCTTGATTAGCTTGGCTGGCCAATAAACTGTCCAGAGTTGCCTGTCTCCTCCCCCAATGCTGGAATTACAATCTACACAACAATGCCTCACTGTATGTAGGTGATGTGTAGCTAGAGTTTTCCTGCCTGACCCACAGTCAGGACAAATCTCTCTCACCTGCCAGTCTCACAGCCACTCAGACCCGACTAAGTAAACACAGAGACTTATACTGGTTACAAACTGTATGGCCATGGCAGGCTTCTTGCTAACTGTTCTTACAGCTTAAATTAATCCATTTCCATTAATCTATTCCTTGCCACATGGCTCGTGGCTTACCGGCATCTTCACATGCTGTTTGTCATCATGGCGGCTGACAGTGTCTCTCTGACTCAGCCTTCCACTTCCCAGCTTTATTCTCCTCCTTGTCCCGCCTACACTTCCTGCCTAGCCAATGGCCAGTGTTTTATTTATTGACTAATCAGCAACACATTTGCCATACAGAACATCCCACAGCACTTCCCTTTTTTTTTTTTTTTTTCAAAAAGGAAGGTTTTAAACTTAACAAAGTAAAATTACATACAATTTGGGAATTTGGGCGTAGCTTCTCTTACTACTTCCTGCTGGAGGGGGGCGCTGTATCTTATGGGGATACAAAGAAAATTTTAGGATTATGGAGTAGTCCATGAGGGTGTATCGTCTGAGCCAGTTGCCTTGAAACGGTCCTGGATGTTGGATCATCTGGGCCATGGTGTCATAGGAGACCTTTCAGGGGGTCTTGGCTGGTCAAACCTGATGTATCTTAATCTTGAACAAATCCATAGCCTCTGGCTTTCTGTGGGAACACAAGCAGAGTCTCCTTTCCAAAGCAACACATCCTTATATCCAAATTTTGAAGTCAAGGTATCTTTAAAATATACATTTTGGCATAACTCAACAGCTTTTACAATCAAATATTTTTCTGCAGTTAAAAATCCCAAAGACAACACAATCCAGATTCTCTGTGTAATATCCATTTTTATGGCTTATTTTTTATACTACCTTTACTGTCTCTTTAAAGACTTTATTTTTAAAAACTATTTCTTTATATAACTGTATATATTCCTTTTTCTTTCTCTTTCAAGCCTACGTACATTTTTACACACATTGTAAACTATTACACCTGAATCTGTCTTATTGTGAATCTATTGCTTTAAACTGCAGCAGCTGTGGCTGCTGGCTCCGCCCGCCTCAGCTTCCCAACATGGCGGTTAATGCCAGCTCTGGGAGCTATCTTGGGTCTATGCTTTCATCCAAGCAGTGTGTAGCCCAGAAATCTTTTTTTGTTTTGTGCTAGCAAAGGCTAAATCTACCACGCAGCTTAATGTATCACTTGCAGAGGCCTCATTCCTGCCATACGGCAGGTTGAGCGCGCACCCACCAGTAGCTCAAACTGGCAGCTGCCACTCATTTGAGAGAGACAATTAGGAACTGTTTTTATCTCCATTTTAGAATCTTTTTTCTCAGTTTTTAGGTGGAAACTCTTGCCACCACGTTGGGTGTCATTTGTAGATGTTATCAACCTTCTTATTAAATAAGAAACATAGAGCCAATGCAAAGAAGAAAGCCAAGAGGTCAGAGCTAAGAGCTAAAACCTTACCCTTCCTCCTGCAGTAGTCCTACCTCTCTGAACCAGAGCTACTTTCTGTGTTAAAGTCCTTATATAGAATTTCTGTTCTGCCTTCTTATTGGTTGTAAACTCAACCACATGACCGCCTCATCACGGCCTGTCTGTATAGACCTCCAGGTTTTCCATGATTGGTATTGAGATTAAAGGCATGTGTATCCAATAAAGGCTGTATCCCTGAACACACAGAGACTTACCTTGCTCGGCCTACCAAGTGCTGGGATTACAAGCGTATGCCACCACTGCCCTGCTTTCCTATGGCTTGCTAATAGTTCTGACCCTGGGCAACTTTATTTATTAACATACAAATAACATTTTAATACAAATAAAGTATCACCATACATATCTCTTATAATGGAGTTCTTAAATAATTATGTAAACTTTATTATGAAAACTAAGATACTCCTGAATGGTGGCTAAGAGGCAGTGTCCCATAGGAGAGCCTGATTCATGAAATCCAGCCTTAATGTACAGAAGTTATTTGGTCTACAGTGTGAAATACAAGTTGGCTAACATTGAACACTGAATGGTTAGGGGCATTCTTTGTTTTTGCATGGTACCCAGTGGTTACCGGCAACAAATAACAAAAACTTTAAAACAACTGTTTATCTTGAATTCCCATCTGACATAGTGCAGCCAGAAATAAAACATACAACCCGTGCCTTTCATTCTAAACATAGAGGGACCCAAGAAGCTATGCAGGCCCTGACAACTTCCAGAGTCACACACACACACACACACACACACACACACACACACACACACACACACAAAACAAACCAGAGTGGACAGGAATGAAGCAGAGATCCAGAATTAGAGTAGATTCAGAGATCTAGAGAGACAGGCCCAGTACCCTCCTGGGCCTACTCAGCAAATCCCTCTAAAAGATCCTTAGGATCATCATCTTCATCTTTATTTCTCTCCTGTAGTCCAGTTATCAACAGGCTTTTGTGGCGAGCTGAGGGCCTTTAATTTTCTCTTAGGTTCTATGGAAACATGGGAAGATTTTAAGCAGGGAAGTGACACCTTTATGTCTCAAGCAACTCTCTGCAGGATGGAGGCGTCAGCCTGAATGGCACCAGAAGTTCAGTACAGTCATCTGGCCAGGTAATAAGCAGAGGATGGTAAACAGGAGAGAAGATTCTGACTCCACCTACTCATTTACCACTGCTGTCGCTATATCCTAAACTTCCAAACTAATACTGTGCATCTACTCTGGAGAAGCTGTGTAAAAATTTAAAAGTGGCAACTCAGAGGAACTCTTAGTATCTGACACATAATACACAATCAACAAATGTTATTAATTTTTGTTCAGGCTCTATGTTGGCGATACAACAGCCAGAGGAGCCTAATCAAGCAACACAGGAGAAGGATCCACTGTGACTCACAAGCAAATTTTATTTTTGCCAGTGGGGAAAGTGCACAGGGATGAAGCTGGAGCCATAAGAAAAAAACAGCATTTTGGGAAACAGAGAACTTCGACTGGAATCTCAGTCATTCCAAGGCAAAAGCTCCCCACCAATTCTTTTGGGGTGAGGGAATGGCCTAGGAGAGGGAGAGTTGGTGGTCAGAAAGGCCAGGCAAAAGCCTATTTGACAGTCAGTGCTCTGGTCCCTTCTGGATCTGGCCTCTCCTTTCTGCGGTAAGGCGCAATCCTAAACTAATGCAAAAGACGAAACTGGCCCTCAGTAGCCTGGGAGTAAAGGGCCCCTCACCACAGATTTTTGTCTGCAAACCCCGTTTCCGAGGTGCCTAAAAGTGTGCAAATAGTAAGGCCAGGCTTGGCGAGGCAATTCATCCCACCTCTCAGCCGGACAAGCTGATTATGGCTCTCCATATCACCTCTCCTCGGGGGTGCTCAAAAGAATCCGCAAATCCTCAGCATCACAGCCACCAATCCCCAGCACTGCCCATTCACACGCAGCGGGGTGGCTGGGGATTAATTGGAGGGGGAATGTTGTGAATTCCAGAGAGTTCTTTCTCTATGCCTCACAGCCGGTGGCCCGGGATATTGCTACATGAAAGCTTTGCTGTCAGTATCAATCATCATTGCGCGGGCTGTCACATTCCATGGGCTGAATTGGCCTCATTCGGTGACTCCATCAGAGGGGGGTGGGCATTCCTGAAGGGCCCGCGCTGATAAGGCCAAATTCTGACTCCATAAAAATACCCAGAGCAACTTCTTTCTCCACATTCCTCGTTCTGAGGACGGCT
The DNA here is from genome assembly GCF_949786415.1 of Peromyscus eremicus. Classification (NCBI taxonomy): domain Eukaryota; kingdom Metazoa; phylum Chordata; class Mammalia; order Rodentia; family Cricetidae; genus Peromyscus; species Peromyscus eremicus. Next base: position 130,413,115 of record NC_081421.1, read on the forward strand.
GAGAAAAGACAGACCTGGAGGATGAGTAAAGTCTGGGTGAGGACCAGATCTAGGAGGACAGAACAGCCCTAATTCTCCCTTTTTGATTAAAAGTCAACCTTCTCTAATGTCTTCTTCGCTTCACTCTGGCAGAGTGAGACGTAAAAAACCTCCTCACAAAGCGAGCCCAAACTTTGCACCATCTCAAGTAGAAATACTTCAACAGAGTAGATGTTTTTTTTTTTAAGTGATACAAAAATCAGATACCTTTGTTAACGAGAATTCCTGAACTGTCTCTTATTCACTGTAAGGTTTCAGATGCAGTTGCATCTCACCATAGGGAAGGAAGTGCGGCCAGGGGAGTGGGGGTGGGTCCTCCTTAGAGCTCTCTGCGGTCTGAAGACTCCCTGTGTAGACTTTTGGCTAATTTTTAAAGGCGAGACTGCTTTTTGTTTGTTTGTTTGTTTGTTTGTTTGTTTTTGTTTTTATTTTTGTTGTTTTGTTTTGTTGTTTTGTTTTTTCGAGAAAGGCTTTGCTGCTTTCCTGGAACTCACTTTGTAGACCAGGCTGGCCTCGAACTCACAGAGATTCGCCTGTAAAGTGGCTCGGCCGTTAAAGGCTAGGCTCACAACCAAAAATAAAGGCGAGACTTCTGATTTCTCCTCCCTTACATTAGCTGAGAACTCCAACATTACTCACATACCTTTTTTTTAAATTTTTTTTTAATTTTTTTTTTTCAGAATTGTCTGAAACTCACACCAAGTTAAAGGCCCAGAGAACACATCCTACAGTATCCACGTGTTGGCCTCTGCTCACAGTGAGAGGAGCTGCTTCCTAATTGCCCTGAACCGGAAACCTCTCATGGATCTCTGCTCCTGCTGCTCTCAGACAACGTGAGCCTCAGCCAGGCTGCTGGCTCTGTTGTAGTCATCTGTAACTGATGACAGTGACAAGCACTTCACCTATTGCGAAGTCCGTGCAGGGTTAATGAAAAGTAGACTAAAATGGGCCTGCGATCAGTAAGGCACTCAAAATAAGCTGGTATGATTGTTAATTCCTTTCATTACAAACGGTATGGGGTGAGTTAGTGATCCTAATTCTTCATCTGCATCACCCTGCCCCAGAGTCCTAGTAAAGTGTGTTCAGGGAGAGACAGATAAAGAGAAGCTATGATACATACCCCTCATCCCCAAAAGTAAGATCATTGTTTTCAAACAGCAAGCTGTGATACAAACCCTGCATCCCCAAAAGTAGGATACTTGTTTTCAAACAGCAACATCTCTGCAACATTTCAAGTTACAGATATCCAGAAGTTAACACTATCATGTGGACAGTATTCTTAGCCACAAGTCTGTTTTCTAGGATTTCTTTTGTTGTTTGTTTACTTGTTTTGGCATGGCAGCAGGTAAGCGTTGCTTGAAAAACAGACAATTTAGCTCCAAAATATTGAGCAAATTGCTTCCTCTCGCTGGACCCTAGTTTTCCCATCTTTACAACATATGAAATCATCCTTCTGTTTTATGGTTCCTTGGATATTTCCTTACTGTTACTCAGTAACAGCTGGGACTTTAAAGTTATGCCACACTGGATAAAATATCAAAGTATTAATTAATCTTAAATCTTAGGGGAAAGAACTGAGAAAACAATTCAAAATAATGCTTCCATCTTAGGAACCTTGCATGCTACCTAGCCAATCATAAATAAAATTTTTCAGCACTTGGAAATTAAAAAAAGCAGGGCATAATTCCTTACAGCACTTTAGTATAATTAGCAGTTTCCCTGCTAATGTGCCTACATTGTTTAATTTCTTTAAAACTGACATCTGAAAACCACAATCTCAATGCTGTAAGAATTCTAAAGAACATAAGGTCAACATTCCTGTCACCATTGCATCTGGCTAAACCAAATCCTGGCCAGTTTCTCCCTTCCAAGGCCTTTATCTCCCAGCCAAACTTGTTCACCTACCTCTGAGAGATGTTTTTCTTTTCTCTTTTCTCTCTTTCTTTTTTCTTTTAATTTCTTTTCTTCCCAGCCACTGTCAGCTGGCTCATCTGCACTCAGTGGGAATCTTAGGATCAAAGCTGGGGAAAGTTCATATATAGTTTTGCTGATATATGTGTTTTTAAAGATTGAATTCTTCCCACATCCATCTAGCCAATTTCCACAACAAACAAACCTCACCAGAAGCGTTCCTGTGCTCTCAAAGGCAAACTCACTTGGCTTTGCATCATGGACCCAAAGGACAGAATTTAGGCTATTTTAACCTGTGGTAGCAAAAGTTTCTCATTTATCACTTTGCTTCCCTTTTTTGCAACCAGAGGCTTGTTAGGCTCTCCAGAAGAAAGTAATGGTGTCCAACCTTTATTAAGGAAGAATCCAAGTGACAGATGCAGTACACACACACACACACACACACACACACACACACACATCACATCACATCACAGCCACGCCTTGGTTGAAAGATCCTTTGCTCCAGCTTCTCTGCAGTTCAATCAAAGTAACTCTAGTTGAAAATAGCTCTACTATGGTGGCTGGAGAGATAGCTCAGTGGTTAAAAGCACTGACTACTCTTCCAGAGGACCCCGGTTCAATTCCCAGCACCCACATGACAGCTCATAACTGTCTGTAACTCAAATTCCAGGGGATCCAGAATCCTCACACAGACATACATGCACACAAAACACCAAGGCACATAAAATAAAAATAAATAATTTACTGATTAACATAATTCTGTCCACTGAAGGTCCAGAGTAATTTTAAACCAGTTAAGATACTTCATTTAATATAACAAAATGTGAAGCTGATGAAACAAGTATGCCAACTTTACAAATGAAGAAATCAAGGGTGATAGATACAAAGCTTATACAAGCAGCTCAGAAAGGTGCTAGGGCTTAAGCCTGGGGCTTTCTGGCTTCAGAAGCAAATCCCAGTGCTAGACTTTAACACCCATTCTGCTGTTGTAGAAAGAGTTCAGGACTGAGAATAAAAAGAAATCTGATATTAATTCTGTGACTAGCTATCAGTAAATCAGTTTATGCAAGCCTTGATTTCCTTGATTTGGGGAAGAAGTTGGACTTCTCCTAATCTTCAGTCATTTATTACTATTTTTGTCTTACACAATTTGTATTATAGTGACTTTTTCACTAAAACAAATAAGATGTCTTAAACTTTATGAACTAAAGAGATAAAATTAATTGGACATATGAATCATGCCTTTAATCCCAGTACTAGATATAGTCAGACCAATTTCTGTGAGTTCAAGCTATCCTAGTCTACCTATTGAGTTCCAGGAAAGCCAGGGCTACCTAGTGAGTGAGACCTGTTTCAGAAAACAAACAAAAACAAAAACCTCCACCACCAAAACTCATAGAATCAACTAGCCTGGGCTCATAGGGGCTCACAGAGACTGAACCAACAACCAGGGACCCTGCATAAGACTGACCTAGACACTCTGCAAATATGGTATATGTTACAGTTGTGTAACTTCATCTACTTGTGGGACTCCTAACAGTGGGAACAATGGCTGACTCTGACTCTTACTGGCTTTTGGGACCCAGCCTTAATACACAGAGAAGTGCTTAGTCTTACTGCAACTTGATATGCCATGTTTTCTTGATACACATGGGAGACTTGCCCTTTCCTGAACAGAGAGGCAGAGTGGTTTGGGGGGTGAGAACAGAGCAAGGGAGATGTGGGGGCGAGGGGAGGGGACTAGGAAGAGAGGAGGGAGGGGAAACTGCAGCTGAATGTTAAATAAATAAATTTATTTTTTTAAAAAAAGAAAATCCCACCACCCACAAACAAATAACAACCATATTTATTAATTCCGGGGATGTTGTCTTCCAGGACTGTACAGTATAGCACTATCCTACCCTACAGCCATGTGGTAACTTTTCCCCATCGTACATACCAATGGGTTTTCAAAACTATGTTTGAAGCTCCTAGAAAGCCCTGCTCCCTCTCAGGTCAAAACCGTTTTGACAGTAACAATAAGATGTTCCTGCCTTTTTCATTTCCAGTACTCCAGAGGCTATATAAAATAAGAAGCTAAAACAGATGGAATGCAGTAGTAGATATAAGAATCTACCTGTCATCCACTGTATCAAACATTAAAGATATTAGCAAAATATTGAACTGCTCCACTTTTTAAACTAATTTTAAAATTTGGGACAATATTATTTTTATTTTCCAAAATTAATTTAATTGCATTAACATATAATAGGTTTATTATTTTAAAAGTAATTACTGTTGAATATCTCATATATCTTATCTTAATTTCAAATATAGATAATGTTGGTAGAACTAACTTCCATTATAAAAGATTTTGTGTGTGTGTGTGTGCAGGAGACTGAACCCAGAGCTTGGTATTAGCTGGGCAAGTGCTCTATTAGTGAGCTAAATCCTCAATGCCTCAAAGTAATTCTTAAGATAATAAACATTTGCTTTTGAGACCAAAATATCTGGGCATGTCTGAGGCCATTGAAAACATCAGATCTAACCAGGAGGTGGTGGCACATGCCTTTAATCTCAGCACTTGGGAGGTAGAGGCAGGTGAATTCCTGTAAGTTTGAGGCCAGCCTGGTATATAAAGTGAGCTCCAGGACAGCCAGGGCTACAAAGATAAACCCTGTCTCAAAAAACAAAAAACAACAACAACAAAAATCAGATCTATAATGCACCAGCTGAAATTTGAATTGGGTGAAGTCAAAAGCAATTCTTTAGAGAACTCACTAGAACGTGAAAAGTAGGAAACAACTCAGCCACAACAACTAGTCATAATGAATAGTGGGCTTTTCTGGACATCTAGGATGACTATAAATGGAATAAGAAAATAAACAGAAATGCAATAACAGAGTTTACCTTGGTGTATAAACAGGAGGACTGAACTTCAGCAGCTAAGCCTGAAACATCATGAAACATGCTTGCTTGGCCCTCGACTGGAAAGGACCATGAAAAGTTTTATTTCACAGAGAGATTGCATAAAAAAGTATTTTATTTTCCAAAATTATTTTTAAGAGTTTGCTTTATTTTCTAACCACAATTCTTTATGCTGTCAAGAAACTGATGAAAACTTTGAGACACCAGTCATGATTTTTAATCATATACCTAGTTAAATCAACAACTTAAGCAACGTATCTTGACAACTTTACCAGTTAACATCTATAACTATATAATCATAAACTGGTATGACTACCAACTGAAACCATAACCACAAAATTATAACTGTAAATTAATGTGTTTCATGTAGATAAGGCCATAAAGTGTTCCTATCTACACTGAGTGTCCCAAGCTCATTTTGATTCTGGGATTTCAACTTAACAAAGAGAATTAACATTTCTTTTTATTTTAAGTGGTTTCTATGGATACCTCCAATCAAGAATTTCATTCATTCTATCCAATTTAAGTTTTCTCATTTTAATGTAAATACATTTCAATTCCTCTCAAGTCTGTGTACACACAACACACACACACATATACACCATAGTCCATCTTCTAATAACAACCAGTGAAAAGCATATATACACATAAAATTCTAGATTTATATGGCTAAAGTCTTACAATGAGAAAAAAACTCCTGCAATGCAGAAATGTATAAACTCTAAGTTAAAAATCTCTTTATTTGAATCATTCTCATCCAAATTCTGACCTTTAATGCTAATCATCGTATTTTTGTTAGCAAAGTGTGAATTAAAATGTTTTGGTTTCTACTACATTAAAAGTCAACAGTAGGAATACAGCACAGTGATAGAATCCTCACCTTGCATGCATAAGGAGCTTAGTTTGAATCCTCAGTAGCATCAAATAATAATAATAATGTAAAAATCAATAATAAAATTTTTATTAATAACCTAGGTTTCTACTTAACATAAAAAATTGAAAGAACAAAAGTTTTAAGGAACATAATCTTGTATAATTGATATAATGCTACCAGGGTTTTCTAACCTAATAAGAACTTTTATATTCTAAACAGGCTTTTCCCCCAAAATCTACTATGTATAGAAAAAATATATCATCTCCAACTATGAATTTTTAATTTATTATCTACTTAAAAACAGAAGCCCCCAGACTCCTGCTGTCTTTACCCTCACCTCTGTGCAAACCCACTAAACAGGAAAATAGGCCCACTGAATTCTCAGAGGTTTTCCTTGCTGACCTCTGACCTTTGCACTCAACATTCCCTCTCCCCTGGAAATGCTTCCTTTGGGCCCTGGTTTCTATTCACTGAATTCTATTCAAAGCTTGTTCAAAATGCTACTTCCTTAGAAATTCTTCCTTCATCCTCAAGCAGTGGTTACTGTGGTCTGAACAGTCAAATCAATTCTGGGATTCTTTATAATACACTTGAAGATTTAGGTGTGTGTTTGCTTTTTCCTCTGTTTCAAATTGAAAGGTCCTTTTATACTGTTTATTTCATTTTGTTATGCACACACAATACAAACAAAGGATTTTCAGGGAGAGGATTCTTACTCCCTCTCTTACGGTTGTCCCCAGAGATTTTTTTCCAGTGCATATTTAAGAGGTGACACAAAAGGCTGTGTGTTTAATGCCATTTTGCACTGGTATGGATAACATTGGGAAGGTCAAGCTTTACCCAGGTTGCTGTTAGAAAGGAACTGAACTGCTGCCCACATCCCTCTAGCCAACTATTAGCATATGCTCTGATACCCTTGTGGCAAAACAAATAAGGAAAAAGCGGGTACATTTCAGCAATGAAAACTCAAAGACGAGGGAAACTATTTTTGTGTATAGTTGTGTAGAAGTATGACTGGAGATAAGTGAATATGCTCTGAGAGAATATACTAGAAGAGCTTAGCAAAGTGGGCTGGCAGCCCTAAGACATTTCTTCCCCTGAATGTAAGGCCAGACAGAGTTCAGTCTCCCAGGAAAAGGGAGGAAGGTCAGACAACCCATCTTGCTAGTGTTTATGGCACATGCCTGGGAAAAGGACAACAAGAAGCAAGATATTTCCTTTCTCTTGCTGTTTTCTCATCTACTAGGGCCAATGTTTTAGGTAACCTTTCCAGAAGTCACCATTAGATACATCTAAAAAGATTTTCTTCAAATTGCCACAAATGACATCATGAGGTTTGCAGGCAAATGAATGGAACTAGAAAATATCATCCTGAGTGAGGTAACCCAGACTCAAAAGGACAAACATGGTATGTACTCACTCATAAGTGGATAGTAGATGTAAAGCAAAGGATAACCAGATTGCAACCCACAGCTCTAGGGAGGCTAGCTAGCAGGGAGGACCCTAGGAAGGACGCATGGATTGCCCAGTGATGGAGAAATGGAGGAGATCTACATGAGCAAAGTGGGGGTGAGGGGAGGGTAATGGAGGGCAAGGGACGGGGAATGAGAGCTTAGGGGAGCGGGAGGTTCAAGCTGGAATGGGAGCAGAGTGGGAGAACAAGGAAAGAGATACCATGATAAATGAAGACACCATGGGAATAGGGAGAAACAGAGTGCTGGGCGGGGGGGGGGGGGGGGGGGGGTGTTCCCAGGAATCCACAATGATGACTCCATCACAGACTACTAGCAATGGTCAAGAGGGTGCCTGAGCTGGCATACTCTGGTGATTGAATGTCTGAATACCCTGACTGTCATCATGGAGACCTCATCCTGTGACTGATGGAAGACAGATGCAGAGATCCACGGCTGGGTCCCAGGTGGAGCTCCAGGAGTCCAGTCGATGGGGGAGAGGAGGGATTCTCTGAGCAAGGGATATGGAGACCATGACTGGAAAAAGTACAGCGACTACTATCCAAACTAGTGGAGATGCATGAACTGTGGACCAATAGCTGAGGAGCCCCCATGGTACTGGACTGGGCCCTCTGGATAGGCGAGACAGTTGTTTGGCTTGAACTGTATAGGGGGCCCCCAGACAATGGGATCAGAACCTGTCCCTAGTGCATGAGCTGGCCTTTTGGAGCCTAGTGCCTATAGTGGGACACTTTTGTGCAGCCTTGGTGCAGAAAGGAGGGGCTTGGACCTGCCTCAACTGAATGTACCAGGCTCTGCTGACTCCCCATGGGAGACCTTGCCTTAGAGGAGGTGGGAATGGGGGATGGGTTGGGGAGGAGGGAGGACAGGGGAATCTGTGGTTGGTATGTAAAATGAATAGAAAATTGTAGCTAGAGTTTTCCTGCCTTGCCCACAGTCAGGACAAATCTTTGTCACCAACCAGTCCCACAGCCGCTCAGACCCAACCAAGTAAACACAGAGACTTATATTGCTTACAAACTGTATGGCCGTGGTAGGCTTCTTGCTAACTGTTCTTACAGCTTAAATTAATCCGTTTCTGTACATCTATACCTTGCCACGTGGCTCGTGGCTTACCGGCATCTTCACATGCTGCTTGTCATGGCGACGGCTGGCAGTGACTCCTTCTGCCTTCCTGTTCTTTCTTTTCTCCTCTCTGTTAGTCCTGCCTATACTTTCTGCCTAGCCACTGGCCAATCAGTGTTTTATTTATTGACCAATCAGAGCAATTTGACATACAGACCATCCCACAGCAAAAAATCTCTTAATAAAAAGTTTTATTTAAAAAAAAAACAAATTGTCACAAATTTAGCCTAGACAACAGCAGTCACTGTTGTAGACTCTACTGTATGTTTTCTTACTTTCCTTCCTTCCTTCTTTCCTTCTTTCTTTCTTTCTTTCTTTCTTTCTTTCTTTCTTTCTTTCTTTCTTTCTTGTTTTGTTTACTTGAGAGAGGATATCTCTTTTAGTCTTGTTTGTCCTAGAAATCACTATGTAGACCAGGCTGGCCTTGAACTCACAGAGATCTGCCTGCCTCTGCCTCCAGAGTGCTGGGATTAAAGGCATGTGCTGGACCTAGAGTCTACTGTGTGTTTTCATCTCACTTAACAATTTCATTCTAGTGCTAAAGAGATGGCTCTGCTGTTAAATGCACATGTAGTCAAAGCCACATATGGACATTGGATCCCAAATGATAGGAAAGAATTGATTCCTGCAAGTTGTCTTCTAGCATGCTCAAGTTGTATGCTTGAGGACACACAAAATTAATAAATGAACAAATGTAATTTTAAAATTCTATTCTAGTGTAAATTATAATTTTTTTCACTTATACTATTATAAAAAAGATTTAATTACAACTTCATATCACTAATTAAGAGATTTGTAAAACATTTTCTCAAGAATTAGTCCATTTCTCTATATGTGAATATTTGCAAGTTATCAGTGAATATACTAAACTGATGTTATTGTTTTCAAATAAAATAGATAGGAAAAGCCTTTTCATAAATCATGAAAATGCAGTCAATAATCACATTTAAAATTACTTTTGAAGCAAAGATTTTTCAAACCTGTACTATACTGGGTTGTTTGCAATTTACTAAATCTAAGAAAGAATGTCATGTTGTAATAATTACATATTTTTTCCAAATTTAAGATACTGAACAAAATGTGAAGTGTACAGTTTCCATACCCTTAGGACTCACTGGGTGCCAGCTGCAAAACATGTCAAAATCCTAGCATCTTGTAGTTCCATACAGAACTCTTCTTTACTGCCTTGCACTCCAGGAGTTCCCTTTGATGTGCTTCTGGCCTAATTTTCCAAGACAGAAATATCAACTTGTTTCTTCTCAGAAAATATGTCATTTCACTTTGAATACTAAAATTTTTGAGGCCAAGACCACATTTCCTATGATGAGATCCCAGAGATTCATTCTGATACCCAGACACCTGCATTTGAAAAAGTGATTCATATTTCATACTCCTAAGACTTTTATTTCAAATGGCCCTACCACTCATCAGGAAATGTTGTATCAGGACTTCAGAAAAACATAAAGGCATTTCCCATGAATTTCTATTGAACTGAAGGGATCTAAGATATTCCATTGCAACATACTTTCTGTGTTATAAGCCTTTGAGAATATGTGTCCCCTGCCTTAAACTTTCTTTTTCTTCTTTTGTTTAGTTTTTGTTGATTGAGACAAGATCCTGAACTCACAACCCCAGCAATCCCCCTGTTTTAGCCTCCTTTGAATACTTGTATTACTGGAATGAGCCACCACACCTGGGTTTGAACTTCCTCATCTGTAGCAAACAATGTCAAATCAAAATTGAGTTGTCCTAGGAAGCTTGACTGATGACAGAAAGAAGCTCCATACCCACGCAAACATCCCTCGTCCATTGGTTCCTTTTTTCTTTCATTTGAAGGGTTAGGGCCAACATAAATATAAGCAAGAGTTAAAAGGAAAAAAATATTACAGTCTTATTCAATCACATTTAACATGATCAGGGAGGCTTCCAAAAGAAAGACCCAGAAACACAGCACAATGGCCACAAGCCTATAATTCCAGCACTGAGGACAAGAGGTAGAGGGAATCAGGAGTTCAAGGTCATCCTCAGCTCTGGAACAAATTTGAGGCCAATCTGGCTGCATGAGACCCTGTGTTAAAAGACCAAAGAGAAATAAGGACCCAGGTAAAACTGCATATTTTTATGCTTTGTTTTTGAGGGAGAATGGACAGCTATGGAGAAATGTGATTAGAAACAAGGTCTGATCTAGCTGCAGTGGCAGAAAAGAGACACTCAACATGGCCTATGTACAAAGATGCTTGTTAGCTTCTGTTCTATATTCATTCATTTCTGGTTTGGGACAGAAGCCTCTGGAATGAATCTTCAAGAGGGATGGGAAAAAATTATCTATCTAGGCTTAATGGCTTACTTTTGGTAAAATTTTAGGTTATATGATTTGCTGTGAAAAAGAGGAATTTATTCCCACAACTCAATTCAGGGAAGTAAAGGATTGGAAATTAGCAAGAAAAGGTCAGTGATGCCTCAGAGATCTTTACAGTCCTTTAGCTGAAAGAACCTATAGCATGCCAAGTTGCCTCACATACTTCTAGGATCATTTTCTGAAACCTTATCCTTCTAAAGACTCATTTTTCATTCCTTCTTTCTTTCTTTCTTATTTATTTATTTATTTATTCATTTTTATTGTTGTTCATATATCTTTACTTGCAAGTGTTCATTGCAAAGAATTATTGGTCTGGTTCACGGCCTCTGCTTTCTGCTACACTATTGATGCTGGGCCTTAGCTGGAACTCCTCTTGGTTATCCTGCTGTTGCCCTGTATTGTGGAAATCCTGCAGCTTTGGGCCTGCAGAAATGGTCCCTTCACATGCTCCAGCAGATCACAGATGGGCTGGATATTGGGGTAGCCAACCCCTAACACTGTTTCTGGACCTGGATAGTTGCAGGGTTAGTCAGCCCACCAGCTCTCCCTTGTCCTCACTACTAGGGTGGGCTCTCCTGCAATGTCTTGTAGAGTTCATCCTTTGCAGCAATGAGCAATGGTCAGGGCCAGTTCTCCTGCTTTCCTACACCTTCAGGGTCAGCTATACTATGTTGCCCAGGTGTGGTGTAGAAGCCACTCTCCCTGAGTGCTGGAGCAGATGAGGGGCAGTGACAGCTCTCCCACTCTTATGACCTCAGGCCAACTCTTCCACCTGCCTTAGGCATTAATGGGTGAGGAGGTGGGAAGTCATCTCTCCCCCACCAATGCTGCCACATGACAGATGAGTAATGGGGATAGTTCTCTCATGCTCACAACTTTGGGGCTGGCTCACTCACACCTCCACCAACAGGATTGGCTCTGTTGTGCTTCCCAGTCAAAGTGCAGGGCCTGCTCTCCTGAGTGTTGCAGCTGGTGGCAGGCAGGGACAGCTCTCTCACCTTTCTGATCTCAGGGCCAGCTCTCCTACCTGCCTCAGGTGTTGATGGAATTGAGAGAGATCATTTATATTTCTTAAAAGTAATTAATTTTTGCCATAAATGCCATATCCTCCTATTAACATGATATATAATAGTTTCAAATTCTAACTAGCTGCAGTGTTCCCTCTTGGTAATGATGGGAAATATAAACAAAGGCACCAGCAGAGTGGTTAAAACATGCAAGGACTCCATAGATGTTTTCTTAGTGGTAAGTGAATGAGAGAGGCCCTTCACCTGTCAATGTATCATTTGTTACATGGAAACACTGATCTTCCATCTAAGTTTTGGGAGTGGGCCTCAGTGGAAGATCATGGCAGTACAAATACAGCATTAATATCAACAAATTCTACTTAGTGAATAATGCCTAAACATTTTAAATATATACTGTTGCTTCTTATGTAATATCAATATAAAAGGTCTTATAGAAATCTTTGACAGTGGTTTCCTATTGGTGGGGGATGGTCTTGCTGGCAAAGACATGAAACTTGGTTCTTGGGGGTAGGGGGCTGAAATATGTCTTAGATTATCTATCCAATCCAAGAGCTTGTGGTCCTTTATAGTACATAAACTATTCTGCAGTATATGAGTATTTTTAGAATATCCTATAGAGATGGTCAAAAAGAAAAAAATGCACAGCTAGGCATGATTTTATAAGCCTATAATGCTAGAAACTTACAAATCTAAGGCAGGAAGATCACAAATTCAAGTTCCTCACTGATTGTATTAGGGAATTATGACAAGCTGGACAAAAGAAATCTAACAGCCTGATTTTGGTGGGAGAGCCAAAGACAGCTTGCAAATCTCAGAGCTGCATTCTCCAAAATATCAATTTGGATGATTCTGGTTCGTTGTGACAGTGGTTACTTCAGTGGATACTGAAAACAGACTACCTGGTTTGAAGCATAGCTCAGTTATCAATAATATATGATCTTGAAGTAGTTAACTATCATCCTCATTCCTCGTGTTTTTCCATCTGTAACATGAGTACTATAATACATATCACTTAGAACTGTGGTGAGAGACGTAAGACCTGGCCCATATTTTTCAAAAATAGTAAAGGCTACGCTGCCTTTGTGAAAAAACTTTAGTGCCATGTAATCCACAAGTTTAAGGCCAGAAATTATACTACATCCTTCAATAGACAATAAAAAGGAAGGGAAAACAAATTGGATGTAGAATGAGTCCAGTTGACTCGGCATGTGAAAGTACTTGCTGTAGAAGTCTAATGACCTGAGTTCAATTCTTGGCACCTATAGTGGAATGAGAAAATTGACTACTGAAAGGTTCTTCTGTCTTCCACACCTGTGCAGTGGCATGTAGGTCAGCATGTACACACACACACACACACACACACACACACACACACACACACATGCACAGAGAGATAGAGAGAGAGGGAGAGGGAGAGAGAGAGAGAGAGAGAGAGAGAGAGAGAGAGAGAATTAAGAATAAATAGAATGTAGAAGATACATAACATTCCCATAACATGAGCTCCTTCATGTTAGTATTATTTACTTATCTATTTTTATGTTTAAAAATGTTTAATTACACAAATAACACACACACACACACACACACACACACACACACACACACACATCCATTTGTCCTCCCTGTATCTCAGCTCTACTTTTATGAAGCAAGCTCTTTTAATGCTCTTAAAAACTTCCTTGGCTTCCTAGGACACAAGGATTGGCTCAAGAGACTGAGGTGTTAAGTGACAGATTCCACTGGCCTCAGGTAAGTCTGGCTATTTACCTATCCAGTGCAGTCAAGAGATACTTTATACAAATAACATGGTTTGCAAGATAATAGCAACACTGGGAATGGCATGTTCCCTCTTAAAGGTCAGCCCTGGGTTTCAAGGATGTAGCACTATATGCAATTCCTACAGAAGCCTAAAAGAAAAAAGACATCTCTCTCTCTCTCTCTCTCTCTCTCTCTCTCTCTCTCTCTCTCTCTCTCTCTCTCTTTCTTTCTTCCTATTCCTATGTGGTATGAGATAGACCCTCTCATATTTCTGTACAAGCAATATGATAAAGAATTTCAATTATTTCCCTCAGCTTCCAAAATTGTGTGCTTGAGCTGTGGCTGTGGGGGTGTTGGTGCAGAATGGAAAATGAGTAGTACCAAAGTGACTGCCCTCAGCTGGAGATTACTATTGCACTTATTAAGGAAAGTCAGTTTTCAATTATGTGTGCTAATGAGGTCCAGGAACAAGATAGGTTATTGAAATACATGAAGAATTCCCAAAACTCATTTAGAAAATATTTCAAGCTTCTTGAACTTGTGAAAATGAAAGGACCAGACTGGAATAATTACTCAACTTCTGTTGTTTCCAGCCTTAGAGCAAGTGTGATGAGCCATTACCCTGCTCAATTGGTGTGTGCTTACTTCATTTGCTCTCTGGGCCAGGCACTCACGAGATTCCTTCCTGAGGTATCCAGTTGGTGCCCTGGCTCCATTTACGATAGAACCAGGAAAATGGCAGTCAGGGTTCAAAATCAGTTATTTCTAATTCCAAGTATAATCAATCATTTATGCCATCTTCAATGTCTTATGAAAAAGTTGGAAAGAGGGCCTAGAGAAATGGTTCAGGAGTTAAGAGTACTTCGTGCTATTGCAGAGTACCTTCCTCTCTTCCTCTCTCCCCTCCTACCTTCCTTCCCCCTCCCCCTTCCTTCTCTTTCTTTGTATTTTGATAAAACCTCACTATGTAGCCCAGGCTGTCTGGCTTGGATCTTGTTATATAAACCATGTCAGTCCTGAATAGCCATCATAGTGCTTAGATTACACCTGTGCTCTGCCACAACTCATGATAGAAAGTTTAAAAGGTTTTATGTCTAATCAGTAACACTAAAACTGTGCTTTTGCGAGGACTACATGAGGTAACATTTTTAAGTCCCAGAGTCTCAATTTTTGTTATGCTTCTATCTCATAAACACATTGTACATTGAAGTTTTGCAGTTCATATAATGCACCTGCCTGCCTCCTTAGCATTAACTTAGGAGCACATGGTGTCGTGGAGGGTTGGTATTATCTTCATGACCTAGGGCTGAGCTAAACAGAGTAGGAGTGGCTGTGCACTGCTCTGCCACCACCCAGACTTGAAAAAGAAATCAAACCAATAGAAAAGTTGAAATACAAAGGCATAGTTTCTACTGAATACATATTACTTCAGTACCTGTGTAGCTGGAGAATTTCTCTCCAGCTCCTGCCACCAAGTCCCGCCAGTCCCAGAGCCCACTTATAAAATAAACATACAAACTCTTACATTATTTAAACTGCTTGGCCATTAGCTCAGGCCTGTCACTGTCTAGCTCTTACTCTTATATTTAGCCCATTTCTATTAATCTTTACTTTGCCACATGGCTCATGGCTTACTGGTACCTTACATCTTCCTTCTCCTGGCGGCGGCTCCAGGCAGTCTCTCTCTTCCCTTCCTGTTCCCTCAATTCTTTTCTCTGTTAGTCCCGCCTATACTTCCTGTCTGGCTATTGGCCAATCAGAGTTTATTTACATATAGCGATATCCACAGCAACCTGTAATAGTAATTCAAGCCACCACAACTGAGGACCATCTGTACACCTTGTTTCTGACTCAGTTTTGGTCCCTGCACCACTGGTTCTATTTTTGTTCTATATCATCCTGTTCTGTTAACTGCATTTTAAGACACTTTCCCAGTCAACATAGCTGAATTATAATAATTTATATATATATATATATATATATATATATATATATATATATATATATATATGATGGAGCTTACCAGCAGAGCACTGTAACTGGTCTTTCTTTAGGCTGCCAGCTTCCAAACAATAACATGGAGACTTCTTATTAAATATGAAAGAAGCTTGGCCTTAGCTTAGGCTTGTTCCCAACTAGCTCTTAAAACTTAAATTAACCCATTTATATTCATCTACATTCTCTCCTCAGTGTTATATATTCAAATTCTTCTACATCTGGCTCATTATTCTGCCTCAGATTCTTTCCCAGAGTTCCTGTCTCTCCCTGGAAGTCCTGCCTATTCTCTCCTGCTTAGCTATTGGACATTCAGCTCTTTATTAAACCAACCAGAAGGTACCTTAGTCAGGTGAAGAAGGACAGAGACACATCTTCACACAGGGTACAAAAAAATTATCCCTGCAGAGCACTTGCCTTGCATGTGTAGGACTCTGATTCAATCCCCAGTACTGTACATGTAAGCATGCACACATGTGTATGCACACTCACACATGCAAACACACACACACACAGTTAACATAATGAGATATTTTCATAAATGTGATGCCCTAGTTTGCTTTCTATATATGTGATAAACACCATAAATCAAAAGCAACTTGGTGAAGAAGTGGTTTATTTATTTCATTTTATAGCTTACTGTCAATTCTGAGTGGAAGTCAGGGCAGGAACAGAAGCAGAGACCATGGAGGAGATATTACTTACTTCTCATGGCTCATGCAGCTTACATTTTTATATAACTCAGTACCACCTGCTTTGGGGATGCACCATCCACAGTGCAACAGGTCTTTCTTATACCAATCATTAATCAAGAAAATTCCCCACAGATTTGTCTAAAGGCAATTTGATTCAGGAAATCCTTCTATTAAAGTTCCTTCCTCCCAGATGACCCTAGCTTGTATCATATTGAGAAAAACTTAACCAGAACAGGTGATTCTTCAGTTACCACATTTATATCATTTCAGTGTGTGAGGTTATATAGCATGCATAGTGACATATCTAAAAACTCAGTTAATTTCAGACTTTCACATATCACCCAAGGATCGAGGATTTGAATGCTCAGTAGTGATATCTCTCACCATGGTAAGCTCTGTAAGATGCCATCATCTTTGAGTAATGATTTTGTTTTCTATTAGTTGGTTTTTTTTTTTTTGTTTTTTTTTTTTTTTTTTTTTTTTTTTTTTTTGGTTTTTCGAGACAGGGTTTCTCTGTGTAGCTTTGCGCCTTTCCTGGAACTCACTTGGTAGCCCAGGCTGGCCTCGAACTCACAGAGATCCGCTGGCCTCTGCCTCCTGAGTGCTGGGATTAAAGGCGTGTACCACCACCGCCTGGCTGTTTTCTATTAGTTTTAAAAGATAACTGAATTTACCTTTCTAATTTTATGGCTTGGGAAAAACAACAAAAATAGATAAGTAAAATAGTGATATTAGAGGATATCTTCCAAATGACAGATTATGGGATGCTTGTTGGACTTAAGCCTCTATTAGAGTCTAATATGTTTATATGAGAAGGGTAAGCATAAAATGAAAAGCCATGCAAAACACCAGAAGTCTGTCTTCTCAGACTCTGCCTAAAACAAGAATAAGATGTGGGGCATGAAGAATTCTCAGACTATGATTTCTAATCTGCATAAAGAATCATTGCTATGATTCATGGCTCAGGAACTCAAGAGCTGAGAGAAAGCATCAGGAGTGAAGTGTACACAGATTCTATTGTTGTGTGATATTTTGATTGTATTCTGATGCTCCCAAGACTGCCAATAAAATTTGCTTTGAAACAAAAGGAAGAGCTAGCTACTAGCTGACCAAAATTAACCACAGAGATTTAGGAGGACTGAGGGAAGAAAGAGAGACTTAGGAAGTAGTAGGGTGGGGCTTAGAGAAGGTCTCAGCCTTTTGGATCAAGGAACAAGAGAGAAAGGAGGTCACTGGTCACTTCTGTGCCCCTTCTCCAATAATTCAGGTTCTTACCCTGATATCTGACCCCCAAGTTTTTATTGATAAAGAATAATTAGATAAATGTTTCATCTGGAGTCCAACTCAGGGCACAAGATCACGAGATAGCCTCTCACCCCTGGCTTTGCAGCTGCCAGAGCCACCACAGAGGCTGGCTTTTCCTGCTTTGTCCCAGACTCTCTGAAGGAGTCTGGGATTTCCCTGTTGCAGCCTCTCTACAACAACCTCCAACTGCCACCCATCCCTGGCCCCAAACTCCACAGGCATCTAGGCTCCAAAGACCATCAGAGTTAGCCACCCACTGCCAGCTGGCTCTCTCCTTCAGGTGGCCCTGTACACTCAATTCCCACCATGAGTGCTTCGTTTGCATGTCTTTCTATGTCCACTTTTCAGACAGCTGGATTCCTCTCCCTATGGGATGTGGGCTTCCTCTGTATAGCCTCCTAGAGCTGCTGCCATACCATGTCAGCTGCCTTGACAACTGTCCTGGTATTTTTGCTGCTGCCACTGCAACATACTCTCAGACCCCAGCTACATGCAAACAGCGGCCATCAGCCAGGCTATGCACCACTCACACTCTTTATCCAGCCATGCTACACAGTAACAACCAGCCTCACACTTCACTGTTGTCAGCAGATCTGATCAGACACCTGGAAATTCTTAAGGAGGAATTAGTTTTTTTTAAAGGGTTTTCTCCACATAAAGAATGGGGAATAATATTATGATGCTGGGACTTAGATCTCTGTACAGTTCCACAATGGATGGTTTGAAAATGGGACAATTAAGTAAGGCTATAATCAACTTAGCTGAGATTGACATAATGTCAGTTATAATTATTATTAGTTTGGAATTCATGTTTTATCTTTTAAAAAATAGTTTGATATTGTTGCCAAATATGAGAAATTGGCTGGCAAGATAAAATCCTTAGAAAGACCTACTAATAAAACTAAGAAAATATTCACACACAGTTAGAGGGATTTAGAGCAGAATCTACCACACCATTGTGTGGTGGTATTTTACTTGTACTGAAATGTGATTTTAATTGTATGTTAATAAATAAAGTTGCCTGGGGGTCAGAGTTTTAGAGCCATAGCAAGTGCGTTGCAGTGGTGGCGCACGCCTTTAAGGACCTGGAGGGCGGTACATACAGGCAGTGACAAGGCAGTCACGTGTTTAGTTTACAACCAATGAGAAGGCAGAACATCTAGACTATATAAAGACATACACACAGAAAGAGGCCCTCTTTTTCGGAGAGCTCTCTTGGCTGAAGCAGGATAGCTGAAGCAGGAAGGGTAAGGCTCTTAGTTCTGACCTCTTGGCTTTCTTCTCTGAATCAGCTCTGTGTTTCTTATTTAATAAGATGGTTGGTTACATCTACATTTGGCGCCCAACGTGACAAGAATCCATTAAAACCGCTTAACTTGGCTTGGCAGCAAGGTCCGGGTTCCCGCCAGGGCGGCCGGCAGGTCTGGTTTCCCGCCAGGGCGGCCGGCTCCCTAGCCCGGGCCCAGGTCGGCTTGGCCTCAGGCCAGACTAACCTTGAGCTACTTGCTTAAAGCCAGTGCTATAAACAACTCAGGCCTGCCCTGCCGAACAGGGCCCCTGCCTGTAAAACCAACGCACGTGGTTGGAGCTTAAGGTAGCCAGAGCCAAGGCTTGACTAGGCTCAAGCGGGAACACGTGGCTGGATTCAAGCTCTTAGGCAGAACTTGTGGCTACGCTTGCTTGCTCTCTCTCTCTCTCTCTCTCTCTCTCTCTCTCTGGACTCACACCTCCGACACTAGGTGGCTGTTTGAAATTCCCTCGGATTGGTACTGTTCTACAAGGACTTGGTAAGTCACTTAACATATCAGATATTTTAAAGGAAACTATTTAAAAGAAAAATTTTTTTCCACATTAAAAAAAATGGGTTTTCTGTGTACATTGGAAGAAAATTGGGCTTTGTTTGCAATTTTAGACAGTCTGACAGTGGAACAGCTATATGAGAAGATTAATGTTGATCGAATTATGCATTTTATTACTATGTTTATCCTCATTTTACTATTTAAAAAGATAGTCAATTTAAGTGCCAGGATGACAGCTTTAGAAAAACCTATTAAACCTGTAAAAACTCAGATAGAAGAAACTAACAGTGAAGCTGCTTCAAGATTGGATCATAGGGTTACAGAAAGAAAGCCTGTTTTCACACAGTCACCCTTAGTTTGTCCAGTAACCGTACAGCAGTCGCCTGATCAAATGACTACACAAAATATTTGGGCTCCAATTGAAATGATAGATTTACGAAGGTTTAAGGAGGCAATAGTATCTTATGGTATGCATTCCCCATATGTAAAGCAAATGTTAAACTCTTGGTCAACATATAATAGGATTGTACCACAGGACTGGCGGGAGCTGGCACAAGCTGTTCTTGAACCCAGTCAAAGGCTTCAGTGGCTAACTTGGTTCAAGGACGAAGCTAAAAACATAGAAAAGCAGTGGAGGGATAAAGGAATACAAGTCTGCCAGGATCAGCTTATTGGAGAAGGTCAATATGCTTCAGCACAAACACAATGTTTATATGATGTCCAAACCCTAATTTTATGTCGAACAGCAGCCTTGAATGCATGGGACAGAGTTGAGGAGCCAGGAAAAAAAACTGAGTCATTTACAAAGGTTGTACAAGGCCCAAAAGAATCTTTCACAGATTTTTTTACAAAGACTGGCTTCAGCAGTAAAGAGAATGGTCCCGGATTCAGAAGCTAGTAAGATAATAATTGAATCTTTGGCCTTTGAGAATGCAAATGCAGCATGCAAAACAATAATCAGGCCGTTATTTTACAGGGTAATCCTTTGCCTCAGTCTTCGGGAAACTCCCAGAGGGGCCTCATGCAAGCCCCAATAGCAAATCCAGTTCAAACCTTTCCAGCAGTCGTAGAGGAAACCCCTACCCTGAGCAATTAAATAACCAAATGCCTATTGGAATAAGTCATGCTGGTCAGGATGATGAAACAGAGAGAATAGAAAATTCAGGAGCAAATATAAAGAAAATTTTTTGGCAAACTTTTATTAATGAACAAAGACCAAAATTATCGATAAAAATAAATGGTGTTTTGTTGTCTGGTCTGGTAGACACAGGTGCGGACATTACCATAATTGCACCAGAATTTTGGCATCCAACTTGGCCTCTTCAGGAGGTAAATGTTCAACTGTTAGGAATTGGGACATTATCTCAGGTGAAACAGAGTGCAAGATGGCTCGAGTGTATAGGTCCAGAAGGACAGAGAGGAAAATTGAAACCATATGTAGCTAACATAGCTATGAACTTGTGGGGTCGAGACTTGTTGCAACAATGGAATACTCAGATTAACATCCCTCCAATCTCAGAAACAAATCATAAATTAGCACATGTTTCTGAGAGAAATATTAGAAGGCATTATTCTGAGTGGTCACCAGCCATCCATATTATACAAGAACAGGGCACAACAACTGATGATCTTCCAAAGACACCAACAGCTCTACCTTTAAAATGGTTAACAGACAAGCCTGTATGGGTCCAGCAATGGCCTTTAACAACAGAGAAACTCCAGGCTTTAGAAGAGCTGGTAGAAGAACAGTTAAATGCTCAGCATATTGAGGAATCAACCAGCCCTTGGAATTCTCCTGTATTTGTTATTAAAAAGAAATCTGGTAAATGGAGAATGGTAACAGACCTTAGAGCAATTAACAAAGTAATTCAGCCAATGGGCTCTCTACAATCTGGAATTCCTCTGCCTACTCTGTTACCAAAAGGATGGCCTCTCATAGTTATTGATTTAAAAGACTGTTTCTTTTCAATACCATTACAAGAAAAAGACAGAGAAAGATTTGCTTTCACAGTGCCTACTTATAATAATTCTCAACCAGTTAAAAGATTTCAATGGAGGGTCCTCCCACAGGAAATGTTGAATAGCCCAACTCTGTGCCAATATTTTGTACAACAGCCATTGGAAGTGATACGTAAAAAATTTCCTAAATCTATAATTTATCATTATATGGATGATATTTTACTAGCTGACTCAAATGCAGATACTTTAGAAAGAAATTTTGAAGACGTAAAGAAAATTTTGCCTTGCTGGGGATTACAAATTGCTCCTGAAAAGATACAAAGAGGAGATTCTATTAATTATTTAGGATATAAAATAGAGCTACAAAAAATTAGACCCCAAAAGGTGCAAATTAGGAGAGATAGACTACAGACTCTTAATGACTTTCAAAGATTATTTGGAAATATTTCTCATCTACAAACTATTGTTGGGGTAAAAAATGATGAACTGCATAATTTGTTCAAAACCTTAGAAGGTGACAAGGACCTAAATAGTCCAAGAGAGTTATCACCTGAAGCTGAGAAAGAATTGGCCTTGGTAGAAAAGAAAATACATGAAGGGCACATGGATCGTATTGATCCAAAGCTGTATTGCATTTTGGTTATTTTACCTTCTAGGCATTCTCCTACAGGAATATTAATGCAGAGGGAAGATATTATATTAGAATGGATATTTTTACCAAATAAACCAAACAAAAAATTAAAAACTTATGTGGAAAAAAATCTCTGACTTGATTTGGAAAGGAAAATTGAGACTTCGTCAATTAGCAGGAATAGACCCAGCAGAAATTGTCGTACCTTTAACTAAGGAGGACATTGAAAAATTATGGACAGAAAGTGAACCTTGGCAAAGAGCTTGCAGTAATTTTTTGGGAGAAATTAACAGCAAATATCCCAAAAGCGATAGAATTGATCTTATAAAGAGAGCTGATTGGATCTTGCCCCGAATTGTATGGGAAAAGCCCATATCTGGAGTTTGTACATTTTATACAGATGCCAACAAACAAGGAAAGGCAGGTTACAAATCAGAAAATTTAAGTAAAGTGGTTCAAAGTCCTTATAATTCAGTTCAAAAATCGGAATTATATGCTATTCTGTTGGTATTAATGGATTTTTCAGAACCTCTCAACATAGTAACTGACTCTCAGTATGCTGAAAGAGTAGTATTACATATTGAGACTGCAGAATTTATCCCTGATGCTTCAGAATTAACTTCATTATTTATTCAATTACAAGATACAATCAGGAAAAGGAGTCATCCTTTATATATAACTCACATTCGATCCCATACTGGTCTGCCAGGCCCTCTAGCACAAGGCAATGATGAGATTGATAAGTTATTAATAGGAAATGTGCTGGAGGCCTCATAATGTCATAAAAAACATCATGTCAATAGTAAAGGTTTAAAAAAGGATTTTTCCATAACCTGGCAACAAGCCAAAGAAATAGTAAAGAAATGTCCTACTTGCTCCTTCTACAATCAAACGCCATTACCAGCAGGATGTAACCCAAAGGGTACTCAAAGGAATGAAATCTGGCAGATGGACGTGTTTCACTTTGCAGAATTTGGAAAACTGAAATATGTACACCACACTATCGATACTTATTCAGGATTTCAGTGGGCAACTGCTTTGAGTTCTGAAAAAGCTGATTCTGTAATCACTCATTTGCTAGAAGTTATGGCCATCATGGGTATACCTGCACAAATCAAAACTGACAATGCTCCATCATATGTCTCTGTTAAAATGAAACAGTTTTTTGCTTATTACAATATAAAGCATATTACAGGCATACCACATAATCCTACAGGTCAAGCAGTTATAGAAAGATCAAACAGAACTTTAAAGGATATGCTAAATAAACAGAAAGGGGTAACAAAAACCCCCAGAAATAGACTGCATAATGCTCTATTAACTTTGAATTTTCTTAATGCCAATGAGAAAGGAACAACAGCTGCAGAGAGACATTGGATAATAGAAAAAACTACAGAATTAAATCAGCCTATATATTTTAAGGATGTGCTGACCTCAGAATGGAAACCAGGGTATGTGTTACATTGGGGACGAGGTTTTGCTTTTGTTTCTACAGGAGAAGATAAGTTGTGGGTACCATCAAAATTGATAAAGGTTCGATTTGAACAAGAGAAACCTCTTAATCAGAGGAGGTGATAGCTCATCAACCAACATGGACATCCAATTTAAACTAACTTATACCAGTAACACATGTCTTTTCATTTAATCAGATAATAACTTGCCAAAAAGGAACATCCCCAAAATTAGTCTTGGGGAAAGGTTTTTGTTTTTGTCTATTAGGATAATGAAGGTTAAGGAATCTGAAGAACACTGGACAAATAAGACAACTGAAGAAAAGGGACAAATCATCTATCCCAGGAAGCAGAGTGAAATGGCGTATGGGTATATATTATCTAAAAAATTTTATGTCTTCCTAAATGTTTGTTTCTGCTTTTCTCTAAAGATTTAACACTATTTGTCTTCTAATAGTCCCAGTCCAATTAAAATTTAAAGCTGACTTTGGAGTTGGAGAATGGCTCTCTCCTTCTTTAAACTCAAGCATGTTGTTAAAAGGAAAATGCAAACTCCCTGTATCATGCCAGAATATAAGAGCCATCTTCTGCTACGAGACAGGAGAAAAGCCAAATTAATTAAGGGACTATTCTATTACTAATCTCAACTCTTTGATTCTATTCTGATTCTTTAAACTTTTCTTAAAGTATAAATTTTATATCAAAACTTATAAGATTAATATATATATATATATATACATTTTAAACTTTGCTAAGATATGAATGGTCATATAGAGTACTGATTAATTCTAAAAAAAAGGCTTCAATTAGCTGCATATATATGTCTTTGTGTTCGAGTCTCTTACCAGTTTTCTGCAGGAATTCACGGCCAGGCCTAACATCAACTGAAGTCTCCAGGAAGAAGTTGGGGCCCCACAACAACAACAATTCCACGTGGACAATAATAACATCACTAAGCTGACAAACATCATCTACAGATCAGCTTTGAACTACAAGGTGCTCAGAGCAATTTTGAGATGACTAGCTGAGATGATCCAGTCTCAAAGACTACTTGAATAAGGACTTGAGATAAACCCTAAACTTTGGCATTATACACAGAATGGATAATGAAGGATATAGTTACCTTTCCTAGAATTTGACAATTAACCTAAAATTTTTCTTTCAGGATAAAGAGAACTTCGCCCATACCCAGCAGGAAGCAATTTTAAGAATACGACGCCCACATTCCCAAAGAGGTGGTGTGGGGTGGGTGGTTTTTTGGTCTTTATATGGGTTTTGGGTCTGGGATAATTTTCATTGTTTAGGGGGGTTGGTTACAAGTTGTTGTCAAGGGTTAGGAAAAAGACTAAGCAGATTAGATTTAAGGTTCTTATTTAAAAAAAAAAAAGAAAGAGAGAGAAAGAAAGAAGAAGAAAAAGACAATTACTAGTTTTAAAAACTTTACATTGGATTGGATTGTTTTATATTGTATACAAATTATATATATTGAAATTGATATTGTTAGAAAATGCTATATGTATATTTCTAATTGTACTTATATCGTTCATTTAACAATGCAATTTTCTGATCCTTGAATGTTATTATTACCACTAGGATATAAAGAAATGATAGTTAGTAGTTAGACATTACAATAGAACTTGTAGTCATATTAGATATGTTTTAAAAATTGAGCAGATATATTTTAGATAGGTCATCTTCAAACCCTTCAGAGATCTATAGAATATGGCATTTAAAATGTTTTAATAACTTAGAAAATTTTTCTTTTTTGTTATGACTATGAGACATGTCGGCTCCTGGCAGTACCAATCTACTTCAGAGAAAATATGGGCATTGAAGAAACTGCGTATGGAGTTAGCTTTCATTGTGGCAAAAGTTAGCCACTGGACAACAAAGTATCCTCGAATCAACTGATGACAAAATGGACAGACAGGACATGAAACAAAGGACTACTGATTCTTGCCTAAACAAGCGTGGTTATGGCTTTATCAAAAGGCATCTTCTGAGGCCAGGACAATATGGCACCATCCCTGACGTGGCCTTCGCAACTCGGAAAAGGTACAGTGCCCTTTTCTTTGAAGGCAGCTGAACAGGCAGTGGGCCGATGGCTTCTGATGTGCTATGGAACAGCAGCTGAAACAGTTATTCTTGAAGAGTAACTAAGCTCACGCCTCTCAATAGTAGACTGGCATTTGATAGA
This sequence comes from Peromyscus eremicus, assembly GCF_949786415.1. NCBI lineage: Eukaryota > Metazoa > Chordata > Mammalia > Rodentia > Cricetidae > Peromyscus > Peromyscus eremicus. The sequence continues at coordinate 130,438,623 of NC_081421.1, forward strand.
GAGATGTGGAGAAGAACGGGATGCTGAGATGAAGCCATATGTACACAGCCAAGAAGAATGGAGAGCTGAATTAAAAAAACCATCAACATTTTCCAGAATTTAAAATCCTGAATCATGACATGACACTAGTGAAATTCAGGTGTTTCTGGTGCATGGACTGCTCTCACCCAATGTGAGGTTGAACTGTTGACCTTGTGTACATCCTGTTTCACAAATGAGTCTGTCAGATATGCTAAGCCTATAGGCTGAAGATGATGCCCCAGCATTGCGGAGAAACCTCAGATGACTGTCCAGGCAGCTGGCTGTTTCTGTCAACTCACAAATTTTTTGGAAGTTGCTTGCATGCACTTTCTGTTTTTATTTTTGTTAGCTAATATTATTTCCTTCTTGGGTCTCTGAGGGAGTTGAAGATTAGTTAGTTATAGTTGAAGGTTAGTTAGTTATAGTTGAAGATTAATTAGGATAGAAAGTGAATTAGATACATTTTGGACTTAACAAAATAGGATAATGAAATTATTATCTCTGAATTTGTCAAATACAAATGGACTAGACATTGTTTAGACATTTATTATTTGTATATATTGTATATAGTTATTGTACTTTTGTATATAGTTTTTCTTTTGTTAGTTATAACCTTTTTCTTTTTTTTCCTTTTTATTAAAATAGAAAAGGGGAAATGTGGTGGTATTTTACTTGTACTGAAATGTGATTTTAATTGTATGTTAATAAATAAAGTTGCCTGGGGGTCAGAGTTTTAGAGCCATAGCAAGTGCGTTGCGGTGGTGGCGCACGCCTTTAAGGACCTGGAGGGCGGTACATACAGGCAGTGACAAGGCAGTCACGTGTTTAGTTTACAACCAATGAGAAGGCAGAACATCTAGACTATATAAAGACATACACACAGAAAGAGGCCCTCTTTTTCGGAGAGCTCTCTTGGCTGAAGCAGGATAGCTGAAGCAGGAAGGGTAAGGCTCTTAGTTCTGACCTCTTGGCTTTCTTCTCTGAATCAGCTCTGTGTTTCTTATTTAATAAGACGGTTGGTTACATCTACACCATTGCATTATAAAACTGAGAAGGAATAGCCAAAGGTTATTAGAAAACCAACCTTAATTTATCCAGTTACCATCCAAGAGTGACCACCAGATGATAGGTACCCTCAAGGCTATTTAGAAGTTAACTGGGATCCTATAGAAATGTTAGATTTGAAGAGATTTACGGAAGCAATTGTTCCATATGGTATGCATTCATCTTTATAAAGTAGATGTTAAATTCATAGGCCACTCAGAACAGAATTATTCCACAAGATTGGAAAGATTTAGTTAAAGCAGTATTAGAAGCTAGTCCTCAGTTACAATGGAAAACATGGTGGTGAGAGGAAGCTAAGATCATAGAACAACAAAGTAGTGTTAGAGGTATGGAAATTTCCCAAGAACAGTTTCTCATTGGGGCCCAGTTTGCTTATTTGCAGACAGATTAAATTTGTTAATCACATCTTGGCTCTATGCTGTACAGCAGCTTTGAATATTTGAGACAGGGTTGAAGAATCAGGAAAGAGGACTGGGTAATTTATTAAAATTATACAAGGCCCAAAAGAAGCCTTCACTGATTTTTCACAAAGACTGACTTCAGTTGTAAATAAAATGATATCAGATCAAGAAGTTAGACAAATATTAATTGAATTTTTGACTTTTGAAAATAATAATTCAGAATACAAAAGGGTTAATAGCCTTTAAAGGCAAGATCAGCACCCATTGAATGGATTAGAAATACAGCTGATACTGGATCTCATGCTTATGATGATATTTGGATAGGAGAAGTGATTTTTAAAAATTTTAAGAAAAATCAAATGGTTAGATGTCTTAATTGTGGTAAACCAAGTCATCAGAAATGAGATTATAGATAAGGCATTCCTAGTAACAATATTTCTTCTAGAGAGAATCCAAACAGAAGGCTCCAGCCTCCCGGAATTTCAGACAAATACCAGTGTGACAAAGGCTGACATTGGACTAATACACTCAGATCAACATGGGACAGAAAAGGTAACCCTTTGCCATCAGGAAATGCCTTAGGGGTGCCTCTAACAGGTCCCCATGTCAAATCTAGTTCAATCAATCCCTGTCAGACACTGCTCTAAATCCTGTGAAAACCATTTTAGCCAAAAGAAATCAGATCTAAAGTCTGATGGCAATCCCATAGTTGATTCTCTTGATATTTTGGTTGTGAGCATAGCCTTTAATGGCTGAACCACCTCTCCAGCCCCCACTGTCAATTCTTAATACCAGGCATACTGGGACTGCATGTCCTTTGTGACTTTCTTTTAGATTTGAAAATTTAGAGGCTGCTGAAGATAGGGCAGGTAAAGGAGAATGACTCTGAAACTACAGAGATAGTAAGTAGACTCTAGATCTGCCCATCATTTGAGAAAGTGTAAACAAAATTTAGGTGCAGAACTTTCATTGAAGACAATTATGCATGATATTAAGACAATCTAAACATGAATTTGGAAACTTTGAACTCTATCTCGAATGCTGGGACACAGGAAATCTCTCCCTATAAATGGCATTCCAACATGGGGCACTTACATGCACATAAGACCTGAGAAAGCTTTACAAAGGTTCTAAAAACACAGAAATGGAGTCAAATGAGACTTCCTGATAACAGCCTTTTTTTTAGGTGTGGCTCCTTTAAGAGGCCCTGCTACCAAACAGCTCATTTTAAAATGTAATGTATAATTAAGAAATACAAATTAATAGTAGTCAAACTTATAGTCATGTTAGGTAGGTTTCCAAGGTCATGTACAGATATATTTAAATAGACAGATGGTCTTCAAACACTTCAAAGACATATAGCATTTAATATGCTTAATAACCTAAAGCTTTTCATGACAGTGAGACACATCTGCTCCTGACAGCACTAATTTATTTTTTTTTTAAAGGATGATGGGCATTGAAAAACCTCCATATTGGAGTTTACTTTCTTTGTGGCAAAAGCTAGCCATTTGGGAAAAGAAACTGCTCAAACTGGACCAGCAGAACACACACACAAAGACTGTGACAGCCAAACTTTGCCAACACAAGGTAGGACAATTCTCCAAAATTCCCTGCTTCTCAAAAAAGTATTTCAGATATTCTAGGCATGTGGCCAAAGATCATGCCCCAATGTTATGCAAGAACTTTGGGTGACTGTCCAAGTAGCTGCTGTCCCTGTCATTAGGTAACATTATACTCTTCTGGGGTCTTTGAGGGAGTTAAAGACTAAATAATCAAACTTGTAATTTTCCTTTGTTACAATAAAAAGTAAATTAGGTATAAAACTTTAGACTCACAGAGATAAGATAGATAATAGAGTATTTTCTCTAAGTTTGCCAAATACAAATGGTCTGTATATTGTAACTGTAATTCTTACTTGATAACTGTTTTTGTTGTATATAATTTTACTATGTTAAAGTTAAAATTTTCCTTTTTAATTAGACCAAAAGGGGGAAATTCTGTGGAATAATCCTTCTATACACTGTGAAGAAATATTGCTCTCATTGTTAATAAAAAGCTGATCGGCTGATTGCTAGAAAGAATTTTGGGGGAAGAGAGAATGCTGAGGAAAAGAAAAGTGGAGTCTCAGAAGTTGAGAGCAGATACAGAGAGAAGCAAGATAAATGTGCCATGTTGAAAGAAAGTATCACCACTGAGCAGTGGTGGCGCATGCCTTTAATCCCAGCACTTGGGAGGCAGAGCCAGGCAGATCTCTGTGAGTTTGAGGCCAGCCTAGTCTACAGAGCGAGATCCAGGACAGGCACCAAAACTACACAGAGAAACCCTGTCTCAAAAAACCAAAAAAGAAAGAAGTTACCACCATGTGGCAGAGGGTAGATACAAAATATGGGTTAATTTAAAATGTAAAAGGTAGCTAGTAACAAGCCTGAGCTAACAACTGAGCATTATAATTAATAATAAGTCTCTGAGTGGTGATTTGGGAGCAGGTGCCAAGACACAGAGAAACTCTGCCTAAACCCTGTGGCCAAAAATTCCTCTAGGCTACATTTTAAAATGTGTTTGTTTCTAACTATATGAAACATTGTTCAACACTTTAAATATGGGCATTTGAACTCAACAACCAGTTTCAGCTAAGAAAATTTGCATGACCACACTATTTTATCATCTCATAATTCTTTGTCTATACAAAGCCTCATTGTATATAGTAGTGGTACTGGTACTGGTACACTTAACAGCTAGGTTAGGTGAATGATCAGCTGTAAGCCTGGATAAGTATCTTTAAGTCTTTAGATTTAAAAGACTTACTGTCAATCTTTTCTCTGTATCTCACTAATCCCCTCAAATTCTTAAGTAGATATAGGTACATAACTGTTGTATTAATGAGGCTTTTTGTTTTTGTTTTGTTTTGATTAGTAATTCTTTGAGGGAAGAAAGATGTTCTGGAGAGAACTATTATGTGGATGGTGTTAATTCAGAACCACATGGCCCGAAGAAGACTAAAAGTACTATGAAACAGAGGGAAATAATTCCTAACTTTGAAAACAAAACAAAACAAAAATACTGCCTCAAACCACAGAGACTCAGATGGGACCTTGAATGTGGTGGTTCCCACACTAAGGTGTACAAGGTGAGGAATGAGGTGTATATAGTCAAGGTGAGGCATTTCTGATATGACTTGAATTTCATATATCCTGTGAGGAATCTCTGAATGTATGTCTTGGCTTACTTCAATATGGTGGGAAAATAATCCATAACTAAAGAAAAAGGAACCAAACTGAGAGAACTTGTGATTTTACAGAACTACAAAGCACATTTGGAGGTGTTCTACAGATTCCCCACTGCCTAGACAAAGATGATGGTAGGATCCTGTACAGCCAAAACTCAAAAGCTTTTTTATAAACTGATAACCATAGAAATAGAAGCCAAGGAAAACTTTGTGAAATAAATGGATGCTTGGAGCTTTGTTTCAAAACCAAACAACCCGAAACTCTAACTTTTCTGCTCTTACACAATACAGAAGCCAGACCTATTAGGAGATCTACCCTTTAGTATTTTTCAAAAGCTAAATACACCATTATCTATTCAACTTGCTAATTCTAGGCCCAGTGTGCCTCTTTCAAGAAAAATTAGAACCAACATTGGGGACATAAGAAACAGAAAAGATAATCAACCAGAACAGATGTAAAATATAGCTACTAAGCAAGGATTAAGGTTTGCTGTGCAAAAGACTGTATAGCTAGCTATTCACCAAATTTCCTTGTATTCTGCTTCAAATATGTTCCAGTGTCTTTTGCAGTTAATTGTGCTTGTGTATATAGGAACTATCAGAATATGAAGCAAAGTGATCCAGGCCAATTATAGAACTGCCAGGTGGTTTCTCACTCCTCTATGACATAATCTTTCTTTTCTTTACAGTTCTCCTGTTTGAATAGCCATAAGCATAGGATCCTGGAAATCCACAAGTTGAAGATAAGAAAGTCATTAGATATAAAAGGCTTTTACACCTACATCTTTTGAAATAGCCTCCTGTTAATCATATCCAGATTAGTAGATATATCTAGATTAATGAAAAGCAAACATCTTTTTATTATGTCATAGTTCCTGCAACAATACTTTTACACTAACTGTTTCATATAAACATGAAGAAAGACTCACGAAAATCAGGGCCAAAAGGACCCTAGAAATCATCAAATCTCTGTCATTCTTCAGGAAGGTAGTTCAGAGAGATTAAATGATTTTTCAGGGCAGTGATGGTTCTAGAAGTAGAACCCATGATACATTCATTCTTTAGTTAGAATTAACTGAAAATGTACTAAGCCTAAAAGTGCAGCTTAAAATTAACATAACTGAAGAGTTCACTAGTAGAGCTGCATCCTTTGACTGAAGTAGCATCACTAGGAACTGGCTCTGGTCCTTCCTTTTGCTGTTCCTCCCTCATGCCAACTCTGTTTTCAAGCAAGCTTTCCACTTCTGGCAACATAATGTTCTCTAGCATCTCTAAGACAACCCCATCAAGAGATTTCACTTTAGCTACACTTAAAACAGAAATCCTAGAATGACTCTTTCTGATCATGCTCCAGTCAATAGTCATCTCTGAAGTAATTGCTAGATTAGCTAGATGTCAACCATTTCAGATCATAAGATCCAGGAGAGCCAGATGCCAGCATTCTTGTCTAATTATCTTGCTTTATATTTGCTTCCCTCCCAACACTATTGTCATCAGAGTACTGATCAAGAGTCCATCCACTGGAAATCTATAATGTGTTGGACTCTGTATAAGACACTGTTTCACTAAAAGCAAGACATAAAACATAAGAACACTTAATCATATGGGCTTGTTAGAACACGTATACAAATAATTACCTTATAACACCACAACCACAAAAGCAAGCCATCTGTTATATATAACTAGAACATGTCTATAGTTTGTGGTTGGGATTTCCTACCAGGTAATCAATTGCTTGTTTCTATCTACAGAAAAATCAGTTTAACTTGAAAGAGTGACAGAGTATATACAGTTTAAATGGATAATTTGAGAAAGAACAATGAAAATATGAGGGTTGGAAAATATAGAGTAGACTTGGGTTTCTCTTTCAGTTGTAAAGTACAATTTATGTCAATAAGCAAAAATTCACCTTACCAACACTAGTTTAAGTAAAATAAAGTGTATTTATCCCTTATATAACACTCTAAAAATTTGGGGGTAATAAGGCATCTTTATAGCCTTAAAAGCCCAGCTTCCTTCCATCTCTGCTGTTCTGGGTGGCTTTGTCCACTTTGGTGTAGTTGAAGGATTGCCAATGCAGTTCCCCAGCCAGTATTTCAAAGGAGAAATGGGGAAAGTCTCAAGAGAAAGGCATGATTTTTGCTTCTAACTGTTCAATTCAAAAGTTATGTACATTACTGTGAAGTTTGAGCTCCAAAGCCAGGGAAGGAGGGTTACAGGAATCCAGAAATATAAAGAAAACATGAAGAGCTATAGGCAAATGGAACATATTTTATTCACTCCAGATGAAGGTGTATGGTGATATATTGTGTACCCCAATAAAGCTTACCTGGAGATCAGAAGACAGAGCCAGCTACTAAATTAGACATAGAGGTCAGGCAGTGGTGCCACACATCTTTAATTCTCTCACTCAGGGGTCAGGGATCTGTCTGGATCTCTTAGTTCAAGGCCATACTGGACTACATGAGAGAAACAGAACCAGGCAGTGGTGACACACACCTTTAATCCCAGGGAGTAATATGGCAGAACACAGAAAGGTATATAAGGCATGAGGAAACAGGAACTCACTCTCTTGAGGCTAAGGATTTCATAGAGGTAAGCTAGTGTCTGGCTGTTCTGCTTCTCTGATCTTTCAGCTTTCACCCCAATATCTGGCTCTAGGTTTTTTATTATAAGACCTTTTAAGATTCATGTTACAAAGGTACTTACCCTTGGGCTCAAGAACATATTTATACAAAATCACACAAAAATAGCCAGAAATGGTTATACAATAGATTATGTCATTCATGGTTCCCTAGATATCTGATATTTAGCATCCTTGGGTGTCTTATTCCAGATGTCCACACCAGCACCATCATGTCTAAGTCTTTCTATGGCCACTACAGCCAGCCTTCTATTTCTTTCAATCACTTCTACTTATCTCCTCCTGATGACATGAGATGTTAGAGACCATCTTTTGTAATCAGAAGTTCTAGTATAGGATAAAACATTAGGCCACTGCTAACACCAAAATCATTCAATAGAAATAATAATTTAATTGAACAAGGAATGGTTAGAGAGAGCATACATGTATTAATTGCAAAATTATCATCACAAAATGTTGATGATCAGAAAGTTACATGTTTTGTCTAAGACCATACAACAATTAATCAAAGGAGTTAGTAGTGTGTTGCTTTTCTCAACTCATGCTGCTGTTTCAACTGTTTTCTCATATAAATTTATAAAAAAAGAAATAATTGCATACCAAAAGTGTTTGTACATGAAATATCAAAAGTAGGCATACTGATTTTTTGTTGGATGTGCAGTTGATGCTTATACAAATTTTAAAGTATTTTGATATATTATTTAATACAAAGTAGTACAGTCATAAAAATTCAAACACCACTTCTCTGATTTGAATGAGAAATGTCCTCTATAAGCTCATGTATTTGAACAGTTAGGCCCCCATTGTTGGCACTACTTGGGAAGATTATAGAATCTTTAAGAGCTGAAGACTTATAGAAAAAAGTATGTCAGTGCAGATGGGATTTAGGTTGTACAGCCTGGCCCCATGTTTTTTCCTCTTTCTCTGTTTCCTGTGTGCAGATGAAATATTGCCCTTCTGTTTTCTGACTGACAGATTAGCCTCATGATCCTACTGCCATGCCTTTCTGTCACTATGGATGGAATCCCTTCTTCTCTTCTAAGTTGATTTTAATCATAGTATTATATTACAACAACAAAAAATAACTAATACTACCACAAAAGTGGTCAAAAGTAAGTCAAATATAAGAGTGACCACCATGTATAGTTCTTGTGTACGTAATGAGGATTTTCAAAATTCTTTTGACTATTCCCAGAGTGAGAATGCTGTTTGTGATCTTTTTCCATTTTCTAGCAGGACTGAGGAAAAAGAGAGGACACAATCAACAGAACTTTTCTCAGTCACTGCAAACTGAGGTGATTCTTTGGTAAGGATGCTTTGGCACACATGGGTCCAGGTTATGGAGTAGAGATGCTTAGAATCTAGCCAACTGGGACTGGCTACCTGGATTGAATACTTAACATTTCTTCCTTCCTCTGCTCCAGCAAAACACTACACCTACATCCAAGTTGATAACATCTTTAGTGACTGAAAATACTGGCTTTCCTAATCAAGTTGACTAGCCAGACGATATTAAAGGTGTGTCATAGGGAAAGAGGAAACATAAGTCTTCTGTGTGATTTTCTGATATTGAGAACCAGGATTCTTTTTCCCCAAACTGAAGATATCTAAAAGCAGAATGGCTCTGTGATGTTTAGTTTTAAATGTCAGCTTGCCACAACCTGGGATTACCCAGAAAGAAAGCCTCAATTGAGAAACTATCTAGATCCTGTTGACCTGTCCATGATGTTTTGTCTTGACTGTTAATTGATATAGGAAGACCCAGAGTATTGTGAGGGGCACCATCCCCTAGGTAAGGGATTCTGAACTACACAGGACATGAGAAAGGTACATTCAAACAAACAGGCAGCATGGATGTATTTGTTTCTTTCTGCTCTTGACTATAGAAAAGACCAGCTGTTTCAAGCTCCTGCCTCTATGATTTTCTTGCAGTAATGGACTGTAACCTAGAGTCGTAAGCCAAATAAACCTTTTCTTCCTTATGCTACTTTCTGTAAGGGTATTTTACCATAGCAACAGAGACGAAACTGGAACAAATTCCTTCAAGATTATGCTCCAAAGCTTACTAAACATTACAGTGTAACAAAACTCTTAACCCTCCTAGCCTGAATGTCTTTATTGTAATTGGGGAAAGTTATATTCATGTAGTTGAAAAAAATCAGTGAGACAATGAGTATGAACACTACAATTGTAATAAATCTTTAAAAGGAAGGAGAACATTTAAATCCCCACTATGAATAGGCCGTATTACTTTATTCTTCCTTAAGTTCAAAAGGAGCTGTCGATATTAGCACAACAAAACCACAATCAAACTAATAAATGGGGATAAGACAACCAAAAATATTGGATGAAAACCAAATAATTGCCATTCCATAGAGATATGAAAATTTACAGATGGTATGGCTTTTGATTTCTTCATAATAAATAAGCACAAATTTTATAGCATTATTTATGATTTTAAATTTAGTCCAGAATTGGTAGTGCTTTTATTTTTCCATTTTATTATTACTTGTTTTTATTTTTAAAATTAATTTGGAACTATATATGAAGATTCTCTGGGCCATTCATATCTTGACCAGAACAAGAAACAAATTAAGCAAGTATGATAGTGTTTATAGTTAGTGAGTATCACTAATTCAGCCTTCCTCTTCCTATTTATAGATTTCTGTGTCAATACTTTATTTATTTTATGTGTTTGAGTGCTGTGGGATGGTCTGTATGTCAAATGTGTTGCTGATTGGTCAATAAATAAATCACTGATTGGCCAGTGGCCAGGCAGGAAGTGTAGGCGGGACTAACAGAAGAGAATTGAGAGAACAGGAAGCTGGGTGAGGGGAGGCACTGCCAGCCACCACCATGACAAGCCGCATGTGAAGATCCCGGTAAGCCACGAGCCATGTGGCAAGGTATAGATTTATGGAAATGGATTAATTTAAGCTGTAAGAACAGTTAGCAAGAAGCCTGCCATGGCCATATATTTTGTAAGCAATATAAGTCTCTGTGTTTACTTGGTTGGGTCTGAGGGGCTGTGGGACTGGCAGGTGAGAGAGATTTGTCTTGACTGTGGGTCAGGCAGGAAAACTCTAGCTACATATGAGTGTTTTTACTGCATGTATGTATGCATACTACTTGTATGCCTGGAGCCCATGGAGGTCAGAAAAAGACATTGAATCCCATGGAAATGGAGTTATAAACAGTTGTAAGCAATCATGTAGGTGTTAGGAATGGAACCTAAATCTCCTGCAAGAGCAACAAGTGCTTTCAACTATTGACTTAATTTCTCCAGCCCAGTGATATTTTTATTTAAAATTTATGTAAAATTCTGTTTCAACACAAGATTGTTCTTGATGGGAATAGGATGAGTTTAAAACTTTTTTTTTGTTTTTTTGTTTTTTTGTTTTTTGAGACAGGGTTTCTCTGTGTAGCTTTGTGCCTTTCCTGGAACTCACTTGGTAGCCCAGGCTGGCCTCGAACTCACAGAGATCCGCCTGGCTCTGCCTCCCAAGTGCTGAGATTAAAGGCGTGCGCCACCACCGCCCGGCGAGTTTCAAACATTTTAATTGTGATTTGATAGAGCTTTTTAAATTAAAGGCAGATTCCCCACCCCCAAGTGTTGTGGGATGTTCTGTTGCTCTGATTGGTTGATAAGTAAAAGGCTGATTGGCCAGTAGCCAGGCAGGAAGCATAGGCAGGATAAGCAGACAAAGAGAATTCTGGGAGAGGAAGGCTGAGTCAGGATATGTCAACCCGCCATCCAGAGAGCAGCATGTTGGCACACAGGTAAAGCCATGGAAAATGTGGCAACATACAGATTAACATAAATGGGCTGAGTTTAAATGTAAGAGCTGGTCAGTAGTAGGCCTGAGCTAATGGCCGAGCAGTTTTGATTAATATAAGCTTAATATAATATTAATAATAATATAAGTGATTATTTTATAAGTGGCTTCAGAGTCTGCGGGGCTGTACAGGACTGGAGAAAACTTCAGCTACACCCAAGCCATTTACAAGTTTACTAGCTCGCAGTTTTATGGTGTTGGCACTGTTGTGAACATGCATTTTCTTTTTTTAATTTTATTTTTTTATTTAAGAATTTTTTTATTTATTTTACATACCAACTACAGATCTCCCTCTCACCCCCCCACCCCACTGCCTCTCCCCCAACTTCCAGTACCCCCATCCCTTCCTCTGAAAGGATAAGGCCTCCCATGAAGAGTCAGCAAAGCTTGGTACATTCAGTTGAGGCAGGACCAAGCCCCTCTTCCTTGGAACATGCATTTTCTGTCTTGAGATACCAGTTAAAATGAGCAGGGCATTGTATCATCTCTCTCCCTTTCTACTATGACAGTCTTTCTAAACTAATTCTTGTTGCATAGACACAGATACCAGCATCCCTGTTCAGAGACTCATTTTTGAGACAGACTAAAACATATGCTATTCCTTTTCATTCACCTCTTCAACAGTATTCTTGCATGTTCATATGCTGTTTAGAGTTGTGAAAACAACAGCAACTCTTAGTTAGGCAATTGATTACAGAGTGTTTGAAAAATAAAACAATTTGTAAATTAGTGTATCTGTTTTGTTTTGGTGCTTTAAACACCTTAAGAGAGTTGTTGCAATGCCTCTAAGATTCCTTAGCATTTTCAACCAGACACTAGACCCCTTCCTCCATTCCTGGACTCTTATAATTTTCTTTTGCTTTACACAGTATGAAGAAGAGACACTATAAAGAAACTAGAAAATTCAGATATGCTTTTATCATTCATACATATTATAGAAGTCAAAGAAGAAAATTTAGAGATCTTAGAAATCTCTATTGTGAATGAAATAAATTGAAATAATGAACTTTTTTTTAAATATCATTTTTGGTTTTTTGTTTTTGAAGACAGGGTTTCTCTGTGTGGCCCTTGTTATCTTGGAACTCACTCTTAAACCAGGCTGGCCTTGAACTTAGTTATCCACCTGCCTCTGCCTCCCAAGTGTTGGGGTGCTAGGATTAAAGGCATGTGTCACCACCATCCAGATGAAATAATGAGGTTTTCAAGGAACAAAAAAAAAAGTTTTAAAATTATTTCAACCTATTGGGTTTCTGTGGTTACTATTTTTCTACAATACACCTAACTATTTACTTATTGTATTTTACATGTGAGATTCTAAGTGACTAATTTCTTTTTACAAAGATTTTGTTTTTTGCAGGGGGAGTGGGATGATATGGGGGTCACTAGGCTGGCCTCAAATTCACAGTTCTTCTGTCTTCATTTTCAAATACTGGAATGACAAGGCTATGTCACAATTCCTGGTCTCAATAGTTTTTTTTTTAATTCTTTCACATTTACTACTAAACTGATATTAATTTATTAATAAGAAAAATGAATACTATTGAATCATTTTAATAAATCCAATGCATATATACATGCTAAAATATGGTATCACGTCTTTGCAAAGTGTCAAAAAAATAAAAATGTGTGTGTGTGTGTGTGTGTGTGTGTGTGTGTGTGTAGCCTATATGTAATGTGTACCACATGTGTGCCTGGTGTTCAAGGAGGCATGAAGAGGGCATTGGATCTGCTGCAGCTGGAGTTAGAGACACTTGTGAGCTGCCTTGAAGGAGCTAGAAACTGAACCAAGAGTTTAGGCAATAACAAGTGCTTTTAACCACTGAGCCTTCTCTCTAGCCCATAATCTTAAGATTTTTTTTAATGAAGTCTTTATTTCTTGACAAGATACCTTAATTTTAAAGTGAGTATACTTTCATGAGTTAAATTAAAGCTACTTCTCTGATGCAGTAAATCCCATGTCAGATTATTAAATCTACAAAAAACTTTAATCACTTCTACTGGGAACTAAAATTTGTAATTTTGTTCAATTTTGTCTTATGCTCATTTTATGAAGTTTAGTTCCATCTAAAGAAAACTAAGATATCAAATTCTAACTTGGCAGTGAAATAAAACATAGGTATATTTGTTTTAAAGAATTAAGATTTCAAATTTGTTATCATAATGGATATCACATGCTACCTGTACTAATAAATTAGATTCACTGTAAGGTTTTCATTTACCCATCTATCACACATTGATCATGTCTGCCCTAGTTTCCTTTTCAGTTGCTGTGATAAAACATCCCAAGAAAAGCAGATAGGAGAGAAAGGGATAAAGTTAAGCTCACAATTCCAGGTTACAGCCCATCATGGCACAGAAGCAAAAGTGGCAGGAAGCCTGAAGGAGTTATTCAAACTCCAAGCCCAGGAAATGCTGCTGCTTGTAGTGAGTGGGTCTTCCTACCTTGATTAATGTACTCAAGACCCCCACAGGCCAACCTGGTCTAAATAATACATTTTCTAGACTCTCTTCCCAGGTGATTCTAACTGGTGTCAAGTAGACAGTTAAAATTAACCATCAAACTGCACCTTTATTTATCTACCATCATTCCTCTACTTTCCCTTCTCAGTTACTCCTTAGCTACTTTCAAGTCATATCCTCCCTCCCTCTCTCTCTCTCTCTCTCTCTCTCTCTCTCTCTCTCTCTCTCTCTCTGTGTGTGTGTGTGTGTGTGTGTGTGTGTGTGTGTGTATGTGTGTGTGTGTGTATGTGTAACTAAAAAGGACACCAAGACAAGAAGCATGCTCATATGTTTAGAAATATAAAATTTTGTCATTTGTTGGAGTTTTATAGGGGGGTGTATGAAATGTAAAAGTCTAGTTTCTTACAAAACTCTAGTGCTAAATGTGTCTCAGTTTTGTCTTTCTTTCCTGAGATAATTCCTTGCTTTGTAGTTCAGGCTGACTTAAAACTCATGATGATCTTCTTTTCTCAACCACAAGAGTGCTAGAATTGTAGGAATGAACCAACATACCAATGTTTGAAATAACAGTATTTGCAAAAGGAATATAATGTTCACAAAGTATGTTACATAATGACCTTAGTGGAGTATGGGTAGAATTTCAAAACAGCTATTTTATCTTATTAGTTGCTTATAACAAAACATATCCAACTTGATTTGGGATCCAGTGTATGTATCTCAATGATAGGGCATGTACTTGGCATGTGCAAAGATCCAAGTTCTCTCCTAACACAAGACAAAACTAAATAAACATGCACAGTGTCCAGCCTTCTGCAGGTCAGAGAGACTGGGAGTGAAATGCAGTCGGTGAGAAAAAACACAGAGACTACTTTTCTGAGGGATAAAAGCTTCTCTTTCATTTTATTATTCTTTCTGTTGCATATTCTACTCTCTTCTTTTTCTGTTCTCTTCTTCAACCCTGATGTTTCTCTTCTTTTTTTCCTGATGTCCTTCTTCTTCTTTTTCCTTCAGCATCTTTTCTTCTATACCTTTCCTGGTGTTTTCCTTCTAAATTCTTTATTTTTTCCCTTACAGCTTATATATCCCAACAAAACTTTCAAGCAAAGATTACAATTACAATCTTTCAACCACAAAGCTTACAATGTTGTTGCATTCTATTTTTTAAGTGAATGATTATAATAAATACAAGAAAAAAGCAATATCCATATCCCTTACATTATTAAACATTTTTTTTTTTTTTTTTGGTTTTTCGAGACAGGGTTTCTCTGTGTAGCTTTGCGCCTTTCCTGGAACTCACTTGGTAGTCCAGGCTGGCCTCGAACTCACAGAGATCCGCCTGGCTCTGCCTCCCGAGTGCTGGGATTAAAGGCGTGCGCCACCACCGCCCGGCTATTAAACATTTTATGTATTACAGGTGAAAAACAAATTATCCTCAAGAACCACATATATTCCTGTCTGAGCAACTTGTTATAGATTAATAGAGTGTAAGCAAGCAAAGTATTTTTGTTAGCCAGTTCTTTTACTGGCAGACTGCGTTTTGCAGTTAAAAGGACTGCATTTTGAGATTATAAAGAAGGGATCGATCACTTTGTTATTTATCTCAAAAGGTAATCTTATAAAAAAAACTTAAAAGGATCACAAATCTAAACTTTTATGTATGAAAAGCAATCAGTCAGCTTTACTTTAAATCCTCAGGGTGCACAACCACTCATCAATACTTTTTTATATCAAGAAGCTGAGGGCAGAAATGTGTACAAGGAATTAATCATCACCTTTGGACATCAACCCATCCTAGCAAGAAAGGTACATCAGCCAGCAATAGTCAGGCTGCCATTGTTTTTATTCCCTCACCTCAGTGAGTGCCTGTAGCATGAATCTTAAAAGGTCTTGTTAATAAAATAAACCCAGGGCCAGGATTTGGGGTGAACACTGAAAAATAAGAGAAACAGAACCAGCCACAGCTAACCTCACCACACCAATTTCTCAGCTGATCCTGTTTCCTCAGACTGGAAGCCTCTGTGTCCTCATCTGAATGGATCTCATCTGAACTATGCTCAAAAGCCTAAAAGCTTAACCAGCTCTAGTTCCTGGTTTTCACGCCTTATATACCTTTCTGCTTCTTGCCATCACTTCCTGGGATTAAAGGCGTGTGTCACCATGCCTGTCTGTTTCCAGTGTGGCTTTGAACTCAGAGATCCTGATGGATCTCTGCCTCCAGAATGCTAAGATTAAAGGTGTGTGTGCCACCATTTTCTGGCTTCTATATCTAGTGGCTGTTCTGTTCTCTGACCCCAGATAAGTTTATTAGGGTGAACAATATATTGGGGAACACATCACCACAAGTCCCTCCCTCAACTATTTAAAGTGTGCCTTTCTAAACTTCAAATTGTTCCCCAAGATTTTCTACTTCAAAGCCATTAACAAAAACATATTGACCTAACCTTCAGTCATTATTTAAAACTTTGCTTCAGCTATGATGCACACTGAAACACCTGAACAGATCTCCCAACATTAAGATAAAAAGAACTTGAGCTAGCCTAGCTTCTGGGACTCAACTGTTTTCCTTAATCATTAACCTAAGCCACATTCTATAGGACTTCTCATGAGAATTCATAAGTCCTAGCTGCATGACACTTCCTTGGTTCTATTTTCTATCCTCTGCAGCCCTTGCTTTATCAGGGGTGGAAGTAACACTATATCCTACCTCTTCCTATATTAATTTTCCAACCAAACTAACCTGTATCATAATCCCTTACTCTGCTTGTTAGAAACCTTTGATCATCAAAATTCTATTTAAACTAACACTATTATTGTATGAAATCATTACTTCAATTAAACAGTAGAGCTTAAGATGAAATCATCTTCATAATGATCCACAGGTAAAAATGCCCAATAGAACGGGATATTTCCATGAGATAGTCACACTACATTAAAGGCAGTAGGGATCTCCCCACTTTCATTCACATCATGCCAGATACCAGAGAAAAAGGGCAGTGGCAAACATGTAAAGGCACAACAGTAGCAAGAGACATTCTGAAGCTGAAGCCCTCCAGGGACTTGCCTATCTGAGATTCACTCATCAGTGCCTTGCATTCTGGTGGTTGAACTCCTGAAGTCAATTGCCACATGCTGCTCCTCTGACATGGCCACCGTCATAAATAAAACATTTTTTTTCAATGGCATATACATACAATCACTTTTTTGCTTATTCAGAACCCCATTAGACCAACCTAGAATTGGAGAAGCTTGTTTCACATTTCTTCTCATTCCTCATCACCAGTTCCATGGAGCTGGGGTTCTCATGGAGAATGATGAAGGCCAGAGGCAAATGAAATTCAAACCTCACAAGCTTGTTTAAAGCCTCTACTTGCTTTAATTCCACTCTTATATAGCCAGTCCAACATTAGGGAAATGTATTTCTTTCCAAAGGAATAGGTGTAAGTAAATTTAATGTACACATAAATACACATCTTCAATAAAATATATTTACATTAAGTGAAAAAATACAAAAATTATAAACAACATTAGGATAGCTTGGCTTTCAGACCTTTGAGATTTGTGTATAAAACATTGTGGATCAGTAATATAGGCAGAGCAGTTATTACAATGGATGATCAGGTAGGTTTTGTCTGTGCTCATAAATGCTTAATAATCTTGATGGTACTAAGAGTTTTTTTGAAGATTGGGGTCTAAAATATAGATAGAGCCAGGTGTGGTAGCTCATCCTTCTTTTAAGATTTATTTATTTTTATGTGCATTTGTGTTTGCCTGCATGTATGTCTGTGCAAGGGTGCCAGATCCCCCAGAACTGGAGTCACAGACAGTTGTGAGCTGCCATGTTGGTGGGTGTTGGGATGGAACCAAGGTCCTCTGGAAGAACAGTCAGTGCTCTTAACCACTGAGCCATCTCTCCAGCCCTATCATACCTTTAATTCAAGTACTCAGGAGGCAGAAGCAGGTGGATCTCTATGAGTTTGAGGCCAACCTGATCTACAGAGCTAGTTTCAGGACAGCCAGGGCTATGTAGAGAGACCCTGTTTCAAAAAAAAAATCTTTTTACTTTTAGAAGCATTTCTGTATATTATGCCAAGCATTAAAATGCATCATTGTCCCCTGAGTATGAGTGAGATGAAAATTGATTATTTATAACATAATTCTATATTATAATGATGCCTAAACCTTTATTAAGGGTAATTATTAAAGTTAGAGTAAACTTTTCTATTGTTGAAGCTAGAAGTATTTCTTTAATTATGAAATACTTATCTGAATGTAAAGCTGTTCTTAGTATGAGCCAGGTACTGTTATAGTTCACAGACATATTAGCTCATCAGCTTTATAACTCTTTGTCAGTTATATATTATAGTTACCCCAGTCTACAGCTAGAGAAATTGGAAGACAAATTGTTCTAAAAACTTAACCAGCCTGGGTGTGGAGGCACATACCTTTAACCCCAACACTCTCGAAACAGAGGCAGAAAGGTTTTTATAAGGTCAAGCCCAGCCTAGTCTACATAGTGAGTTCCAGACCAACCAAGGCTACATAATCAACCCTTAATCAAATTCACAAAAGAATCTTGATAACAATGATTCAAGTCCAGGGTTCCTCAGCTCTCCTAATCTTAACTCTGAGCTAACTTACAGTCTATGTGGCTCAGGCTGCCCTGGAGCTTGAGATTCTCTATTCTCAATTTCCCAAGTGCTGACATTACAGACTTGTACAACTGTGCCTGGCTTTATTGAGCAGTGTGTGTGTGTGTGTGTGTGTGTGTGTGTGTGTGTGTGTGTGTATGTGTGTGTGTGTCCTTGTGTAGTATATGCATATGAATGTATTCATGTGTATAAATGTGTATACACTAGTATGTGCTTGTGGAAACCACAGTTTAATGTCATATGTCTTTTTCTATCACTCTCTACTTTTGAAACACGTATTTTTTAAAATTTATTTTATATCCCAACCACATTTTACCCTCCTTTCTCTTCTTCCATTCCCTTCCCCCACCTCCCCTCTGCCTCCCCCAACCTTAATCCACTCCTCCTCTGTTTCTGTTCAGAAAGGTGCAGGCCTCCCATGGGTATCAACAAAGCATGGCATATCAAGACTAAGCATCTCCCCTTCTATTAAAGCTGGGCAAGGCAATCCAGTATAAGGAACAGGTTCCCAAAAGCTCACCAAAATGTTAGGGACAGCCCCTGCTTCCATTGCTAGGAGTCCCACAAGGAAACTAAGTTACACAACTGTCACATATGTGTAGAGGGCCTAGGTGGATCACAAAACATGTATTTTTAAATTTAGCCTTTTAGAATTTCATACATGAATATAACATATTACAATTATATTTTCCCCTTATCCCTCAACTCTTTGTGAATTTGCTTCCCAGTTCCACCTCTCAACTTCTTTGTTTTTTTAATAGCTTACTGATTACTGTTCATATATACATCAGTTTGGGCCCAATCACTGGAACACTGTCAATCTATCAGGGACCACACACTTGAAGAAAACTGACTCTTCTCCTACCAGCCATCAACTGTCATAGCAGGGGTGGTATTTTGAATGCCCTCCCACCTCCATGCTGGACCATTTAATGACTTGATCTTGTGCAGGTAACTATTGCTGCTATGAGCTCATGAATGAATGATCTTACCATGTCCAGAAGACACTGTTTAACTCCAATCCTCCACTATACCTCTGGCTCTCACAATGTTTCTGTGCAGCCTCTCATGATGTTCCCTGAGCCTTGGAAGTATAGGATGTGATATTAGATGTTCACATAGGGCTGAGTACCCCACAATCATACAATATCTGAATTTTGACCAGTTGTGTGTTAATTGCCATCCACTGTACAAAGATGATACTTGGATGGACTCTGTGATATATTAATCTACAGGTATAAAGATATGTATTTAGAAAGCAGTTTGATTCTAAATCAATTCAGTAAAATGATGGTAGTAGATTCATCCTTAGGGCTTATGAACTCCCCATCCATGGGTTCTTGGTCAGATTTAGAGAATTAGATATGAGTTTTCTTCTGTGGAATAGGCTTAAATACAATAAAAAAACAGTTGATTATCCCCATAATATTTATATCACTATTATGTTATTGGGCATGTCTTGTCAAGCTGGTAATTATTGTATCTCTCAGGGGCCACAGCTGGGTAAGAGAGTTGATGATTTTTCTCCCCTTACCTTATTTTTTGAGACAGGATCTCTCCTAAACTTGGAACTCACCAATTGGCTAGACTAGATGGCCAGAAAATCCCAGTATCCTCCTGTCTCAGCCTCTCTATTAGTAGGGTTATAGGTTCAGGTTCCAAAACAAAGGCCTCAAGTTTATGGGACAAACACTTTACTTAGTAAGACATACTCTAGCCAAAGAATTAAAAATTTACATTTGTTACAAATATTTGAAATTACATTTATTTATTGCATTCTGTATGTGTGTGGGCTTGTGCTTACCACAGAAGCATGTATGGAGATTAGAGGATAACTTGTGGGAGTTTGTTCTCTCCTTCGACCATTTGGGTCTCAAGGGCATCAGGCTCGGTGGGTAAAGGCATTTTCTGCTGAGTCTTCAACTAAAATAAAAAATATTTTATTTATGGTAAGGGAGGCTGTGTGTGTGTCACAGTGTGTGTGTGTGGCAGTCAAAGGACAGCTTGTGGGAATTTGGTTTTCTCTTTTCAATATGTGGGTCCTATGTATTGAACTCAGGTCATCAGGCTTAGTGGGTGAATGCATTTGTAACTAAACCATCTTGAAGGCTCCCACACATGTTGTTGTTTGACTTTTTTTTCTGAGACAGGGTCTCTCTATAGCTTTGGATGGCCTGGAACTCACTATGTAGACCAGGCTGGACTCCCATAAGAGATCTGCCTGCATGTGTTTCCCAACGGCTGAAACAGATTTAAGGCATCATTTTTGGCTCCCCAAGTATTTTTTTTTTAAGATTTGTTTTATTTATTATATAAACAGTATTCTTTCTGCCAATTTTGCCTGTATGCCAGAAGAGGGAATCAGATCTCATTATAGATGGTTGTGAGCCACCATGTGGTTGCTGGGAATTGAACTCATTACCTCTGGAAGAGCAGTCAGTGCTCTTAACCTCTGAGCCATCTCTCCAGCCCTATTTTTTTTTAACACAGAGAAACTTATAATTCTCTAACATTGTATCAAGGATTAATTATAGAAGAAACAATGAACAGACACATGCATACATACACACACTCACATATATATTTGCTTATGAAAGTATGGCTCCTCGGCAGGGGCAGAATGGCAGTGGTGCATGCCTTTAATCCAGCACTCGGGAGGCAGAGCCAGTAGATCTCTGTGAGTTCAAGGCCAGCCTGGACTACAGAGTGAGGTTCAGGAGAGGCACCAAAACTATACAGAGAAACCCTGTCTCGAAAAACCAAAAAAAAAGAAAAAAAAAGAAAAAAAAGAAGAAAAGAAAGTATGGCTCCTCTAGGTGTCTTTTAACATTTGTAAAACCTAGTTATAAATCACAAATCATCTGCTTTGTGTTCTTAAATATTAAGATGATCATTGAGGTATTGTTACATCAACAGTAAAATGATGTACTCTTGTCACTTGTTTTGTACCTCATCCTCTCTTACTCAGATCACCTTTCTGCTTAAATAACTTCTTTGCAGGTATGCCAATTAAATTACATTCTTTTTTTTACATTCTTTATTAAATAGCTGATAACCATTTTAATTACAGTTAGATACTTTGATGTTAATAAAATTATCCTAGAAGAAAGTGAATGTTAGCATTAAAGTTATCTAAATTTTTAAGGCTACCATAGTTAACAACTCTATCATTTTTCTGTTCCCTCAGCTGAGAATTATGTCTCTAAGAGTTGAGGTTAGACTGTAGCTCAGTATTTAAAGGGGAGCTTTGCCCCATAACACTACTATCTAATATATACTTACCCCTAGCCCTTCGGGCTTACAGTGTAATTAAAAGGCATGGTTATTAAAATCACATGATTACTTATCCTGTGTTATAGAAGATTGATAGATGTCTTCTCAAAAAATAAATTCAACTTTAAGGGATTTAAAAAACTATCTCAATATAATTTTTGTTTCTCTCCCCACCTCTCTTTTAATAGACAGTCACTACATAGCCCAGGTAAGCCTTGAGCTCACAATTCTCCTGCTTTATAGCCTTGTGAATGCTGGGATTTCAGGTATATGCCAGGATGTCTGACCAAAGTAAATCTTGAGTATATAAAATCATGTTTTCTTAAGTACTGGAAAGAAGAAAAGATAAACCTAAAGATCCCCCTATGAAAGAAAAACAGTAGAAAGCACTGATGAATTATCTGTAACTGAATTATGTAAATATATTGTATTTATTTTTAAAGCTAGCTTTTAAAAAAATAACAAGTCAAAGTTAAGTAAGACAGGAAATCTTTATGGTCTTAAAGGAATGTCTGGACATTTTTCTGGGACTTTCAAAATAAACACACATGTTTAGCCACTTCTTTAATTATTTTTATATTTTTAACTGTTTTAGAGATAGGTTTATATACATCCCCAAACTGTCCTCAAACTTGGTATGTAACCTAGGATGATTTGAACTGCTGAGTCTGCTGTCCTAACTTCTAAGTACTCTAGGGATACATCTGTTGTGCATCAGTTTCCTCAGAGATTAAAACCTTCCAGGGACACTCCTTAAACTGAAGGGTAAACAACTCAAAATAAGTTCAGGAAGTCCTGGAAACTGACCAGATTCTCTACATCCCTCACTGCCAAAGTACTAAAAGCTGGGAGTCCCTCTCAGAGGAATGAGGGAAACTACAAAGAAGTCTCTGAGACAAGACCAGCCACCTAGAAGAGGTTTAGACCAACTGAGGTACCTGGAAAGTAAACTCTCCAACCTGTTGAGTTGCCTATAGGCTTAGCAGTGCATTCTAGGTCCACAGCTTTGTGAACTGTCACCCATACTGGGGTGAGCTTGGTGATGCAGCTTCTTTGGGTCATTTCTTCTCCTGAAAGTAACCCCTCAACCATATTCCTGTAAGCAACCCTAATAAAACTCCTTGGTTCACCAAGTTGGACTTTGTTGGTATCTGTACTTTGTGCTTTGTGTTGTGGTGGTGTAGTGGGTTCCCTATGTGGAGTGAGTAGCCATGTGTTGTGTTTCCCCAGGAAAACTTTCGTCATACAACAATGTCATGGAGCCTGGCTTATGTGGTGCTTGGGATGGAACCCAGGGCTTTGTGTATTCTAGGTGAGCAATTTACAAACTAAGCTTTGTCTTCAGTCCTCAGGCTACTTTAATTTATTACAGCAATCAAACTGGGTGTGGTATCCCATGCCTTTTGATCTCAGGAGGCAGAAGCACATGGGATCTCTGTGAGTTCAAGGCCAGTCTGGTTTACAAAGCAACTTCCAGGACAGCCAGGCTGTTTGACAGAGAAAACCTGTCTCAAAAAACCAAAACCAACCAACCAACGAACCTAACAACAACAACAACAACAAAAAACCCTAAAAACAATAATAACAAATTAATAGGCCAATGTTTTTTCAAAGTAAACAAAATATGTAAATAGGAGATAAATTGTAAATTTACACGTTATCTACCCTCCTTAGAGGAAACTATAGGTAAAGTTTCACTTTTACTATTTATGTTAATCTGCTACTGTAGCCCTAACAAAATACAAGTCTGAATGGTTGGACAAGAGCAGTTTCCTTCTTCACATTCCTGGAGTCTGAAGCACAAGATCAAGGTGTCACTAGACTTAGTCTTCTGAGGCCACTGGTTCTCAACCTTGCTAATGCTGCAACCTTTTAACACAATTCCTTATGTGTGGTGACCCCCCAACCATAAATTGTTTCATTGCTACTTCATTGTCATTGGTTGGGTTTTTCCCCCTCTTTTTACTCTGTTCACACACATACATACACCACCACCAACAGCAACATTTTTTTACAAGATTCATCAATGGAAGAAATAAAATAATTTACTAGGTCAACATATTAAAATGTCAATTCTTGATAAACTGATCTAAAGATTCATTGTAATCTTAGACAAAATTCCATCTAGAGAGTGTTGTTACATACGTGCAGAGATGTTGAAATTTCTGTTTAAGAGGAATCATAGGTCTTTATGTAAAGCAGAACAATAAAGCTTTAAATTAAAAGCATAGGAGAATATCTTCATGAAATTGAAGTAATTTTAAAATGTAGTAGTCACACAAAGCAATAAAAAGGAAGACTGATATATCAAGTTTAATGGATATGATGGCACATGCCTATAATATGAAATACTTGTGAGGTTGGTGTAAGAATATTGAAAGCTTGAGGTCAGTCTTGAACACAGAGTTCAAGGCCATTTTGGGTGCTTACCAAGACTCTGCCTCAAAATAAAAACATAAAACACTAAGGATGCATGCAGCTCAGTATAAGATCAGCCTATTATGCACAAAACTACGTTCTATCTTTAGTAACACACACACACACACACACACACACACACACACACACACGTTTCCGCTTATGAAAAAACTACTAAGAGAAAAGATAAGCTATAATCCTGGAAATAGATCTGCATTTAGAGTATATAAAGAATTCCCACAAATACATAAGAAAAGTCAACCAGCTTAAATATTTAAAAATTAATTAAATATTTCTTTAAATCATATGTGACCACAAGTCATCAGCATTAAACAAATTAAAATCTCTAAGGATGTGCTCCTATGTTCCCACCAGAATGACTCAAATTTGAGACTAGCATTGCTGAGTGATGGTGAATATGGAGAATAACTGGAGCTCACATTTCTCATATGAGTGTATGTTGGCATACCCACTTTGAGGTATTGTTGGGCCATATACAGTAATACCAAGAGCACCTGCATTTATTTATATGTTGAATATGATGATTGTGTGTCTACCAAAAGATGAATATAAGAATGTTCATGATAGTTTTTAATATTAATAGCCTCAAATGAAACAACTCAAATATTATATGAATTGCAACATAGTTACACATTAAATGAAATAAACTAATGATCTTGGACTTCCAGCCTCAGAGCTGAGAGAAAAATAAAACCTTTGTTGTTTAATTCACAATCTATAATATTTTGTTATGACAGTCCTCACAAATTAATACAATATTCATAAGTAAAAACTCATCAATGTATTAGCTATGGTATATATACTTTGGTTAAGCAGTAACTTTAAAATTAAAGCAAACTCTTGTTTCCTCTTGGCAAACAGCCCAACTTTTTGCCAGCACATCCATTCTACTCTTACAGTTTTCTGCATGCTCAGCACTAGTTTTGATTGTCTTTTTGTCTCTATACCAGACTCTTCAACAATAGCATTCTGCCTCATGTTTCCAAAGAAAAAACAGAAGAATGGGGTATTGAGGATTGTTGAAAATTGTATGATTTCGTTTTTTTCAACACTGAAGTAAGCTGCAAACCAGACTCTCATTTCTGGATCAACCAGTAACCTTTGAGCAACTCTGATGTTTGTCTTCCCTTCCTTGTGTAACTACTTTCTCTTACGGACAATAGTGATAATTATAATTGGAAAGACCTCCAAGGTTGTGAATATTACTGAGATAGCATCTTAAAATTGTATGAAAATGGTTCTACACAAATAAAGGGAAGGTGTTATTATCACCAGTCTAGTAATAAACATGATTTAAAATGATAGCTTTCAGAGATGTATAATCTTAATGACTTTTTTTCTCCGCCTTTGTGTTCCTGTTTCACATGGCTATAGGACTTCAGCTCAGTTTGCCAGGATCACACATGTACCAACTCTTCAGCTAGACCATAATTTGTAATTGTTACTATTCTCCGATCTTAACTTTATCCATCTATATAGTTTTCTTTATTTGAAAAGTAACTACTCACATTTCATAACAACTAGAATTATCTTTTTTCTCTGAAGACTTGTGGGGAGTTTTTCTTCTCCTCTAATGCAAAATAAACTACTCTCTCATTATTCCTGTCTCAAAATGTTAACATAGCCCTATGTGATAACACAATAACACCATCTATTGTTGCTACTACAGCAGGCCTTTAAGTAGTGTCACCCTGTCAAGACTCTGATCTAAGTCCTTAATGTATATTAAAACTTAAAATCCTAGCAGCAATCATACAAATCTGCTACTACGAAGAGAAATGAGGTGTAAATGGTATAAATGATTTCTCAAAGGTCACAGGGAGTAAATTCCAAGTGTATGGTAGCCCCAGTGAAATGCACAAATTGGTTACTATGATTTGAATGTAGTCCCAGTTCATATGTGGATACTTAATCTCTAATTTTTCATTAATAGTATTGAGGGGTAGGGATCTGAGGGTGGGTAGTTAGAATTAGGAAGAGTCATTAAGAGGACAGGCCTTATCTGCCCCATTATTGGATGCCTTCAACCATGTTAGCAAGAAAACTTGATGCCAAGCAGAGCAGTCACTGTGCTCCATCAAATAAGCTTCTGTTCTGTTATTTATCTGAATTCACAAATTTGTTATACTAACAGAAAAATACTATGGCAGTGCTTGATAAATGTCTGCTGAATAGGAAGATGGTTGAATAAATACAAATGCCTTAACTTTCATACCCAGAAAGTACCTAAAACTTTGTGTTAAATGATCTGAGAAATCTAAAATTCCAAGGAATTCTCAAATATATCTTAAAAGACTAGATTTATCTTTTTATGTGTGTTGTGCTAGGCATGGAACCAAGACCTCACCCATGAGAGCCAAATGTAAGTGTTCTATCACTGAGCCACATGCTCAATGCTTCAATTTTTATGTTGAGAAGGCTTCACTAAATTACAAAGGTTGCTCTGGAACTATCCTCCAGTCTTAGCCTCCCAATGTTTTAGTCTAAGTCTAATAATATTTGGAAAGTGTTCATTTTCAGGTTTTTCTGGGATATTAGTTTGACTTTTTATTTGGTTTTCTTTCTGTAAATCTTGAGTACAAAGGTAACTAAAGAGGAAAACCTTGCCTATTTTATAAAAGGCGCTATAAAAATTAAATAGGCATTTCATACATATATACATATAAATATACGTGCACACATAATATATCAGTGTTTAGAATACAGAAGACCTTAAGGGTTGTTACTTTACTGTTATTAGAGTAAAAATCAGAATATAGTAACTATTAAGTGCCTGAACTTTGTTACTTCTCTGATTGAGCTAAAATTCTTGCTTAAATATGATCAGCTTTATGATTTTGAGCCAAAGCTTTTTCTTAAGGTTAGAGTACTGCATGAAATAGAATAGCAGTTGTATTTATCTCTGAGGTTGTGGTTATACTTGAAACATTTAGTCCTCATCACAACTACCTGACATTCACGGTATCATGCTATTTTAGTTCTAAGGGTTGTGTACTTGGACACTGTACTGCACTTCACATAAGGGCTGTTACATAGTATGTACAAGTGTTGTTATTATGATATTTATGGTTTCTGACATGCTCAGTACTTGTTCACAACATTGATAAGAAAGTCTAGATATTTGGAGGATTTTCATGTTGGGTTTCTAGATAACCAGCCTTTGAATTAAGTAATGTAACAGGCCGAACCCTACAAGATAGTAGCTTGGTGAAACCTTCACAGGATTAATTGAATTGTTCCAAAAGCTATGTTACAAATAGTAAGACCTGAAGTAGAGTGTGAATTATACACAATGAGCATAAACAAGTATCTTGGAGAATCTGGATACAAAGGTCATTAGATATTAGATATCATTACTCAGTGAGATTTTGTTGATGTGGCCTTTATAAGGCAGCCTTGATTCATAAGCAATAGGAAGACACTGATGAGTTATGTTCAGAAAGTAAGGAAGACAGATCAGTGTTTTATAATAATGTATACACTGGACTGTTTATTTTAGGAAACCAGAGAGTAGAGACCTGATAGACAAGGTATTCTACAGTCCAAGTTAGAGAGGTGATGAGGGTCAGCCTTGCAGAGAAGAAAACCTAGCTCTTCATGAATAAGGTAGTGAAATCTGGTTGAGGTAACTGGTAGGATGTATGGGTCATAGATAAACAATGACTTTGAGTTATGTAGCTTGAGTCACTGGAATGCTGGAAAGACTTTATTTGGTGGCACATGCGGTTTCTCTAGGCAGAAAAGTCAAGGAAACATTTGACTGTATAGGTTCAAAGTTTAGGTATGAGGTCTAGTTCAAAGATATTGATTACTCACACACTTTGAGAAGAAAAGAAGTGAAGGAGAAACTTCTCAGAATTGCTAGTGAGTAGAGGAGCTGGAGCCAGTTTAAGAAAAGATGCTAGATCAGTAAGAGAAAATAAGAGAGAGCAAAGTTGCTGAAGCTGGGGAAGGGAGGAATGTTATAAGATGTCAAGTAGGAACATCGACAGAGAATTCACTGGTGGCATCTGCCAGATAGTCAGAGGAACACTAGGTCTGGGATCTATATTATGAAAATGGCTGGGGATGACAGCAGAAGTGAGGTTCCAAAGACAGCAAAGGGAACTTCCCAGAAGTTGGATTCTAAGGGAAGGCATTCATTGAGTCAGATTCATTCAATGGGTAGGAAATGAAGGGCTTAAGGGGAAAAAGAATTTTCACTGCAGGAAAACTTGAAAGACTAAGGGTAGATATGAAACAAAAATCACTGAAAAAGAAAATTCTAGAAGGTGATAGAAGGTAATATTGGTGATAGCAAACCACTGTTTTCTATGCCAGATATGTGACATCTTATAAACATACAATATATATGAGCAAAATGAAAGAAGTATCATCAAAGCATTTGGATTTCAATTGTGAGGTTAGTTATGTATCAGAAATAGTGAATCTTCTACCTCATAAATTGCTACTTAAAATGGATATTTATAAGATTTGGAGAGATGGCTCAGCAAATAAAGGCACTTGCTGTTAAAGCCAATGACCTCAGTTCTATCCCCCAAACCAACATGATGGAAAAAAAGAACTTATTTACATATGTTGTCCTCTGACTTCCATACACGTGCTGTGGCATGCATGGAACCCCACCCCCCCACACACAATAAATAAATAAATTAAATAAATACTTGTAAAGTACCTAAAACTCTTAGGCAAAGAATTCCCAACATGACAACAAAATAATAAAAACTATAGGTAGCAATTTATAGATTATCTGAGTCAAAATTAGTTTTATGCTGCATGTCTTCTGTATAATGTGTATTTTTCAAAGGTGCATTCAACATACTATGGAATTTTATTTAACAATTACTTGCACGAGTCATTCAACTTGAAAATTGGTTTTCACCTTGGAAAATCCCTTAGCAGAAAACATTACAATCAAAGTAATAATTGTCATTACTTAAGGGTCATTGGAGGAAATTTGCTCTGAATTGGAGTCAAGTCACAAGAAAGAGACAAGAGTAAGCCATAAGAAGAGGAGAGAACTACAAACTCCAAAATGCTTATCGCAGAAACAACAAGGAAAGCTTTTCTGAACTCAACGGGAGAAGGAATGAACATCTGGGGATGACATGGTTGAATTATACTTACTTTCAGAGCCTTGCATGGTATTTTCTTTAAGTTGTCTCTTTTGGTGGGTTCAAGATATAGTGGACATGAAGGAGAACAAAGCTGAGACTAGGTCACAGGGCCTTCCACATGAGGTCCCTGGTAGCATCTGTTGAAATCTCTCAAATGATGCATTTGGTGACAAGATATCTTGCATCTACTTGAGAATTTCAGGTCCCTAGTTTACTAGCAGTGTGTGGTGCTGTGAATATTGCTCTGTATAAATAAAATGCTGATTGGCCAGTAGCCAGGCAGGAAGTATAGGCAGGACAAGCACAGAAGAGAATTCTGGGAAGTGGAAGGCTGAGGCAGAGAGACACTGCCAGCTGCTGTGATGAGAAGCAACATGTTAAGATACCGGTGAGCCACAAGCCACCTGGCAACTTATAGATTAATAGAAATGGGTTAATTTAAGATATAAGAACAGTTAGCAAGAAGTCTGCCACAGCCATACAGTTTGTAAGCAATATAAGTCTCTATGTGTTTACTTGGTTAGATCTGAGTGGCTGTGGGACTTGTGGGTAAGAGAGATTTGTCCTGACTGTGGGCAAGGCAGGAAAACTCTAGCTACAGTGTGGATCAATTGTTCTTTTTAGAATGCTGATAAAATAACCTATTTCATAGGATGGAATAGTTACATGGGTTAATGGCGATATTTATGCAATTAAGAGGTTTGCTGGTATACAGAAAAACAATAATCACTGGGTCTCCTTGCTACTTAGTTGTTATTGGCATGCTAGTGCAAACAGTTAGCTTCTACTACGTGGGATGTATAGGAATTACCTGTCCCCCACTCTTAGTTATCTAAGTTTCTTGTAACCAATGCATAGTAGAAGTAGGAGAGTAGTTTGATGTATTCTACTCTATATTATTCTTGTATTTCTGCCTTGTATTCCCCCATACACTCCAACTTGTGTTTATGAAACACTGCCTTTGACGTGCTTTACAGTAACTCTGAGATACTCTGCAATGACTTTGGTTGGGTAACAGTGGACTTCTGGACTGTGTCAGAGTCAGATTTTTCCCTTGCTAGGACATGAATTGTGGCTGTCTAAGGTATATTTCTGCCATCAGCTGTCTGTGTGTCAGGGAGGGAGAGCTTTCTGAGTTTCTGAGCAGCTAAGGACTGGACGTCGTCCACTTATCAATCATCCATTCACAGAATCTATACAGTAATTCTGTGTCACAGTGCAGGTTATTGTGGGTCAGCAGGACACCTGTGTACTACTGCCACATATAGGGAGGAGCAAAGAGAGGATCTGTGAGTTTACATAGTACAGAGGCTCTGGGGAGGCCAAATAATCTTAAGGATGTTGTGGGGGGGGGGGCAGTTAGTTTGGATCCTGTATCTACATGATAAAAGAGAGTAAGGCCCTTGCTCTACCTCTACTCTAGCAAACCAACACGGGCCATCTGAAACTTTGGACGCACCCTAGCTCTCTCCTGCAGCCTCTTTCAAGTCTGGGAAACAACAAAAAGCTTCAAGTTGCTGGCTGCATCACACCAAGAGGCTTCTGGAAACCTATAAAGTTTTTTACCTGCCCTTCCAGGTTGCCTGGGTTCAAAGAGGTAATTTAATAAGAGAGACTATAATTAGGGGATTTATGGTTTGTTTTGTTTTGTTCTGCTCTCTGGGAACAGAAACTGCCTCCCTTATAATTGTAACATTTGTTGAATGCTTTCTCTGTGTTTGGCATAATTACATTTTTTTCTTTAATATTCATTATGACATGTTTAGTATTTTAAAGAATTGAAAAAAGTAAGATTTAAAAGGTAGGTCACATTCCTTGGTTATATAATCAGTAAGACATAAGGATAGGACTGAATAAGGCTAATGTTTGAAATATATATGGAATATGAATGGGAAGGTGAAATGGAAATCTTATGGTAGCAGTGAGTTCTGGATGGAACTGTGGGTGTATATTAAACTATTTCATATGAAGATCAGGTTGAAGTGTTTAGATTTAAAGAATTCCTTTGTAAGATTAGTGTGTGAAAGGATGTGCTAGGAAAGATCCTTTATTTACATATAAAATAAGACAATGACATCCCTAGAAAAGGAAGGAAGAGGTAGAATGGACACATGGACACACACACACACACACACACACACACACACACACACACACACACGAGAGAGAGAGAGAGAGAGAGAGAGAGAGAGAGAGAGAGAGAGAGAGAGAGAGAGAGAATATCGCCGACTAAAGGGTCATAGGGTGTTTTTTGTTTTTTAATGAATAAAATCTACCTGTGAGAACAGATGCTTCAGAGTAGGTTACTGTTCTTGTTAGATTCCTCTGGAAAGTCAATTAAGTATTTTAAATAGTATATTTAATTATTTTAGATCTTTACAGATCATCTTCTGCAAAGATAATAATATCACACTGCTCTTGGCTCCTGAAAGAAGGACCCAAATCTTCCTTTGTGCCAGGAGTTATGCTATACTCAGGCACTCTCTTCTGTTTAAGGAACTTGCAAGATAGCTAAGGTCACAACACACTACAAGGATAGCTGTATGTGTAAAATATAGCCTAGTATATAGGGATCATATAAAAAGCTAGCTAGTAAACTCTGTGGAAAATGGAATGAGGAGAGGGATTTTATCTATCGTCAGTTAGATATTCATTCATCAGCAAACATGTATTTCACATATTTAGACTTTCCATATGCCAAAAACTTCAAGTAAAAGGAATATAATTTAAAGTCTAGTGAATAATCAATTTCTATTATTAGAGTTGGATTTTGTACTTTAAGTATTCTAGTATCTTTTTCAAGAATATTTTTATTTAATGTGTTTTGCCTGCATGTATGTCTGTATATCATGTATATTCAGTACCCATGGATCTCCTGGAATTATATTTTCAGACAGTTGTTAGAAACCATGTCAGTGCTGGAAGCTGAACTGGGGACCTTTGGAAGAGCAGCCAGTGCTCTTAATGGTGGAGCCATCTCTCCAGCCCCTCTGTTTGTTGTTGTTGTTGTTGGTGGTGGTGGTGGTGGTGGTGGTGGTGGTGTGTGTGTGTGTGTGTGTGTGTGTGTGCATGAGGTGCCCATGGAGGCTGGAAGAGGGCACTGGATTCCTGGAAGCTGGAATTAGAAGCAGTAGTGAGATATCCACCTTGAGTGCTGCAAACAAAACTCTGGTCCTCTGAAAAAGCAGCAAATGCTTAGCTACCTCTCCAGCCCCTATGCTTGACTCTGGAATCATCTCTTTGATGACTCAAAATAAATATTTCCTTGGTGGTTGAAGGCAACTGTGTGTATAGGTGTGGGGGTATATACCCACAAACCTATCTGCAGAGGCCAGAGAAGGACATATATGTCTTGCTCTATCATCTAAATGCTAGGGGTTCAAATTCAGGTCCTTCATGTTTTCTCCTATCCACTGATCCATTTCTCTGTCTCAGGGAGCAATTTTTAGATATAATTTTTAGGCTGGTTGTGGTGACACATACTTGTAATACTAGCATCCAGTAGTCCAGAACAGGAGGGTTATGAGTATACAGCAGGTTGGATACTGAGATACTGACTCATTAAAAAAAGTATTCATAACATGATCAAATGTTACATCTGATAAACAACTAATCACAGATAAACCTTATTAGTTTCTTTTATTTTTTAAGACAAGAGCTCATGTATCTTAGGCTGGCCTCAAATTTTGTATATGGCCTTGTTAGTCAAGGATGACCTTAGACTTTTGATCCTTCTGATTATCTACCTTCTCCAATGCTGGGATTACAGGTGTGTGCTACCACACCCAGTTTATGCATCGCTAGGACTAAAACTAGGGTTCTGCCAGGTGTGGTGGCACACGCCTTTGACCCCAGAATTCAGGATGCAGAGACAAGTGGATCTCTGTGAGTTTGAGGCTGGCCTGGTCGACAAAGCAAGTTCCAGGACATCTAGGGCTGTTATACAGAAAAATCCTGTCTTGAAAAAGCAAGAAACAACAAATCACAAAAACAGGGTTTTATGCCTGCTCAGCAAGCACTTCAGCATCTGAGCTATACCACTAGTCCCTAGTTTTATTTTTCTGACTAAGATTATTTATTCAATTAATGTTTTCTTAATATAATAATAAAAAATAGGTATCCATACCTTGTAAGAATATACCATAATGTTGGTATTTTTATCATTTCCCTTTTATAGGTGAGAACATTGAGCCTTGGAGCTGACTAGTAACTATAAGGTACTAGTCAGTGATCTAGGGGCAGGTAGTTTTTTTCTATGTATTCATGTTATCACATTGGGAAATGATGATCTGACAGTCACTATTAATATTTACAAAGACAACAGAAATTAAAAATTTTAAATCATCTTGTGTAGATATTCCTATCACAAAATCCACTTTTTGAGAAAAGTATAACAAGTTTACTCAAAGCTTTCCATTACATGCAAAGGAGCTTTCCTAGTCAAGACCAATGACACAGGGGAAGGTACCTGTGGTGGTTTGAATGAGAATGCCCCCTCATAGGCTTATATATCTGAATACTTGGTTCCCAACTGGTAGAATCTTTTTTTTTTTTTAATTTTTTTAAAATTTTTGGAAGGAGTAGGACGTGTGGCCTTGTTGGAGAAAGTTTGTTACTAGAGGTAGGATTTGAGGTTTCAAAAGGTTCAGGTATTCTCAGTTAGCTTTCCCTCTGCCTCCTACTAGGGGATCAGCTACTCCTGGTGCCACACCTTTGCTGTACAATTATGGACTCTAACTCACTGGAACTACAAGCCCATGTAAACTCTTTATTCTGTAAGTTGCCTTGGTCATGATCTTATCACAGAAACAGAAAGGTAACTAAGACTCTATCTGAGGTTTGATGAAGCAGGGAGAGCCATATAGAAAGGTGATTTTAAAAAGGCCACGAGCCAACCAGTTTTAGCATGTCCACTGTCCAGCATCCAGCAGGACGCCTATAAAATGAGGCGCTCAATTTCTTCCTCTCTTCCCTCTTTTTTTCTTCCTTCCTTTTTCTCTACCACACATATATGATATAGTCTTCTGAAAATGTAAACAAAGAAATACAATCACCTATAGTGGCTGCCCAGTCTCTAAGTAGCACTCAAACACTTCTGAGCACTGCTATCCACAGTTCTGCTGTGTATTTCCTTCTGAGAGTTCCACATGTCAACTACAATGCAGGTAATCATTCTATAGTGAATGACAAGTAGCCTGTAGTTCCTTCAGAGTACTCTTGCAGTTTTGGTATCCTCTAGTGCTCAGGAAGGAAAGAGGAAAACACATTAAGGCAGTAAGTGACTGTTGGACAAAGGATTGAAGGAAGAAACAATAAATAAAAAGCAGCTACGGCCCTGGAACTCTTAGGGTCTGCTAGAGGCCAAGGAGATAAAGTTTTATATAGATGCAGCCTGGTACCTCTCTTTAGGAGTATCTGGTCTAGTTGGGGACTAAGAATGACCCTGTTTATGTAGTATATCTTACATGGTGTTATCTATGCAGGTGCAGGAATAGATCAGAGGAGGGCAGCACTTAGAATAGTCCCTCCACAGGAACAGGACAAGAAGCAAGAAATAAAGTATTCTGGTGACTTTGAAAAACTTGTATTGGGAAGACAAGGAGCCACCTTTATAAAGCTAAGGTGTGATGTGAGTTGTATTTGTTAAATAGTTTACGAAACATGGAGAAACCAGACCCTGGAGTTTGGGACAGACTGACCAAAAAAATCTCTTATGATTACTCACTGTCCACTATTTTTCCTTGGAAGTAGTGTATAAATATAAACACATCTCTTAAAGAGTTAACATTCTCTTTCCTCCTTCTCTGCCTCAGATGGGGTTTGAATCTAGAGTCCCATACTACATGCTAAGCAAGAGTTGTCCCACAGAGCTACATATCCAGATCACTTTTTACTTTTTATTTTGAGACAGGGTATCTCAAAGTTATCCAGGTTGGTCTTAAACTCCTAATCCTCCTGACTCAGTCTCCTTAGCTGTGACCACCCACCTGAAACTCTGACTGGTACTACTTAACAAGTGTACTATCTAACCCAGCTAAATTCCTTAAGGCTTTTGAAATGCAAACTGTGGGCTTGCTTAAGCACTCCTCATTTATTCATTCCACAAAAGTTCATGCAGGATCTCCTAGTGTGAGAATTTTGTTAGGCACTATTGGGGTGGTGGTGGTATACAAAGAAAATTGAATTTGGTCCCAATCTCCCAAGACCTTATAGCTTAGTAATGGAAACAAATGTGCATACACAAGACCTTATAATAGGTGACAATGTGAGAGCAGGATTGGAGGGGATCAACTCTTAAGAGAGACTATAAAGGTAATGTAAAAAAACAAAACGAAGAGTTTTTAAAACAAATTGGGTTTTGAATTAACTTTAAAGCGTTATGATAATAGTTAAGACCAAGACTGGAAGTCCAGGGTGGACTAAGGAACAGAGGTTTGTTTGACTAGACAGTCAGGCTTCTTGAAGAGCAGTTTAGTGGGGGATTTAGCTGGGTATAACCCAGGCTAGGACTAGGTAGAAGGAACCTGAACCGAGATCTTATTTCTTCTCTTTATCCTTTGACTTGACCCTCATTATATTTCTTTTTAAAATTCACCTCTTTCCTAGAGTTCTAGTGGTTGGTGGTGGGGTGGGTTCAATGTGTAAATTAAGGGTTTGCAAAGCGGCCCACTAGTGACTTAAATCCCATACTTTTGGAACCAGAAAAGGAAACACGCGAGAGGCTGTTTATGCCGAGCCCATTTAACACCACCATCCACCACCCTCAAGATACCAGCTGTTGCCCGGACAAGCTGCAGGCCAGACCTGAGAGCGGGTAGCCAAAGCTGGCGGGAGCTCAGATCTCTGAACTGGCGGGCCAGGGTTGAGGAAGACAGGGAGGGAGGGAGGGAAGGAGGGAGGGAGGGAGGAAACGCGAGAGGGAGGGAGGAAGAAAGAGAGGGAGGCGTGTCATGTGATCCGCTTCCCTGCTCCTTTAAGCGTCCACTGGCTGCCGAGCGGCCGCAGTCTCAGCTCTGGGCATCTGGGGAGCCCGAGCAGCTTCGCCCAGGGATCCGCGCGGGCGCCTGCGGTCTGGGTCCCATCTCGGCTGTGCTATCGCACCCTTGAAGTTTTGCAGCACCAGGAAAATAGGACAAGGAAGAAGGAGAGGGGAAGCGAAAGCATAACCTAAAACATTTATTTAAAGGAGAAAAGAAGTGTGTGGGGGGGCGCAGAAATGGCTGGGGCAATTATAGAAAACATGAGCACCAAGAAGCTCTGCATTGTTGGAGGAATTCTGCTGGTTTTTCAAATCGTTGCCTTTCTGGTGGGAGGCTTGATCGGTAAGTGTGAGAGCTGCAAACTTTCCCCTTTCCCTCTCTTCGGCCCTTCCCTCTTTTGCCTCTTGGGCTACTTGTTACAGTATCGCTGCCTTGCCTCTATGATCTAATTAGTCCGGCTATTGTGCTTAAGAAAGCAGAGCTCCATGGGGCTCCATGGGGCACAATCCAGTCTAGTGGCAAAGAGAAAAGGAGGGGAAAAGTTTTGGCCTAGTTTCAGTATCCACTTGAAAGGCAGGAGGGGGTGGGGGTGGATCTTAAGCATGGCGACGGATCGCGAGGAAGTGCTGGGTCGCAAAGTTGATTGCTCCCCCTGCTCTTTCCCCTCGCCCGCCCCCTTTCCCCTCGTTTCCCTTCCAATCAGCTCCGGGAGGGCAACGCAATCGACTTTATTAGGAATAACAGGAGAGTCGGTAGCTGAGCCTTGTGTCAGCCGCGAGCTGTTACTGGCTGTGGCTTGTGTAAATGCATTCGGTTGTCTCGGCGAGGGACTAGGGCAGGATCTAGGGTCTCAACCTTTAAGCCCTTGGCTTCCAAGCCTCACTCTACCCACCTCTGGCGGTGGACTGAGCTGAGCTGAGGACTCAATGCGGGATGGAGTAGGGTGGTTGGGAGAGAACTAGCCCTCCCAACACGAACTTGGAGAGGGTGTAGCAGAAAGCCCATTTGAAAGGTGTTTCTTTTGCCTGTTGTCCCCTCTGCCATCTCCCCTCCCCCTCTGCGTTGAGCCCCAAGATCCAGTGAGTCGGAAACCGGGGGTCCTCCCCTGGTGCCAGGAGGACGTTTCCTGCTCCCTCCTGGGCTGCCCTCAGGTGACAGCTCCTAAGCCCCAGCGACGGCGCCAGGGAGACTTTCCCAGTGCGCACTAACTCAACCTCTTGAGCCAAAAAGGCTTCCCACGTAGCCGACCTTGTGCCTCGGTATCCATTCGGAAAACTCAACTTCCTTACACTGTCCATTCCACCTCACGTCTCTTCCTCCTCAAGATTGCGGACAACCTTGCACAAACTTCAGTGCCAACTTCGGAGCGGACGCGGCTAGGAGGTTTGGCTTCCTTGGGGCTGGCTGTTGCTCTTAGCTGGGTGGAAGAGCGCTGGAGCCGGGGAGGGAGGGGGTGTCTGTGCTCCTCATGGAAGCCCTTAGGCCACGCAGGAGCTCTTTAGACCCGCCGAGAGTCATGGGCGCGGTGTTTTGCCTCAAGACTCGGGTGTGTTAGGTTCGCATTCCAGAGAGTCTGGTACTGCCAATCTTTGTAACATTGAGGCTGAGTGTTTTAAACAAAGGAGAGTGGGAGAAGCTTCAAGAAGGGAGTTCTTAGAGGAGATCCAGTACACGTTAAAACCAGAGTTTTCTAAGCCTCTGTCCTTCGTATGGGCTAAACGGCTTCATCACCGCGCGCGCGTACACACACACACACACACACACACACACACACACGCACGCACGCGCGCTCTCACACACACACACTGCTAAACAGCTTTATCACTGCGCGCGCGCGCGCGCGCGCACACACACACACACACACACACACACTGCTAAACAGCTTTATCACTGCACACACACACACACACACACACACACACGCTTTGGCTTTTGTTTTGCTTCGCCATGTAGAATCTCTTTTTCTCTGTATTGGATTTTCCAGACTCTTAATACTTATCTGCTGGGAGCTGTAGGCAGCAAAAGTCTCGACAGGCTCACAGTGATTATACCGCGGTTGCAATTACACCTCTTGTTTCCCTTGATGAGCAGTTGCAGTTAGATGCTATTGGATCTTGTGTGATTTCAATGGCAGACCATAATAAAATTTCTTGCACCTTGTGCTTTCAGAATTAAATTGGCCTATTATCCTTGTCTGACCTTCCCTTCGAGGTTTTTGCACATAGTAAGCCATTACAGTTTCCTGTCGCTGCAGGCCCCCCCCCCCTTCACTCGCCCGCGAAGCTGATGTGGGCCCACAGAGCTCTTGGTTCCCTTTGCAGGTTTCCTAGAGCACTTCTGGAACTAGTATATTTCCTGGGACCTCACTATTGTACAGAGGAGATCCAAGGGCTCCTGTAAGTGTCTGCTGGACATCAGAATGACCAGAGTTAGAGAACTTGTTTGTTCAAATTAGGATTTGTCGGGAAATAAGTAGTGCTAAGGTTGTTCTCCCCGCCCCCCCCAGGAGACGCCCCCCCCCCTTAATTACTGAAGCTGCAGGCCTTGCCTAACAGATTTTTCCTAAATTAACAAACTACTTTAGTTCTAACGTTCCTTGGAAAAGAAACATCTCTATAACATTTCTTGAAGGAAGTTTTTACACAGCCTTATTGTTTCACTTTCCTTCTCTCCCAGCTGCAGTGATTGTCCACAGTTCTGGGCCTGAGACTGAACAGATTAGATGTAGCCCAAACTGAGTAGTGTTTTAGTTTTTACCTCTTCCACTTGGAGAGTAACATTTTTGCTCCTAAATAAATTTAGGTAACCTAGGCTCTCTAGACCAAAATACAGGAAATGAATATTAGCAAGTGGTACATGCTATGTGGAAACACTCAGCTTCTCTAATTGAAAGTATATGACATTTTCAGAGTGGACTAGTAGAATCAGTACTTGAAAGAACATTTTTAGGCTAAGAAGACAAGGACAAGATTAGAAACCTCTGCTCCCACTCAATGCTCCTGCAACTTACTAGGCCGGGTATACTGATCATAAAGTAGTTTTCCTAAGGTAGCTAGTTACTCGTTTTGAACTGTAGCCACTGTGTTACTTTTGGATCCTTGTTTTCCCTCAAGAGAGAAAACATGGCATCTCAGGGAACGAGAATGTTATGGGAAAGCCCCTCGGTGCTAACACAGGACACACACAAAAGTACAAATCCCCTAAGCAGCCATAACAATTCATGAATTTCAAAGTGACCAGGCTAGTCACTTAACTAATAGGCTTTTCTCCTTACTGGTAGATATATGAATTTAAGATCCTTTTCATCTTTAGTTGTATAACTTTTAGTATTCAGAGTTTTATATATGACATTGGACTAATATTCAGTTGTAGCCTCATAAAATCAAGGGGAAAATTTTAAAAGTAGCTATAAAAACAAATAGAAGGAATTGAGTTTTGATTTAGATCAAATCCCCTGTATCCTAAAAGTCTTCTTACCTAGCTTGTTTACTTGCTTTCTGGCTGGCTTTGTGTATTTTTCTTGTGCCAGTGTGTATATATTGTTGAACTTTTGATGGAATTTTACAAACTGACTCTGTAAGGAATATCTTACATGGTAGAAACTGGTAGGTTTATAAATTTAGTGATTTATGTTTTTGTTATATCTTTGAGACACTATAAAATTAGGCATCTGTTATTTTATACATTCAGACAATTTACTAAGTGACTAGCTTTTTTAATGTTTAGACTTTATTTAATATTTAAGAATTCTAAAAGGAAAATAAAATGTTTTGAAAGGTATAGCTTAATTTTACCATCCTGAAAAACAAGTCTGAAAAATATTAAAATAATTTTTCTTTGGTTCATAGAGAAGCAGCTGTAGGGGTAGTGGAAGAGGTGGGGAAGGAGACTGTGTGTCATGAAACAAGAACACAGCTCACTAAAAATCATGAACTTGAGTGTCTGGCTCATCATGTCTAGTTTGTTCAGCTTCAGATGAACCATTTCTGGGGATATGATGTTTGAAGAATCAAGTCACTGTTTCACCTATTCTAAAATCATGAAGTGAGCAGAGATTACAACTGAACAGAATGGGCTATGGTTAAATTGTTTTAAGCAAATCCACAAATAAGAATTTCACATTAAAATTGCAAGTAAAAGTAAACAAATCACCAGTTATAATTTCTTTGGGAGGAAGAATTGCTTTTGTCAAAAGTCATGTACGTACCTCCCTTTTTAATGCTGAAGATCTAGTGTATGTAAGACACACAGACATACACATTTAACACATTTTCTCAAACAGGGCTGTCAAGGATGCAGAACTCTCTCTATCATGCCGTTATTAAGTGGAAATTGTTCATGGTCTTGGTTGTTATTCATTCATATGAGAATTTGTCTGCTGTTATGACTCATTTGAAAGTTGCAGAAATTTGATAAATTGAATGAAACAAAGCACATAGATTTTAATTTTGCTGTATATGTTGCATTTTAATGTGTATTAATATTGTACTCATTGTAATCCTGAAGTAGTCAAGTATCTGGTGAGAATCTTTGGTTTGCTTCTTTTGAGAGAGTCTCTTGTACCCCAGGCTGGTTTTGAACTCATGGGCTGAGGGTGTTCTCCAACTTCTGATCCTCCTTCTTCTATGTCCCAAATTCTGGCATTAGAGGTATGGCTCACCACACTAGGCTGTATCTTCTGAGAATCTTGAAAAGTACTAATTGCTTTTTGGCTGATACTGGTCATATTTTTCTATATTTTATTACGCCTTTTATTTTGTAAAATTATATACCTGATCAAACTATACTTTTTCATTCTTTTTGTTAGCTCCTAGAGGAATCATACTACTGTGATTTATGTAAGGCCTGTGTAACCTCATAAATTCACTTAGGGTAATCTTTTTTTTTCATTATTAAAATAACATTATTTAATGTTTAGCAAGCTAAACCTCTTGTTTATTACAATGAGACAATGCTTATGCTAATGGTCTCTAATTGCTCTCTGATTGATTCAATACCTCTCATCTAGCCTTCTAGTGCAACTTTTCTTTCCCTAATAAAATGAGAAATATTTCCTTGAGGTAATTATGGATAGTTTTGTGAGGTTTACAAATCATCTGCCTATAAACCCTGCCTTATCTAACTGACATTTTTACAATAATTTGGCTTTTATTTTTATATTTTTTACATTATTATTTTTCACACTATTTTTGTTTGGTTTTGTTGTTGTTGTTTTGTTTTGTTTTTTCCGAGACAGGGTTTCTCTGTGTAGTTTTGGTGCTTGTCCTAGATCTTGCTCTGCAGACCAGGCTGGCCTTGAACTCCCAGAGATCCACCTCCCTCTGCCTCCCGAGTGCTGGGATTAAAGGTGTGTGCCTTTTTGTTTGTTTTTGAGACAGGATCTCACTATGTACACCTGGCTGGCATGGAGTTACCTATGCAGACCAGGACACATAGATGTATCTGCCTGCCTCTTACTTCCCAAGTGTTAGAATTACAGGCACGTGCTACCATTCCTGGCAACCTTTATTGTTAAATATGTGCTGACTGAGGAAAGGGTCATACCTATCTCACTCATAAAGTAGTTTTATAGAATGTCCTTAGCTCAAAACTTAGATGTATCATTGGCCTAATGTCCAAAGTGCTTTATCTGGGCCCATGGTGTGCTCATGACAGGGCTATATGCTGCCTAAAGATTGTTAAGAGGTGACTTAGAGCTTCAGTAAATTAGGGGAGTCATAGGGAGACCCTCAGAAAATTTATGATGAGGTTTCTCCAAATCACTTATTTATTGATATTTGAGAACATACAAAATTGGAAGCTATGCTGTTCAGCAAATTATTAACTAATATAACTGAAATGAATGTATGAATAAAATATGTTGAACATGTATTGAATGCCAGATTTTGTATAATTTAATCCACAAGAGCCTTGCTAATGGTATTACAATTTAAAAAATTATGATGTGTGTGCTTGTATGTGTGTATATCTCAGAGGACAAGCAACTCAGAAGAGTTGTTCTATCTTACCATGTAGGCCCCGGAGATTGAACTCTTGTTGTCAGACTTTGTGGCAAACACCTTTACCTGCTGAACCTTTTCACTGGTCCATCATTGGTATTTTTTTACTCATTTTATTATATCACTATTATATTAATAAACCAAGATGCAGACAGTTCTACTAAAATTTCTCAAGATTAACTTTCTCAGTCAAGTATCGAACTAGACTCCAGTCAAACTGATATCACAAACCAGAGTTAAATGATCCTATATAAATCATGACTTCTGGGTCTAAGTAAAAATGATTTTAATGCAGAGAAGTATAATGAGGAACAGGAAACTATAACTGATTTCTCATTGTTATGACATGGAAGGGAAGAATAATCTATATTATGATAAAGGAAGTCTAACTGTAGTGCCAAGGCAGTATCCTGGCAAGCCAAGGGAAGGTATCCTTTAGAAACATTCAAGCACCATTATTAATCCTTTCTTACAAGTTCTATCCAGCCCCCATAATTGTATGAATCATTCAATTGTCTGAGCAGCCTGGTTCATTAACCAGAAAGAAAGATTGCTTGATTTTCTTTTATCCAGGTGGTAGCTTGACATATTTATGTAGTTATATAAGAAGTTTGGACTTTTCAAAGGAAGACAAGAGAAAGAATCACTGGAGACTGGAGAGGGTTTTGAAAGGTATGGATGGCAGTAATGGGAGCAGTTGAAATTAAAAAAAAAAATCCCTCCCAAAATGTCAGCGTACAAGAGCAATAGCTCTCAGGAATAGCAATGTTGACACCATGAAATGTATTTTTTATTCTTGGGGAAAATGCTAATAGATATTTTTTTTCTACATGGAAAAAATTGAAGTTCTTGCGTTTGATAGAAACTTCAACAGATTTACACAA
Source organism: Peromyscus eremicus (assembly GCF_949786415.1). NCBI lineage: Eukaryota > Metazoa > Chordata > Mammalia > Rodentia > Cricetidae > Peromyscus > Peromyscus eremicus. Next base: position 130,481,620 of record NC_081421.1, read on the forward strand.
TCATATTAGTTTTACTTGGGTAGATTTCTGTTCTGAAACTTGGTGATGGTGGCCTAAAGAGACAAGTAGGTCAGAATCAGGTAGTTCCAAAGTGTCTGATGATAATGGGAGGACAGGACTTTAAGATAAAGAAATGTTTTGTGACTTTTACTTTGCATAAACAAACTGAAATGATTTTTAAATTATGAAAAAGAAGATGCCTCATATTTCAGGATTAAAAAAAAAATGCTGAGACTCTTTGGCTTTTTTCAATGATTTCCCAGCTCCTTCATCGAACCTCCACATTCTATCCCTATCAAAGTTTTGTAGAGGAACAAAAATAAGAATCATGTTACTGTCTGACCAGGAGCAGGTATTTATTTGCCTTGCTGTAATTGTTGCCTTTTGGGTGACCATGTAAAACATTTCAAATGTATTGATTCATTTAACGCTTATTACAATCCACAATGATATTACTGCTGCTTTCTCGAAAATTCATTTGAATCTCAGACCCATTTAAGGAAGTTTTTTCCTAATTTCAATGGTAGTGTTTATTTCCTTTAAAATTGATCTTTTTCTTTGTTCAGAAGTTAACAATTTCAAAAAACCAGGGCACCAAGACAATTAAATATTTTTTTACAAATGTTCTTTAATTTTTCACCAGTATAATTGCTATCTGGGCTGAATTTTTATTTGTTTATTTGTTTGTTTTGTGTGGAGTTTTTTTGTTTGTTTGTTTGTTTGTTTGTTTGTTTTCAAGACAGGATTTCTCTGTGTAACATCTCTGGCTGTTCTGGAATTCACTTTGTAGACCAGGCTGGCCTTGAATTCACAGTGATCCACCTGCCTCTGCCTCCTAAGTGCTGGTTCTAAAGGTGCTCCACCATCATCCAATTCTAGGGTATTTTCTACTGCAATTTCCCACAATAAAAAGTGTTCAATCAATAATGTATACCAGGAAGTACATTGCTGTATATACACATTAGGATTTTTTTTCTTTAAACGTAATTCTTTATTGGTTCTTTGGGAATTTCACATCATGTATCCCAATCCTGCTCACCTTCCAGTCCCTCCATAACCAACCCTCACCCTTGCAGCATGTCCCCCAAAAGGCCCCCCAAATTAGTTAAAAACAAAACAAACAAACCACCTCGCTCCTCCATCTTTCCAATATCTCTTCCTTCATTCTAGTGGCATCTGGAGCTGCTGTGTGTCATTCAGTATACCCTTTTGTCCAATCAGCCCCACCTCCAAAACATTTATTGCTGTGACTCTCTGGTTCAAGGCCTCTGGCACACCATTATCACTGTACCTTCACCAAAACTCTTCTTAGATATCCTGTTGTTGCTCTGAGTAATGGAGATCCTGCGATTATAGTTCCACAGGACCAGTCTAAGGAACTTTTTTGAAGCTATCTTTTATTCAATCCTAAACCATGTTCTTAATGTTGGATGCTGCTTTTATCCCACTGTCCCTTCTATTTCTTTCCTTTTTTTTCTTTTTGGTTTTCTCGTGTTCCTTCCATTTCTAAGAAACACAAAGGGGCAAGGGTGAGGTTCCACACAGATGAAATATGACATAAAAGCTCATACTCCTTTTTTGGCTTATGTCCCTTCCTCAAGCTAAGCATTACCATTGCTACCTGAGTACCAAAAGACTTAGCCTCCTAAACAAATGACTCCAATACCTGACACATAACAGTCCTCATACCAGCACTGTGATTGTGACTATGCTTGTAAGCCATGCTGGCAAGGGCTAAGCCTATCAACCTCACATGCCTCCTTGGTGACATGGCATCTTGCAACAAAGGGTAGATGAGCATTACAGAAAACTTGGGAAATGGGTGCTGAAGAGTCGCCTTTGGCTTTATTTAGCCTGTACAATAGGTATTGAATGTAATGGGTAAAGGAAAGAGGGCAGTGTGGATATCAAAGGAGATGATAGCAGAATGTGGCCCAGAAAAAAGAAATTTAAGGCCTGTGCAAACATCCCTTAATGACATAGCTAGGCTGGATTTCTCACACCTTCTTTTTTCTGATGCCACTCACTCCCCCACCCCAAGCTAGTACTTCCATCTCCATGCCCATTTAAATCCTGTACTTTCAAGTTCCTGCTGCCTTTTCTCCTTCCTGTTGTATGCTTTTAATGTTCTCAGAAAAAGGAGTGCTCTTTTTTTTTTTTAAACTAGTTCATGCAAATTATAGGACTTTCTTAAACTTCTGGCTAATTCCCTTGCATAGCTCAGGGGCTTTATCCACAAATGCATATGTCTAAGAGAGCAGAGGGAAATAAAAGAAAAGATCAAACCTACTATATTATTTTGACAAGGTATTAAAATTTTTCTTTAGAAAAAAAGGCAATTGGTCTAAAAATGGTTGACTCGGTGTTTTTCAGGTTCTACATTAATAAAGCCAACCTCATGGATTGCACTGTAAGTTCTTCTTCCTTTGTCTTTCCTTTTCTTGAACAAAGCAGTCATGAAGCAACATGTAATTTAGTTAACATGATATTGACTTTCAGTCTTTCCTACTTAACATGTTTGCCTTCAGGTTATCACAACCAAAAAGTGGTTCCAACTTTGTTAAATCCAGCCTTCTCTGAAGTCAATCATGCATTTTTGAAGTCCAATTTCTTTTAATCTGTTTCTCAACATGTTTTATGCTGTCCTTTAGGCTGTAACTTGCCCTGAGTAGAATGCCTTTAATGGGAAAGACACACCCCCACATTCCTTTCTTTGCTCAGTTCTCTTAAGCTGATTCTGTCCTGTGTGAACCAAGTTCCTGTGTTAGCTTTGCAATCCTGAGCTAAGCAATTATAAATAAAATTCTTGAGGCTATGAACAAACTGCTATCACTTGCAGAACATGTCTCTACATTTTGGAGGACAGAGGTAGCTGCAACAGAAAACTGTGAGACCTGAGTTATCTTTGTTTCAACGTCTGGCTGCATAGAACCTTCAGGTTCATGAGAGTACAGATCTGTTGAGACCTTGGCACCACTCTTTGTACATGCTCAGGCAGAACAGAGTTGTACTCTAAGAGAACATGGTATTTCTGTGTAATAGCTGATGAAAAGAAAGAAAGGAAAAAGAGATAACATGTTGATTTTTAAAATGAATGAGCACTATCTTTTAATTAGGATTTGTTTTCCTTTCTTCTTTTCTCCCTTCTTTTCCTTTTCTTTCTTTCTTTTTTCTTTTCACAGATACCAAAATATTCCTCCATTACTTTCTTCCATTACTCCATTCACTCAAGAAAATGTATTTTAGGAGAAGGATGAATATGTTTGAGATTCTGATTAAGACCAGGGTTAACATATCTATGAGACAGTAACTTTTATGAAGTAGGACTTAGCTCTGTCTAGGTAAGCCACTAATTCTTCACACTAAGAGAGCTGTTAAAATTTAGAAAGGTACTTGCTGATTACTTGGGTGTATTGAAGGATTCTTGAGAAATAGTTATTTTATAAAACAGCAGCATGGTAGCTAAAGGTTTCTCATATGATGGTTTTTGTTTACCGAAAACCTGGGTTGCTATGGAGTATTATTTTAACTATGTAAAAATGTGTTACATTTATTTATGTTGCAGAATATTATTTTAACTATGTGAAGGCATTTGTATATATTGAATTTGTTTAACTAGACAAATATGTGTTACATTTGTTTATTCTGTTTTTAATTATATAAAGATGTGTTGCTGTCTCACTTTGCCTGTCTAAGGCACCTGATTGGTCTAATAAAAAGCTGAATGGCCAATAGCTAGGCAGTAAAGGGATAGGAGGAGCTTGTGGACAGAGAGAATAACTTAGGAGGAAAGAAGAGAAGAGGAAAGAAAGCAGAGAATGAGGGGGAAAAAGGGGGAGATGCCCTAGCGCCAGCCAGCCAGGCAGCCTCCAGCCAGCCAGACACAGAGTAGGACATACAGATTGAAAGGAAGGTAAAAAGCAGCCTCCAGCCAGCCAGACACAGAGTAGGACATACAGATTGAAAGGAAGGTAAAAAGCCTGAGGCAAAACATAGATGAAGAGAAACAGGTTAATATAAGGTATAAGAGCTAGTGGGACAAGCACAAACTAAGGCTGAACTTTCATAACTAATAATAAGTCTCCATGTCCTGATTTGGGAGCTGGTTGGTGGCCCAAAAGAAAGTCGGCTATACTGGGTAGTAAAAGCCTTTATCTCAGCACTCAAGAGACTAAAGCAGAAGGATCATTGTTACTTGGGGAGTGACTTCCAGGCCAGAATCAGCAATTTAGTGAGACCCTGTCTCAAATGAGTAAAAAGAGGACTGGAATTATAGCTCAGTTATAGTAGCATACTTGTCTATTATGTATGAGAAAAATAAAAGAAAAATGCACTAACCCTTCTGGTCAAAGTTTTTCAAGTTCTAGGAATTTTATTGTAGCAACCAGTGGTAGTGATCTGATTTATCTAATTGTTATCAGACTTCTTTTGAAACCTAGGCAAAACTTTAATGTGTTGTGAGTCTCAGTTTCCTTACCTAAAGAATTTACAGGCAGAGTGCCGGGCGGTGGTGGTGGCACACGCCTTTAATCTCAGCACTCGGGAGGCAGAGCCAGGCGGATCTCTGTGAGTTCGAGGCCAGCCTGGGCTACCAAGTGAGTTCCAGGAAAGGCTCAAAGCTACACAGAGAAACCCTGTCTTGAAAAACAAAAAAAAAGAAGAATTTACAGGCAGAACATGGAATTTAAGTGAGAGTATAACTTATGCATTTGTTCCAAGTGTGCCTGCTCATAGGCATAGAGGAATCACTTTCTGAGAACCACATTTCTGGATTAGAAGTTACCACTAAGTACATGCTTAGCACACACATGTATACATTTGTGTTCATTTTGTGTTTTATTTTTTTGCTTCTCAGTTGGTTAGGTACTACTAGAAACCCAACAATATGGCTTTATAACCGTCTTATTGGCATAGTCTGTGCTAACCAATAGTTCAAGAAGTATGTCATTCACATATTTGGTAATCACAGTGGTTCATTTATCTTTTGGTTTAGTTTTTAATAGCTTTCATAAGGTTTAATTTGAATCTTAAATATTTTCCTTTTCATATTCTGGCTTGGGGTTGGGGATATAGCTCATACAAGGCCCTGAGTTAAATGACTAGCACTCTCCTCAAAATCTAAAATCCTGGGCCAGTATATATGGCTGTACACACCATAGGTAAGCCTAGGTAACAAATTTTAAAGAAATTTTACTTACATGTTCTATCTCTGCTGGTTACAACAAAAGCCTTAGTTGCTCTTCTGTTTTATAATATAAAACTCAAGTCATTATCCATATGACATCTTTCCTCTTCCAAATGCATACTGTATGATAGAGACTTCTGAACATTAAATTCAAGGGAAAACGATCTTTTACTAATATGATATCAGCTATTGGAGTATTAACTATAACTATAGAAATGTATTGTCAGAATATTTTTGTGTGTGTGACACTAGAGGCATGTACATGCTAGGTAAGCACTCTACCAGTATACATCACTATCACCATTTGAATTTTAAAATAAGAATAATATAACATTTAAGACTCTATATAACTATAAGCTCCATCTTGACATGTAGTTGTTACCATAGTTAAGTACAATATGAGTACCAGGAATATGGTTGAAGAAATGCATGGATAAATGCCTTACACTTTGGACTTACTGAAAAGATATCAAAAATATTCATTAAGGTTTGCCCTAAATTTTATAGTGTTGTATTCCAAGCTGTAGTTTTATGTTTAAATGAAGGTAAGGCTTTTATTTTTCACTTGAACATGTTAACAAAAGTTCATGCATACCCTCATGGTATGTATGCTTGGATATAAATAAACTTGTACTATTTTTGGAGTTGAAAAGGGACCTTCTCTTATATTGTGGAATCCAAGGCCCAGAGGAGACCAAGGGACAGCATGTAGTTTGAGCCAAGCTTCCTGGTCACTGTTCGTTGTCATTCCCTCTTGTTGATGTGTTTTTTTCTTTGATTGGGAATAAACATAGGTAATTGACTGTGGTTGCTTATCCATACTTGACAATTAAGTATAAAGGAAATATGCTCTAGTGCACATATTTCCAAAGTTTGAATAATCAAATAGAGATGCTGAGTGATAGTGGAAAACTTGTGATTTATTGTGTTTACAAAGCAAATATATTTCTTGTGCTTCATCAGGGCTGTTCTGGAGGGACTTATTTTAGATATATTTCTCTGCTTCAGGAGGACTGTTCTGAAAGACTTATTTTAGAAGCCCCACAGTTTGACTACAAACTCTTAAAAATTGGAATTTGTTTTTCTACTTTTCTAAGAATTTTGCAGACATGACATATGGTTGTTCTTTGAGACTGGAAGATTAGATTTAAATGGGAGTTTAAAATCTCAACAAGCACTGTACCAGTGAGCTATCATGCAGAAGGTGTGGATTCAAGTCCTGGCTCCACCATGTGCTGGTTATGCAACCTTGAATAATTACTTAACTCAAGTCTGAAAGTATGCTCCAAAGAGGGTAAAGTAGGATTCACCAGGCTTATCTCCTAAAATTACTATAAGATTAAATAAGATGTTAAAAGACTTTATTAAAGGGTCTGTCAAATACTGAATCCTTAAAATTAAACAATGACTCTTTTATTTTTAGTCTTAGTCCTTTCACCCAGTGTCCTGGGGAAGCTGTTGTAAAGATCTCTAAGATGTGGATGGTCCTAGATTGTTGGTTTGAGTTTAAAATCTGGTAAAAGGAAATTTTTCCATCTATTTTAATTTTTAATTAGGAATATAACAACCTTAAACGAATTAAAAATAATAAAAATAGAAAAAAGAAATCTTTCTGAAATTCACCATTTTAATGCAACAATTTTGTTTAAATTTTATTTATTTTTTCACCTCTAGTGCCTGAAATTCAGTCTCACTAAGTAGAGACACTTAACAGAGGCTTTCTGTTGTCTTTCTGCCAGCTGCACTTTACTTTAGAAATTTAGCAATTCCTCCTCTTTCCTTCAAGCTCTGTTCTACTACTTAACTCAAGATTGCTATTGAGCCATTGAACCATGGGAAATTCATTTTCAAAATCTGCTTAATTGCTGTGAGACTTTAATTTGTTCTGGATGATGGTGCTAATGTCTGGGAACTGGGACTGAAGCCCTCCGAAGTTGTTAATTTAATCAACCGCTGTGCTCTTGCCTAATGAAGGGGGCACCAGATCCTCCTCACAAAGAGGCTGGGTCCCTCCTGACCACCTCGTTCATGATGAATAACAGAGGCCCCACAGTCAGGTTGAGAACTTGGGGCAAATTATCAGAATGTTGGTCCCCATTATCTGAAATCCAGGGCTGAGTGTCCCTAAATAATTATTGATTAGATTTTATATAGGAATTTAAGAGTTTTCAAGGTAGGGATTCTTCTGTGCTTGTGTTCACACCTGATAATCTGAAAAATTATTGAATCATTGAGGTTCTGTTGCAGCTGGTCTATACTCTGTAAGATCATAAAGATCACCTCAAACTGCAGAGAATGCCTGTTAACCACTCAAGTTTTCCATGGCAAGACTGGTGAACACTTGCTCTGGCCTCATGATAAATTAGCTTGTTTATTCCTCTTCTGCTTATTTCTATCCTGCTGTTGGTTAGTGTAATGAAGCAGAAGCCTATTGTGTATGTTCATTGGGTAGCAATCCTCTGGCACCAAAGAGGGTAATTGAGTAGAAAGGCGGATGCTGTTGGTGCATGGGAGAAGCTAACACCACATGAGGTCACCAGGCTTCCAGCTTTAACCAATGTGGACACAATGCAATTGAGATTCTGAAAAGGGTTTGTTTATAGTGTGAGAGCAAGGGTCAGTAGTTAATTTGAAATGCTGTAGGTGTGTTTTCCTTGAACCAAGAAGGTACAGAGCATGTGTCATAGAAGATTGTAAATATCCTCAAGGGGCGGAGGATAGACTTGGGGGAGGGATTTAAGACAAAAACGTACTTAAAAATTCTGGTATGCTTATTATCTCTCTATCCATGTTTTCTTAAAAGCTTTACTTTCTTGAAAATGAGTTCACTGTAGAAAAAAATACTATAAATCTGTGGTTTAGAGGCACAGTCCTACCAAGAAACAACCTTTTTTGAAGCAGTAGTTTCTCAAACATGAAGGTATTGGAGTCCTGTAAAATATTAACATTATTCTAATGAATGCACACATTCAGAAATGTCTTCTAGGATATATAATTGTCCTGACTTTAATGAGATAATATGAAAACCATTAGCCCTGTATTTGTTCATAGTGTAGGCATTTGCCCTTTTTAAGTGTCTTTCCCAGGCACATCTGCCTTTTAAATTTTTCTTTGGTATTAATTTCATTATTTAATTACCTGTTTAAAATTATAGAATTGTGTTTTTATAATCACTCTTCAGATAATTTAAAGTCAGTGAGAGCCTCCCCCTATACTATAGGGAAATGTAAGCAAACATTTGATTTTTAGAAATAACAATAGGAAAAAAAATGGAGGTAATGCAGGAACCAAAGGTTTGTCATGACCTTTATCATGCTTTATGGAGTGTATGTTAAGTCTAGGAGATGCATTTGATATTTCTGATACCTTACATTTATAGACAGCTTTTATCCTTCTTCAAAGTGCTTTTGTAGAAATCACCTCATTTGATCTTGCCAACACTCCAAGATAGGCCAGTCCACCAGGGATCTTCAAATTTAAAGTCATGGAAACTGAAAAAAGAACTGTTTATGGTGTGTTTTGTTTGGGAAAGCACTAGATTTGTGGTGATTAAAACTTGGAAATTTGGAATCTTATTTGCTACATGGGAACAGGTGTAAAAAGAGTAAAGCGGCGTAGTTGTATTTTTTAATGTAGAATTATTTGTTGTAGAAATTACCAAATTACTTTCTGAGCTCTCCTCTAGGAGAAGTAAATGCTCTCTGTAGTCTTTTCTTCGTCTTTCTCCATCTAACTCATAGTTGCTTCAGTGAACAATTGTTGGATGTCTCTTTAAACTGTGGTCTATTTCAGGTTGTCAAGTGTTTTTCAATTTCCCCAAGCAGAATCTAGTTCTTTAGGTATTTTGGCAAATTTTAAAGGAGGAGCCAGAAAATACTCTCAAGAAAAGGGCAAAACCAGTTGACTAGGTTTTGCTGAAGTTTGGTCACCTACAATATTAATTCTGTGATGTGGCTTTTTCTTAACTATGCCATGCCAATAGATGGACATTTGGGTGTTAGTATGATGTGTCACAGAACAGCACAATTGAATTATTCAGAGTTCTTTGATTTGAGTTCTCAATATTTTCAGACTAGAAGCTGTTATAAAATATTTTGAAAACCTTTATAGTTGAACTATTTTCACATATTTATGGTTTAATTAGCAGCTTCAAGTCTATGGGTTTACCTTTAAAGACTGATGATCACCACGCAACCGACTAGCTAAGTCTAGGAGTGCACAACAACTCTATGATTATTGGCTAATATTGGGCATTTCTTAAATTTTTAAAGTTTTTGTTAATGTGCTAAGTATATCTTCCTCATTTCTTTCATAATCTTCTGTTAAATATGAAAGTTAAATGTGAAGGTGAGCCTCTTTCTATTTAGTGACTTGATTTGCTTAGTTGCTTCTTTCCTTCAATGTTGTGTTTTCAAAGTTTGTCATTTCAAGAATGAAAGTTTTTGAAAATTAGGAAAAGAAGGATTTACTGGAAGTTTTGTTTATTTTTATGTCTTTTGTTCTTGTTTTGTTTTGTTTTTGAGGGGTAGCTTAGTTAGCTTCAGCTCTCTACTTGACGCCACATGGAGTCAGCAGAGATGAGATTCTCGGTTGAGGAATTACTTGGATCAGATTGGCCTGTGGGTATGTCTGTGGAGGATTTGCTTGATTGTTAATTGATAAAGAAGGGACCAGTCCACTGTAGGCAGCACCATCCCCTGAGCAGATGGTTCTAGGCTGTATAAGAAAGTTAGCTAAGCATAGGTCTTCAGCAAGCAGCATTATTCCATGATTTCTGCTTGGCTGATTTCTTTCAATGACAGACTGTAACCTATAAGCTGAATTAAACCCTTTCGTTTCCTCAGTTGCTTTTGGTCAGAGTGTTTTATCATAAACACAGAAGTTAAAAACCAGAACATTGGGGGTGGTGCCTTCCCTGGATTCAACCTGTTTGTTTTGGTAGCAGGACTCTGAATTATTTTTTGCACTTTCTTTCCCTCCTTAATCCATATGGCTTCAGCGACTATTTTCTTTTGGTTCCAGTGATAGAAATGAAGCCAAGCCAAGTCTAGCTACCATGCATGGCTGAAATTTATCTAATCAGAGTGAATTCTGAGACCTTGGTGGAGGCCATCAATAAGAAGCATATTTTTTCTTTCATTCTGAGTTTGAACTCAGAAAACACAAGCCTGTTAATTTGTTGGAGTCTAATAAAATAAGGGGTAGAATTTAATCCTGGAAAGAAATAAAACCTCTTGACATATTTTGATTTTTCAAAACAACCATTTAAAGATCACTTAGTGTGAACTTTAAATTACTAAATGATTGATAGGTTTTTCTTCTTTCCTGCTTTCTTCTCTTTCTTTCTTCCCTTTGACAGAGTCTCACTGTGTAATGCAGGCTGCCTCAGAATTGAATCCTTCTGTTTGCGGGGAGGCATAGCCATGCACCATTATGCTCAGCTGATTTAGTTTTTTGTTTGTTTGTTTGTTTTGTTTTTTGAGACAGAGTTTCTCAGGGTAGCTCTGTGCCTTTCCTGGATCTTGCTCTGTAGACCAGGCTGGCCTTGAACTCACAGAGATCCGCCTGGCTCTGCCTCCCGAGTGCTGGGATTCAAGGCGTGCGCCACCACTGCCCAGCTTAATTTTTTTGCTCAAGCATCTTTGAATAGTTTATCTCTCACAGTTAAAAGATTACTGTACTTATTACGTCGTTGTTTTAAAATTAAGGTTAGTGGAAACCATTGCTGCATTGCAAACATTGCATTTGGTTGGAATGGAGCTCCTGTAAAAATGTGTTAGGTATAATACTGTTATTAGAAAACTATTTGAAATTGTGTGTGTATGTGTGTGTGTGTGCTTGTGTTTAGGTATCACTGTTTAGCATCGAGTTGCTAGTGAAGGTTGTCAGTGATAATTCTTAGAATTTGGCTAAACTTCTGACTTTGAAACAAAGTTTCATTCTAGCACATGCTCTGAGTTTCATATACATGTGAAAGATAGACCACCACATGGTGTCCAAGCAGCTGAAATCAATTTTTTGAAGGCAGAAGAGAATTTTTAATGATTGTACAAACAGAACAGGTCCTCTGTGGATGGCTGTGAAATTTCATTAGTGTTTATGATGACTCTCGAGGTTTCTTTAAGACAGGCTAGAGACTATGAGGCAGAATAAGCAGCAACTCGGCACATTACTACAGTTCTCTAACTGGATTGGCTCTGGGCTACAGTAGAGTATGTATACCTAGATCTTGTCTTTCAACAACTTCAATTCAAGACCAAGAAAACAAATTGCTGTTAAGGGACAAGTTAGTTGAAATAGACCAAGAAAAGCACTAAGCTTATTTTAAGAAAAGATATCACTGAATAACTGGAGTCTGACATAGATTTTCAAAAATTGGGTGATTATTTGAAATACAATTTGATATGCATAATTGAAGACAAGATTTATATCATTCATGTTCTAAGTTAATAATGAACTAAATAGAAAAAGCCTTGTGTCTAGTATGAAGAAGTCTGGCTTGAGTGTCATTTGACTTTTTAGATATCTAATCCTTCATGCTTCTTCCTGTCTTTACTTGGAGACATTTCCTTTGGCAATTAAAACAGGGCATGCTTTTCCTCAAAACCAAATGTGTTGGTCTATCCACCTCTCCATTTCCCCCCCACCTCCCCCTACCCCTCTTCTCCCTCTCCCCACGCATTTTTTTTATTAAAGGCAGTAGGGTAAATCTTGAGTTTTTTGCTTATCTGTGGATCAGACATTTATTTTGATTTATTTAGTTTTATTTTATATGTATGTCTGTGTATCATGTGTATGTCTGGTACCTTGTAGGCCAGAAGAAGGGCATGGATCCCCTGGAACTGGCATTATGGACAGCTGTGAGTTGCCATGCAGGTTCTGTGAATAGAACCTAGGTCTTTTGAAAGACCAACCAGTGCTCTTTTTTATATATAAATTGTTTTGCCCCTGTGGATTCCCCCATCATTATACCCCAGGCTTGTACAATCCCTTCTCCCTTTCTTCAGCAAGGCTCCCAGAGCTCGGCCTGGTGGTTGGCTTGGATCTCTGCATCTGCTTCCATCAGTTACTGGATAGAGTATCTCTGATGATAATTAGGGTAGTCACCAACCTGATTAGAGTAGATGGCCAGTTCAGGCATCTTCTCCACTATTGCTAGGAGTCTTAGCTATGGTTATCCTTATGGATTCCTGGGGGGTTCCCTGGTGCCAGGTTTCTCCCTAACCCCCAAATGCCCCCCATCAAAATGTCTCTTTCTTTACTCCCTCTCCGTCCCACCCTAACCCGCCTTCCACACCCACCCTGCCTGACCTGCTCCCTCAAGTTCCCATTCCTCCACCACCCCACCCCCAGCCTCCAGTTTACCCAGGAGATTTCCTCCATTTCTCCTTCCCAGGGAAATCCATGCATTCCTCTCTGAGCTCTCCTTGTTATCCAGCCTCTCTGGGGCTGTGGATCTTAGGTTGGCTATCCTATACTTTACTCCTAATATCCATGTATGAGTGAGTACATGCTGTGTTTGTCTTTCTGGGTCTGGGTTACCTCACTAATAATGATTTTTTTCTAGTTCCATCTATTTGCCTGAAAATTTCATGAGGTCATTGTTTTTTACAGCTGAATAATACTCCATTGTATAACTATACCCCATTTTCCTTATCCATTCTTCGGCTGAGGAGCACCTAGTTTGTTTCCAGGTTCTGGCTATTATGAATAATGCTGCTATGAACATATTTGAGCAAGTGCCCTTGTTGTATGATTGAGCATCCTTTGGGTATATGCCCAAGATTGCCAACCAGTGCTCTTAAACGCTCATCAGAGGTCTATTTTGATGATGATTAAGGCATATTTTCCACTTCACAAAATTCTGGAAGACATAGAGTCATGGGACAGGATCATCTGTTCATCTGTGATGCTAAGGAAAGAATGCACTGGAATGAGTTGATTGATTGTCAACTGTGAGATCTAAGCTTGCTTTACCTTGTAACCTATTACAAAAGAAGACAGTGCATGGGAAGCATCTGATTTTAACAGTGAACCAAAGTATAGATAAGGTAAAAGTATTTTAGGTGAGTAGAAAAGTTGAGATAATTATAAAAATATTGTTTAGCACTACACAACAAAATATGATTATAATCAGGCAATATTATTTGAGCACCATTTACACTGTAGACAGTGTGCTAAGTGTTTTATATTCATAGCTTAACCGTTTGAGCTGTTTATTTGGAACTAGATTCTTTGGTTGACTTGGTTTTACATTTTAAATTCTAGAAAAACTGAAGTATCCTTAAGTCACTGATTTGGACTTCCTTAACTTATTCATTGCATTTCTTTAGAAAATTCTTCTATTTAGGAGTGGTGGCAGATGCTTTTATCCCAACACTGGCCATGGTGGTGGGGAAGGCACAAGCAGGCAGAGCTCTGAGTTCCGGGATAGCTTGGTCTACAGAGGTAGTTCCAGCATAGCCAGGGCTACACAGAAAAACCCTGTTTCAAAAAGCCAAAACAACAAAAAATACTTCTAAAAGAAACAGATTTTGGAGGGCAAAAGCTGGAGGTGGCTGCAAATTGACCAGAAAGTTGACAAGTCCCCATAAGGACTGGCATTGTGTTAGCCATTGTGGGTAAATCCATTCAGCTTAGGGCCTCAGTCTGTATTTCCCTTTGTGAACTCTTCTACTGAATGTCCCACCATCCTTTAAGATGAGGTTCTGCTAGTTTTGTCTGTTTTTACCACATAAATGTTTTAGGAACTCTCAACAGACTGGCTTGATTGTTTGTGTGGGCTGTGAACAGATTGTGTGGGTGATGAGACAAGTAGGAAAGGACTCGGTAATCAGAAAGGAGTTGGGGAGCAGTAAGCTCTTTCTCTGTCTCTCAGAATGGAGCTTGGACACAAAGCGAACTTCGTTAATCATGCTTCCTTTGTAATCAGAATGGAGAGGCACTTTTAAAAACTACTGCCGTTTGGTTCACTGTTTCGTCTGAGTTAAGCCAACTATGCCATAGCTAATTGAGTGGTTAAAATTTTTCCAGAGGCAGCCAGGCAGAATCAAGTTCTACTGATTAAGTAGGTAACTAATAGTAATGGTGCTGGCCCTGCCCAAGGTTTTCATGGTGGCCAGCTTATAATGAGATGGTAAAATTTGATTGGTATTAAAAAATAGGAAAAAGATTGTAAGATTTGTACTAAGTCTCTAAAATAAATTCTGAATAGAGAATTAAACCATCTCATTTACTGGATAAATTTGGAAAACTTGCTTTATCTTGTGGTAGTTCTTTTCTTAGAAATCAAAGGATAGTAATCTTTAATGCTCACTTAATTGGTGTTTGGAAAGATATTAAGACTGTAAATACTCTGAGTGCCTTACAGATGAAATAGCAGAAATTCTCTTAGTATTATTCATATTCAGTAGGGAAAGGTGAATCAATATAGATTTGTTGTTGTTAAGGAAAACTTGTTATTCTTTCAACATGTATCTTTTTACAAGGGAGGTTATATGCCTTGCTACAGGTTAATTTTCTTTTCTTTTTTTGAGACAGCCCTGTGTGCAGCCCTGGTAGTTCTGGAACTTGCCCTGTAGACCAGGCTAGTCTCAAACTCACAGAGATATGCCTATCTCTGCCTCCCAAGTGCTGGGATTAAAGGTGTGTACCACTACAGGTTAATTTTCTAGTACTTATAAGGACAAGCGTGGATGGTTTAGAAAGAAAGAACTTTAAACTTGTCTCTGCTATATCCATTCAGTCCATCAGTCTAGTGGTGAGATGTTTTATAATGAGTTGTTGGTATTGAAAAAATAAGGAATGATGAAAACAAAGGCAACAGTAGTGTACTGAAAAGGGTCTGCCTATTTATTGTTATGCAGCTATTCCCCACTTATCTGTCTTTAACAAATGAAGCATCATTTTTAAGCCTAATAACAAAGTGGTCATAAATCCTAGGCATCTGAGTGTCTTATATTTGGAAGACAGTGAAAAGATCTTAGCCTTTTGTCTTTATTTTTGTTTCAAAGCACCAACTGTCCTATCCCTGGATTATCTATTCAAAACAGATGGAAAATGACCTCTAACAAATTTCTTCTCCTGTTGGGTCTTTTATCATCTAATGTACTTTCCTCCTAGGCTGAAGTCTTCCTTTCCTTTTATGTGAACAATTGCTGGTATTTTCTTCTCAGTGGAAATCTCTAGCCTTACTTTCCATTTCCCTCTTTCAACAGCAAATCCACATTTTGCTAATTATTTGGAACAATAGAGATTTTTATTTTGGGAAGAGCCTGGGTATTTCTCTAGTCCTGTCTCTCCTATACTACAGTCTTCCTATAGTGACCTTCCATTCCGGTGACCTGTTGTTCTTTAGTTCACTTAATTTTTCAATTCACTCAATTTTTCAATCTAGTTTAACACTGCTATGAATGAACATTCTTTCTTACCCTTCAGTGGAAAGTGTTTCTGGGATCACATTTAATTTCTATTTGTGAATCCTGGATTTTCCATTTGGAGTAATCTGAAACATGTGTTTCCTGTTTATTTCATGGTAGTATTTCACATAATTAAAGATGGCTGTTATTTCCCTCCTTTGACTTTTTTCTCTGCATGAGATACACCTTGTCTCGTTTAGTTAGACCCCTAACCATGCTCACTATGGCTTTTCTGGTGATTGCATCACAGTTAAATGTACTTTCACTGCCATGGTAACCAGTTACTGCTTGTTTTTACTTAGAGAAACACACAGTTTCCTGTTTTCAGTATAAAGTCCATAGTTTAAAAGTTAATATATGGTTGTCCTTACAGCAAAGCTGTGGATGGTGGTCAACTCCATATTGGGAATACGATTTCATACAAGCTGGACACTGACCTCACCATTTTAACTCAAATGACTTATGGCACATGCATTTTTCATGCATCTTTTTGTCCACTTTTCTCATTAGGAGAGCCAGTTGGGCCCAGATTGATTTGAGTTCATCCCCAGTATAGCTACATACTTATTGATACTGACTGTGACATAGGATAGGTAGTTTTCAGATCCTCATTTTACTTATCTCTAAATAAGGTTTTATTTACTACTTACATCTATGTAAGAATGAAAACAGTTCCTGTTAAATTCCTAGAATCTGTGTCACTTATAAAATGATGTACAAATGGGTAGCTGCTGCTGTCTTTCATAATTTGTAAATGGCAACCTGATGCAGCCAGGTTGACGTATCCAATAACTACAATGGGTGTGGATTTCTGGGGACTTGGAATCGTAGTTATTCCATAAGGAATGTTGTTGTGGAATGACTGAAAGAAGTATGCATTTTTCTTCTTTTTAATTAATTATTATTTTTTTAGATTTATTTATTTTGTGGTGTGAATGTTTTACTTGCATGTAAGTGTAGCATGGGCCTTCCTGGTGTCTGTAGAAGTCAGAAGAAGGCAATGGACTCTCTGGAACTGGCGTTGTAAGCTACCATGCTTGATGCTGCAAGCTGAAGTCAGGTCCTCTGTAAGAGCAACGTGATAACAACACTGAGCCACCTCTCCAACCCTAAATTTCCCTTTTAAGAGTGGATAATTGGGTAAAGCAAGAGTTCTCAACCAGGGTTAAGGTGAAAATCCTAGGGTAGGGCAGTCAGGGAAGCTAAGAGAGTCAAAGCCAGAACAGCACTGGGTGATAAGCTCAGACTTTGAACAGAATGTTAAAATGAATCTAGTGCAACCATAATTACACCATCAAAGGGGTCTAACCCCATAGTTCTAAGATGCTAACTCTTCCAGTATTTTCATGTTCTGATTAAATAAATTATGCTTAGAGTTTACATGCCACTTTTTATACCTTTTATTTTCTCTAATTGCTCTGTACTCAACTGTTCTAGTTTCTAAGTATTTTGCCTCCCCCGCAAAAAACCTGAAACAATCCACAGCCAAAGGTGAATCTTATATAATATAAAAAGTTCTTCCCTTGATTTGCATTGTCCACACACAATGGAGAGGATATTAAATCTGTAGCAATGCTTATACAAAATTATCTTTTTGTTCCAAGACACTTTGTTGGTCCTAACTTCTCTTCCAAAATCTCTCCAGCATATTTATCTTTGAATAAACCCTTTTCATAGCCTTTGTCAATTTCTGCTACCTGTCCCTTCTTTTGGTTGTATCTCATAAAAACCCAAAGACTCCAGTTGGTAGGGTTGCTTGTAGGATGTCAAGAAAATGGGTGATATTTTCTATATGTGTTCTTTATTTGTGTGTTTATGTGTATGTGTTATATGTATCTATTTGTGAGTATATTTGCTTATGCATGCATGTTTGGCAGTCAGAGGTTAACTTCAGATGTCTTCTACTTTTACTCTGCTATCTTATTTTTTGAGACAGGAACCTGGCTAGAGTGGCTGACTAGTGAGCCTCTGGGATCCTCCTGTCTTTTTCCTCCCTTAGTACTAGGATTATAAGCACATGCTGTCATGTACAGCTTTTATGTGAGTATTGCGGATCTGAACTTAGGTCTTCATGCTTGTTTAGCAAGTACTTTATCAACCGAGCCACAGCCTCAGATCCATATATTATATTAGTAAGAATGTGTATAAAAATGTCATAAAATCTTCAAGACTACTACCATTAATTATATGTGTCTAAGGCTGAGATGTGGACATTTTGCCCTATTTTGTGTCTCATTTGTCTTGTGTTCATGCAAGCCTAAGAGCAGTTATGGAGTTAGTTAAAAAGTCCTTCCTTTTGAGAGCCTCACTATTAAAAAAAAAACAAAAAAACTATGCTTAAAAACAGTTATCTCAACATGCTACTGTAACATTAATGTTGGCCACAAACATTGGGAGCACTATTTCAAAAATAACCACTTTTTGACCATTGTCTCTCATTTCTTTTGACATGTAAATGAACTTTTTTTCTGGTAGACTGAGGCATTAGTTTAAAATTTCATTTTAATCCTCAAAATGTAGTATTCATGCTATAAACTTACACAGACTTGTAAGAGCCATGTGAAGTATTTGTAAGAAGGGAGCCTGGGTTGGGCTTATGTGTATTATGTCCCAGGCAGTGTGAAAGATAGTTATGGTATCTTCCAGACTTCCTCTATCAATCTTCAATGTGCATTAATACAAGAAGGCCACATACTTAATCCATTATGGTATTTTTGCAATGATGCCTATAAAGTGTGTGATTAAAAATGTGTTGATAAATCAAATAGTACTTAATGTCAATCAGTTCATTATAACATAAGGACTCCACAAAGACCTGCAGTTTAGTTCAAGTTTAAAGATCGTACGTTTAAACCTCCATGGATACTAAGGAGAAGGAAGATACAGCCACTGCTCTAGAAGTTTATAATTTCCTAGTGTTCAGAAATTTACATGTTCAATAGAACGTTGTAATGGAAATTGACCAGATATCACTGACACCAGAAGATGCAATGGTTACTTACTATTACTGAAAGGAAATCAGAGAAATCCTTAGATGTTGGCTCCTAGCATTTAACAAATTAGGCAAAGGAAATGGCACTTGAGTGAGAACCTAGAAGTGGTATAAGTGTTAAAATATTTAACATTTGCATAGTGATTGAAACACAGTAATTCCAAAAACTGTAGATCACCCTTAAATTTTACCTGTGTTTAATTATAGGAATTCACAAATTGTAAGGGCTCACCAGGGAAATGATGATTCTGGAAATTTGTGAAATTGAGATAGGTCATTAACAGTTGCTGCTTGGTTGTACTTTGTTTCTTTGATTACACATGCCTACTGAAACTTGTCAGAAAATGGAGAGAAATCAATAAACTGCAGCTATTTACTGCACATTAAATTCTGCATTCCTTCACATGTCACATGCATACATACATAGGATAATTTATCATCTTGGTATGACCAAATGAAACTTTTGTTTTAGTTTAGGCTATCTTATTTATCCATTTTTTTTTCCCTGAATTTACTGTGAATGGAGAACTCACCCTTTCCTGAGCCAAAATGCGCTATTATATGCTTCCCTGAACTATCAGTAAATTCTTTATTAGGTTGCTCTGAAGCTAACCTGTCTTTAACTTTTAAATCTTTTTTCATTCTTGTCTACAAAGTTTGCAAATATATTCTTCTAATAGCAACAATGGATTCTTTACCCCGAGTCATGTCTCTTCTAGTCGGCCATCCCAAAAGAACCCAATAAATATGGGATAGTGTCCATTAGATTTAGGTGAGTTTAATGTATTTTCAAGAGCTTCATATTTTGTCTTCTCTTTATGTAACTCTTTAAATAAAAGTGAAAGCGATTTACAATTCATATATTATTTATGATTCATCTTTATTCGTGCTAATGACACAGATAAAATCAGAACATCTATGATATATAGATGATAGATGCCAGATAATAAGTTGTAAATAGCCAATATCAGAAAGTTGTGCTTCACAGCAGCTGTTTCTCTTAGGACATTAGTTAATTTTGGATTTCCTAGCTCTAAAATTCCATTGTAATGTGTACTGTGACTTGCTTGTTCAAAAAGTAGAACCAGTTATTTACCTTTTATTGCTCCTCATACCCACAGCCTGCCAAAGCAGTTTTGAGGACTTCCAAGGCACCTGTGAGGGATTCCCATACAAAAACTGGTGCATACCCATGCTAGGTTTTGTGATCATGACTCAAGGTGACACTATTTTTATTTCATAGGTGATTGTGGCTCCATTCTACATAATCTTTTGTCTAACAAGTTGCAAATTTTGAGGCACTTGCACAGGCTTGGAAATGTAGCTCAAATGTCCAGTTTGCAGAGCAGTGAGCATTAACAGATTAGTCATTTGGTCTTTCTGTGGAGGCCTTTTGTACTCATTTCATGTGTGTTTAATTTTTGCTGTTATAAGCATCATGGAGTAATGTAATAACAGACTTTCAGAAATTTAGCTTAGAGTTAGTGATTTTATATACTTCTGTCAGGCTTCTTGATTCAGCCTTTCTTTACTGGTAGATATTAAAGGTAAGTATTTTTTTGTAATCCAAATTTAGGCTATTGGGTTACTGTTCTAGTTAGCATGTCTAATGACTGGCAGATTTTATGTCCTGAACCTCTTGCAGAGCCTTTTATGTGTGTTTTATTGTTTTTTCAAAAAGAAAAAAAACACTGGCACCAATCTTCAGCCTAAAATAATTTCATGTTTACCATAGAATTTCACATGCTATGTAAGAGTTTGGCTTAGTGTCCCAAAGCACTTTGATTTTTTTTCTCCATAGTTCCAACACTCCTCAATTCAGAGGATCTAAGCCAAGCAAATAATGCAAACCAAGTGTAGCTGCTTATTTGCCATGTGGATTCTATAAAGTAATTCTTTTCTTCTATTGAGATTACAGGCCAACCATTTAAAATACTCATCTACTTAAGATGTAAACATAAAATATTTTTAAACTTTTTGTAATTAGAATGAAATATGTAACTTTGCTGCAATTTGAAAAATTATACTGTTAAACTGTCTGTGCCATTCACTCATAGCTTTATGTCACAGTGAACTATTTTTAGTAAGTGTTTGCTACAGAAAGTTACTTTTCATTCAACTTTGGTGTTCATGGATTGTGTGTTGCTGTGTGGGTATATTTATCTGTTGGTTACCATGTGATTGTATGTCTGTAGGTTACCATGAGATGTGTATATCTGTGTGCTGCCATGTAAGGGGTATAGTTTACACTGTGAGTACATTTGTGTGTTAACATATGGGTTGTTTGTGCTAACCTGTGAGATGCATGTGCATCTGTTACCATACACATGTGCACATTATTCACCTTTCTATTTGCTTTGATTGCATCCTGATAAAAGCGAGGAAGGAAGAGTTTATTTTGGCTTATAGTTTTAGTACAGTCTATCATTTAGAGTTTTAGTACAGTCCATCATTTATAGTTTTTGTACAGTCCATCATTTATAGATTTAGTACAGTCCATCACTTATAGTTTTAGTATAGTCCATCATTTATAGTGTTAGTACAGTCCATCGTTTATAGTCTTAATACAGTCCATCACTTATAGTCTTAGTACAGTCCATCATTTATAGTTTTAGTACAGTCTATCACTTATAGTTTTAGTACAATCTATCATCTATAGTTTTAGTACAGTCCATCATCTATAGTTTTAGTACAGTCCATCATCTATAGTTTTAGTACAGTCCATTGTTTATAGTTTTAGTACAGTCCATCGTTTATAGTTTTAGTACAGTCCATATCAGTTTACACTGTATCCACAGTCAGGAAGCAGAGAGATGATGAACTTGAGTGTTATGATCACTCTTTCTTTTTTCTGAAATTGGGGAGGAAGACTAACCCCTGGAATGATGTCACCTACACCTAGAGTGGGTCTTTCTACTTTAATTAGCCTAATTGAGATAATCCCTCACAGACATGCCCAGAAATTTATTTTCAAAGTGGTTCTAGATCCTGTCAAGTAAAACAATTCAGTTAACTCACCTTCACGGTGTACACCTGTGTGTGGTCCTGTGTATATATGTGTATTCCTGTATGTTGCCATGCATGTGTATCCTTGTGTTGATATGTGGAGTATGTGCATCTGTTTTACTATATTTATCTGTATATTACCATGTAGATACACCTGTGTGCTCTTATGTGGGGTATATTTGCTTTTGTGTTCATCTATTACTGTGTGTGTACTTGGTGTTTCTGTGTCTGTGTTGCTGTGCAGGGTGCATACATGTTAATAAGTATATACATCTGTGTGTTGGGGTATGTGTATATGTTGCTCTTTATGGGCATTTATGTATTGCATGTACGTGAGTGTATCTATATGTCACCATATGGGTACATGTATGGGTCTGTGTGTTTCCATGTGGAGTATATGTGTAAACCCACATATTTTCGTGCCTCTCAGTATTGAGTTTAAAGAAGTGTGACACTATGCCCAGCTGTATGGTATGTGTTTCAGTGAATTGCTATGCACGCATGGTGTGTGTGTGTGTGTGTGTGTGTGTGTGTGTGTGTGTGTGTGTGAGTGTGTGTAGTGTGTAGACATCTATGTGTTGGTATGTGAATACATGTGTGTCTGTGCTATCATGTGAATGCATGTGCATTCCTGTTTTTGTATATTTGCATCTGTATTTTGTGTTGTATACATGGGTGTGTTTGGGTGCATGTAAGAACATCTACATGTTGGCATAAGGAATATAAAATTTGTTAGTATGCCTTGGTGGTAGTCATTTAGTGTAGAGGATTTCTTGCTTTATTCAATAAATATATTTCCTAGAACATGTTAGTGTGATTATTCATTGAAAGTGGCTGTCAAGAAATACTTTTAATGCTGGGCGTGGAGCACATCTTTAATCCCAGCACTCGGGAGGCAGAGGCAGATACATCTCTGAGTTCTGAGCTTGAGGCCAGCCTGGTCTACAGAGTGAGTTCCAGGATAGCCAGGACTACAAAAGAAACCCTGTCTTGAACCATCCCCCACCCCCCAAAAAAAAAAATTGCTGTCAAGAATGAATTGCATCTCACTAAGTGTACCTCATTTCACTCACAAGGGTATAGCTAAGGTAATTCCCAAAGTCCTATCTCTAGGTCTAGTCTCTGCAGATACACTTTTACTTTGAAGTAATTGTTATTAATTGTGAAGTAATAATTTGTTCAGTAATCTGGTAAGATTTAATTAGCATGGTTGAAATGCATAATAATTTTATCCTTAAAGTAAATGGCAATGTTAAAATATGTGTCTGAACGTTATAGCTACAGAACAGTTTCAGTCAAGGAGTTAATGGACTGAGTTAGTTAATTCCTAAATGCTAAATCAGTTTAACACAAGTATTTGCATTTTCTGTAGCTTAAGGTTTTGAGCTGTCATTCAGAGACACTCCTAATACTTAAATATTTGCTGAGGATGACAACATTGTTTTCAGGAATTTATCTTGGAGAGATGGCTGATGCACAGGAATGAGTGGTGGAGTTATTAACTATTTTGAACGTTACAGTTCAACCAGATAGTGTTAGCTGTCTACTTAAGTTGTACAGTCTATTTCATGTGTTTCTTTTTAAGCAGAATTAAGGCTTTTGAACTTAGGAAAGGCCAAGAGGAATGTCTCAATTAATTACTTTGAAAATCAACTTCTAAGTTTGAGGCTAGGCTAAGACAGTTAAAAGCCAAGTTCTAAACTTAGATAGGATTCTGTTTTGGCAACAAAGAGCTTTGGGACTATTTGGATGAAAGTTACAGTTGTTTCAATAACACAGACATATTTATTTATTTATTTATTTATTTATTTATTTATTTATTTATTTTTTTAATTTCAGACACTAAGTTTCCTTTCCTTATATTTTCCACCATCTTGTTTAGGCTGTCTGGTACTGAGAACCTAGGTACATAGTGTGTGTTATATAAGTTTTCACTGGGCACATACGTTATTAATAAATTTTTAGGGGTAAGAGGACATGTCTTTCTGTGTCTGGTTGTTACCAGACTCCTGATTTCTGGAATTATAGTCTTATTCCACTATACTTGGCCTATCTTCCAGGCAATGAAGGTATTTCTCCACATTCTAAGGTAAAGTAGATATTATGCCTTTTACTTTCATAGTTAAGATGAAAACTTTGAGAACTGGAATTATCTATATATTGCTTCTGTTATTACTTTAAATCAGTCTGTTTGTTATCCTTTTAGTATGAAATATGAGCTAATATTTCTAGTAACCTAAAATTATTTTGTAGAACAAGATGGAGAAAATAAAGTGAAACTATGAAGTCTTAGATATATTACCTCCACCCCCACCCCCACCCCCAAGACAGGGTTTCTCTGTGAAGCCCTGGCTGTCCTGGAACCTGCTCTTTAGACCAAGATGGCCTCAAACCCACAGGCCTGCCTCTGCTTCCTGAGTGCTGGGATTAAAGGAATACACTACCACTGGCTAGCAGTTGTTTATATTTTTAAAGGTGTAGAGACAGTGAGTATAAGTTTTTAACTGAGATTATTCAAAAGTTAACTGAACCTCCCTTTAGAGTCATAGAAGAAAGTATTTGTGCATCATTGTTTTATTGTTATTTTTATTGCTAAGTTCTCTTAGAAAAATAAAATATTTTTGAAGTTGTTGACTATTTCACTCCAAATCATTATGTTTTTCAAATTTCAAAGTTCTGCTTATTAATGTTTGTAAACCCAATTACCCACACAAACCAATTTGTTCTCCATATTCCTTCCACTCAGCCCAAGCAGATTAATCTTCAAATATCATTTTTGTTGTAAGGCAGGCATTTCTGATCTAATTTGGGAAAGGTTATTATGACCTGATAACTAAGATTTCAAAGGCTCTGTGGGAGAAGTGGGGCTCTTCCATTCCCATTCAGACCACCCTCTGGAGTGTCCTTATTCTCCCAGCTGATCTTCTGTCTGCCTTTAAGTATGTACAGATTCGGGGGAGGGAGAAGGAAGGCGGTAAGGAGGAAAGGAAGTAGGGAGGGAGGGAGGGAGGGAGGGAGGGAGGGAGGGAGGGAGGGAGGGAGGGAGAGAGGGAGAGAGGGAGGGAGGGAGAACCTTAAAAGAGTCCCTAAATAAAAATTCTTTGTTTTTTTTGTATGTGTCTTTTTTTTTTTGGTTTTTCGAGACAGGGTTTCTCTGTGTAGCTTTGCGCCTTTCCTGGAACTCACTTGGTAGCCCAGGCTGGCCTCGAACTCACAGAGATCCACCTGGCTCTGCCTCCCGAGTGCTGGGATTAAAGGCGTGCGCCACCACCGCCCGGCATTGTATGTGTCTTATTGTGCCTTTTCTATAGTGCTTTGTAGAGCTGAGTAGGGACTACTGAGAGTAGAAACCAAGATGAATGTAGGAACGTGCCCTTGGCTAGAAAATCAAAGGGCTGTGATCCATTGAAATGCTCCTCCTAATGCCAAATGTGGTGGTGGCACATGGCTTTAGCCCTAGCATTGGGAGGCAGGGGAAAGTGGATCTCTGAATTCCAGGCCAGCCAGAGCTACATAGCAAGAGCTGTCTGAATCAATCAGTCAGTTAATTAAAAGTGTTCTTTCTAGTTTTCCAAACTCAAGCATGGACATCTGTAGGCAAAGTATCTGCTTAATGTTTCCTAACCTAGTGGTCCCCTTGCTCTCTGGGCTCACACTTTCTCTATTTCAAGAGGAGACACTGTAAGCCATTCCAGACTTCTTTTACAGCCAAAACTTTATATTCAGACCCTTCTTGGAACAACTTTCTATCATGATGTCACTGTCTGTCCAATGCTCAGATATTTGCAAAGGGATGCTTTGTTGCTTGTTCTAAAACCAAAGAAATAGAAAAAATCCCTGTTGACTTAAACAGAAACTATTTGTCATTTCAGCATGTTGTTTGCTTTTATTTTAACTTTTGTAGAAAGCAACCAACTCTTGTGTCTCTCCCTGTGCATCTTTCAATTGCAGGTTCTGAGAATGACTCAGCTTTGAGCATGGAAAATGGTAGTGGTTGGCTAGAAAGTAACTTGCAAACCAAGGTATGATTTGAGATGAAGGAAGCTGACTGGAGCCAATTAATTTTCTTCCAAAATAGATGCAGGCTTAGTTGTTACTGGATTACCTTTTTATTCAGGGTTAAGTTGGAGATGATGGTTGTAGTTTGTCTATCACTTTACTCTTCTCATTCCTTCTATATTTCAAATAGTTAACTATTCCCCTTTCTCAGGTTAAATGTAGCACTCATCACAATTATAATTAAAACTTACAGTAATTACCTATTTTCTATATTCCTCATCGTTCATATATTTCACATTATTGATATCTATTATTAGAGGTCTACTCCAGCAGCTGACAGTGTCTAGCACATAGTGAGTCTTCACAACCATTGGGTATGAAGTAATGTGTCTGAAGGATCATTTTCTAAGAGGTGGCTTCCCAACCTTAATTTTGTCACTTACCTTACTGATTTCATATCACTTTGAAAATATAGTGTAGTATCATATTTCAGAATATGAATACTGTAATGGATAAGAGGAGTCAAAAGTACTGTTGAAATACAGATAAAGGAAGAAAATCTGTCCTGTGTTTGATGTGGTAATGAGAACAGAACAAAGACTGAGCCAACATTTTTACGAATGCTTTCTATAGCTTACCTGCATGCATACCTTCAGTGTTCATAGGTGCCAATATGAGAGGTTAACAGTTCACAGTGACAGGACATATTTGTTTTTTGTTGCAATGTCCTTCTTGCTAAATTGTATTGATGTAGAATCAGCTTCTAACCCTTATATTTCCAGTTAAGTTATATTCTATGGATGTGTACAGAGGAATTTTATAATATGTGAGGCAGTTTAATGATCCTGCTTTAATAGCCTTCAAATACTGCAGAGTGGTTGTTTTTAGTTTTAATTTGATCAAACATGACTTGGTTTGTTGACCTGAATCTAGGTAACCCCTTTTTAACACTGTTTTGCTGTCCTTTGCTTTGTAGACCAGGCTGGCTTAGAGCTCACAGAGATCTGCCTGTCTCTTTTTAACACTGTTGATCCTCGGAATCACATTAGGAACTAAGACTTTCATTGTAAATACAGTGGACTACTCTTGTTCTGGTTGCCTGCTATGGAAGGTATTTCATCAGATGCAGCCAAAACTTTTGTCTTGTTCAAAAGTTGCAGATAACTTTAACTTTCTCTGTTTAGTTCTTTTGTCATTATAAAATCACTTTCAAAAATAACAAAGTTCAAACTTTTGAGGTTTTTGTTGTTGTTTTGTTTTGTTTTGTTGAGGTGGTATCTCACAATGTAGGTCTGGCTCTCCTGGAACTTACTTTGTAGACCAGACTGGCCTGGAATTCACAGAGATCCTCTTGCCTCTGTCTCCTGAATGCTAGCATTAAAGGTGTGTGCCACCATGCCTGGCTGATTTCAAACAAAGTTTTATTCAAATACTCTTTTATGATTTGTGTAGTCACAATTTTGGCTTCATCTGATGAAATACCTTCTAAACAAGCCGCACTCTTGGCTTTCTGTTTTCTTTACATGCTGTAGACACTGAGTATCTACTCTTAGCTGCAGGTAAGATGTCATCCTCAGTTGTAAAGATATCACCAAAGGAACTCTGTCTATGCTTGAATACCAGTGTGCCATTTAATTTTTCAAATAGTATAAACATTGTTTTCCTTTTGGATACTACTAGAAAAAGTTGAAATGTTTAATTATGTGCAGTTTTCATCTTATTCCAGGGAATAAAAATATTTCTCATTCTCGTAGTCTAGCTAAAGATACACATTTGGAGCTTCTTGAAGTCCATTGCCAAGATCTCTTAAGAATATGAGTATTCCTGGGAATTTTACTTTGTGGATGATACACTGGGTTAAAAAAAATGAAAACCAGGTTGGTGACTACACAGTCTCCCACACAAGCCGCTGGAAACGCAGTCTCTGTACTGTCTGGTGTCCAGTGCTCTGTTGTTCCATGTGGAATGTGGTTTTGGAGCTCAGCTGAGGAACTTGGCTAGTTATTTTTATTTTTGTCTGAGGAGTAAAATACTTGTTTTTCAAAATGAATAAAATAAATGAAAAAGGTTAGGTTCATTTTGGGAGACGAGAGGTTTTGAAATGTAAGTATTTTTTGCAACAAATAGTCAGTTTGACTATGTTACTTAAAGTGGAATTTATGACTTTTGCCTCACTGTTTAGTTTCCAACCACATTAAAATGGGTCCAATTAAATGTGTCATTTAGTCTTTCTAACATCAGGAAACTGTTTAGCTGACCAAAATAACCAATGTTTGATTGACTCATTTCTAATAATATGCTAGACAAGATGACTTTAGATAAATTATGTATACAAAGTATTTGTGGTTATATGGTTTTGAGTTTTGAGAAAAAAACTCCCATAGCATGAATCCATAGAGATACCATGCTGATGGAGTCAACACCCAGTACTCAAGGGCTTTCAGTTATACTTCTTGAGTGCAGAAGTTTCTAGCATTTTTACTTGTTATTTGCTAGTCTTTCTAAAAACACATTTACCACTAATATAGATATTAAGATATTAACACATTTACCATGAATATAGATATTAATATATTACATATTAAGTAAAGAATAATAATGTTTTAATGATTTTGTAACAGTAGTTACTTTCCTCTAGGGAGATTTTAGGCAAAAGTTGTTTTTTTTTTTTTAATTTTTATTTTGCAATACAATTCAGTTCTACATATCAGCCACAGATTCCCTTGTTCTCCCCCCTCCCGCCCCCCTCACCTTCCCCCTAGCCCGCCCCCCATTCCCATCTCCTCCAGGGCAAAGCCTTCCCCACAGACTGAGATCAACCTGGTAGACTCAGTCCAGGTAGGTCCAGTCCCCTCCTCCCAGGCCGAGCCAAGGGACCCTGCATAGGCCCCAGGTTTCAAACAGCCGACTCATGCAATGAGCACAGGACCCAGTCCCACTGCCTGGATTAGGCAAAAGTTTTAAACTTCAAATTATATTTTGCAATTTTACTATTACAGTCATATGAATCATTTTGTAACAAAACAGTGCTCCCATAGTATATATTTCAAATGTTATTTTCTCTCTTGATAAACATGGGTAATATTTTAGTTTGTTTTAGAAGTATCAATCTTTAAATATCCGTCTTCAGATAAGTACCAAGCTAAGTGGGGTTCTAGGTCAGCATAGTTGTACATCAAAGGCAGTGGTTAGGAATCATCCAGCTAAAAGAAACCTTAGAAGACAGCTAACTTATTTCTTAGATGAGGGTCCTGAAGCTAGCACAGATGCAACTAACTTAGGTTGTCAACCAAGTCTCAGACCTGGCATCTGAGTTCAGAGACTGGTCTCTGCAGTGCACCTCACTTAGTCCCCAGCTCTTGGGGCACATTGGAATTTTGTGACAAAGATTTGAATGGAGGCTGTAACTGAATTAGATTGCTTACAAGTGTGTACTGTAATTAACTGGAAATATAATAGGAAGGCTTATGGAGATACTTTTGTGACCCTCTGCGGATGACAGGAGGGTCCTCACTTGGATTTGGAGGATCTCAGAGAGCAAGTGTTCCCCAGCTGTAGATGGCAGTGTACAACTGGAAGGAAGGCACAATTGAAGGGTATTATCTAGAAGTGACTACTTCAGTGTATTCTTTTCTAAACATGAAAACATTATCTTTTCAGCTCCAGCACCCACGACAGCAGTGCCCTACATGTCAATAAAATGTGTGGATGTCCGTAAGAACCACCATAAGACAAGATGGCTGGTGCCTTGGGGACCCAACAAGTGTGACAAGATCCGAGACATCGAGGAAGCAATTCCAAGGGAAATTGAAGCCAATGACATTGTGTTTTCTGTGCACATTCCCCTCCCTTCTATGGAGATGAGCCCATGGTTCCAGTTTATGCTGTTTATCCTGCAGCTAGACATTGCTTTCAAGCTGAACAACCAAATCAGTAAGTACGCCAACTGCTTTAGTCACCTGTGGATATTTCCTTTCTAGGAGTGTGAATGATGATAGCAACTCAGTTATTAGCTATATGCTGCCTCCTGTGCATTTTCTGAGCCCTTCATCTGAATTAACTCATTTAACCTTTAAAAATCCCTTAAGGCAAATATCTGTATTACTTCATTTTACATGTAGATCACTTAGGTTCTGGGGAGGTTGCCCACAGTCAAACCTATTGATCTATTTCATTGTCCTCTGTGTTCATGTTTATGCCCAAATGATAAGTTAGTATATAGAATGCTTATGAGAATGGGCCTGAGAATACTCCTGAGATAGATTTAAATTCCTGAATTAAAAACATGTGTACATGCATGCATGCAAAGGTGCTTGTGTGGAGGTTAGAGAACAATTTTTTTTTTAGTTTTTTTTTTTTAAGAAAAATTTCCACTCATTGTACATATCAAGCACAGATTCCCCCTCCTATCCCTCTTCCCTCTTGCCCTCCAGCTTCTCCCCATAGCCCACCCTCCATCTCCTCCTCCAAAAAAGTAAGAGCTTCCATGGGGAGTCAGCAAAGCCTGGTACATTAAGTTGAGGCAGGACCAAGCCCCTCTCCCCTGCATCAAAGATGAGCAAGGCACCCCACCATGGGTAATGGGTTCCAGAAGGCCAGCTCAAGAACTCTCCTGATCTCAATGCCAGGGGCTCCTCAAACAGACCAAGCTACACAACTCTCTCCCATATGCAGAGGGCCTAGTCTGGTCCCATGCAGGTTCCGCAGCTGTCAGTTTAAAGTTCGTGAGTTCCTATGAGCTTGGTTCAGTTGTCTCGATAGATTTCCCCATCCTGATCTTGACCCACCCTTGCTCATATAATCTCTCTTCTCTCTCTTCAACTGAACTCCCGGAGCTCGGCCTGGTGGTTGGCTTGGATCTCTGCATCTGCTTCCATCAGTTACTGGATGAAGGCTCTATGAT
This sequence comes from Peromyscus eremicus, assembly GCF_949786415.1. Lineage (NCBI taxonomy): Eukaryota > Metazoa > Chordata > Mammalia > Rodentia > Cricetidae > Peromyscus > Peromyscus eremicus. The sequence continues at coordinate 130,512,123 of NC_081421.1, forward strand.
GACAGTTAGGGTATTCACCAATCTGACTACTGGGGTAGGACAGTTCAGACACCCTCTCCACTATTGTTAGTAGTCTAAGCTAGGGTCATCCTTGTGGATTCCTGGGAATTTCCCTAGCACCAGATTTCTCCCTAACCCCATAATGTCTCTCTCTATCAAGATATCTCTTTCATTGCTCTCCCACTTCATCCCTCCCCCAACTCGACCATCCCATTCCCTCATGTTCTTATCCCCCATCCCCTTCCCTCTATTGCCCACCCCCCCACCAGTTTACTCATAGAGATCTCATCTATTTTCCCTTCCTAGGGTGATCCATGTGTCCTGCTTAGGGTCCTCCTTGTTACCTAGCTTCTCTGGAGCTGTGGGTTGTAGTCTGGTTATCCTTTGCTTTACATCTAGTATCCACATATGAGTGAGTACATACCATGTTTGTCTTTCTGAGTCTGGGTTACCTCACTCCAGATGATATTTTCTAGTTTCATCCATTTGCCTACAAATTCATGATGTCATTGTTTCTTACAGCTGAGTAATACTCCATTGTGTATATGTACCACATTTTCTTTATCTATTTTTCGGTTGAAGGGTATCCAGGTTGTTTCCAGGTTCTAGTGTAGCTGATTGGTTTCCTGTGCCCACCTGGCTCCTGTGTCCTCACAGTCCCGCAGCTGCTCAGACCCAAATGAACACACAGAGGCTTATAATAATTATGAATTGCATGGCCTATTGGCTCAGGCTTTTTGACAGCTAGATCTTACATCTTAAATTAACCCATTTCTATAAAGCTATACTTTGCCACATGGCTCGTGGCTTACCAGTATCTTTACATCTTGCTTCTCATGGCAGTGGCTGGCAGCGTCCTGACTCAGCCTTCTCTTCCCAGAATTCTCTTCTCTGCTTGTTCTGCCTGGCTACTGGCCAATCAGCACTTTATTTATTAACCAATCAGAGCAACACATTCACAGCATACAGAATGATATCCACAGCATTCTAGCTATTATGAATAATGCTGCTATGAACATAGTTGAGAACAATTTTTAAGTGACAGTTCTCCCCTCCCCCTGTGGGTTTAGAACTCTTGTCATCAGGCTTATGTAGTGTCTTAGTTACTGTTCTGTTGCTGTGAAGAGACACACCATGACTAAGGCAACTCTTAAAAAAAAGCATTTAAGTTGGTCATGGCACAAGCCTTAAATTCCAGCACCTGGGAAGCAGAGGCAAAAGAATCTCTTAGTTCAAGGCCAGCCTGGTCGACAGAATGAGTTCTAGGATAGCCAGAGCTACACAGAGAAACTCTGTCTCAAAAAAACCATTTAATTGAGGTTTTGCTTACAGTTTTAGAAAGTTAGTCCATGATCATCATGGGGCTGGAGCAATAGCTGAAAGCTAACATCCATACTGATCTGCCAACAGCAGACAAATAGAGAGACAATGGCCTGGCATGGGATTTTGAACCCTCAAAGCCCATCTCTAGGGACATACCTCCTTCAACAAAGCTATATCTAGTGCAACAAGGCCACACCTCATAATCCTTTCCAAACAGTTCCACTAACTGGGACCAAGCATTCAAACATATGAGCCTATGTTGGCAATTCTCATTCAAACCATCACATGAAGCAAGTACTTTTACCTGCTGAGTCATTGGACTGCCCTTTGATAACATTTATTGAAAGTTCTACGATGTTAAGCAACTTATAAAACTTCTCTGAACCACTTTTTTATGTGCAAAATTTGAATAAAAATATCTAATTAACCAAATAATTTTGAAGAATAAGCAATTATTTCAAAATTAAAAAAAAAAAAGTCATTCCTGAAATTCAGACCATTTTCTTTTTTGTTCTACTTTTTGGCTAGTGGAATTAAGTTTTTACAAAAGAATTTTATCATTTAATCTTAGTCATTTCCCTGTGTAAAACATCTTTGATGACCTACAAATAAGGCTTGACAATTCAGAGTTCTCTCCATTGTGTTCCAAAGCTTTTTTGCAGCTTGCTTGCTTCCTTCCATCCATTCTTCCTTCCTTCATTCCTTCCTTTCTTCTTTCCTTCTTTCTTTCCCTTGTTTGTTTTTGCAAGACAGGATTTCTTTGTGTAGCCTTGGCTGTCCTGGAATTAGCTCTGTAGCCCAGGCTGACCTTGAGCTCACTGAGTTCCACTTGCCTATGCCTTCTGAGTGCTGGGATTAAAGGCATGTACCACCACCGCAGGATACAGCCTTATTTCATATAGTTGACATGCATATATTTCTGCATTCTCAAACAATCTCATACTCTGTGAACATGTCCAGAGATTACTTCTGTTAACATATTTGCTCATGCTGATGTTCCTTTTTTTTTTTCTTTTTAAGTGATAGTGATAGAGCCCTAGGCATCATGGATACTGGACACATGGTCTACCACTGAACCATACCTTAAGTCCCATCTCCTCTTCTTTTATAATTCTCACTTTCTCCCATAGATGTGAGAAAATGCAAAAAAAAAAATATTTTAATTTTGTAGGATAGTTAAGAGATTGCATGAATCTCAGAAGAGACTTTCAACTTTGGACTTTTAAACATTGTTGAGACTGTGATAGACTATGGGGACCTTTGAAGTTGGACTAAATGCATTTTTCATTATTTTTCATTCTTCAGCTTAGACATTCCAGTTGTTACATAGCCCTAGAGCCTTCCTAGATGTTTTCTTATTTCCTTTGTAAATGCATTTTATATTCTCTGAACTCCATTATTGGCTGAGCAATGTCTACTTTGACAACCTAGCACAACTGAATTATTTTCTATGTCTCCTTGGTAGATCAGCTCCCTGATTGTGATTGTGTTTACATTTGTTAAACTTTAGCTTTGTGTGTAAGGAAGCTATGGATAAAAATGTCTCTTGAATCAGATCATTCTGCTACAAAAAAGGATATCAAACAACTGATGGAGGTGCTTGCCCCTTTTCTACTCCAAGACAACACTTTTGTTATTCAAGAAACATTTCAATAGCCAGTGACACTAATTCTGGTTACAGCTACTTAAATATTGTTTGCATGAGTAAATTATGGCTGAGATGTTTACAGCTGACTGAAAAGGTGATGCATTGCTAAGAATAACAGCTTGTTGCCATAGCAGCTATTGTTTGGTGCAATACTTAGGTTTTTAGAGCATGGATCTGTTTATCAGGTTGTGGGAAAACCTGGATCATTTTGATACTCTGACTTTTGTGTTGTGTAAAATGCCTGGCCTATAATTGGTTTCATTTTTGGCATTAAAGTTATTTAATAAAATAAATTACAGCTTCTGGTGAGTTTATGTGAAGTTGATAATATATTCCTAAATTTCATTCCATTCAATTTGTAAAAGGTTGTTAAGTAAATACATGAATGCAGTTGACTCAGCCTGTATAAAGTTACCAGCTTGTGTAAAATCTCAGGCTGATCACTTGGTATTGGATAGCCAATTGAAGGGCTTATCCCTAGGGAAGATCATTTCTCCCAGTCTCAGCATTCCCCAGTTGCCTATAGTTCTTTGTCTAGCATTGAGACCCCATGACTTCCCCTCTATTATATTAGTGTGTTCATTGGTGCTCTCATTGTTCAGATTTCATTTAGGCAGCCATGTTGGTGATACTTCATGAGTATAGCCTCTTTGACATTACTAGGAGAAAGAATTTCACAACAAAATCCTATTCTTCTGGGTCTTTCAATCTCTCTGTCCCATCTTTTACAATTGTGTTGTAGATGTATCAGTTGGGATTTTGGAACCATATGATATCTTGTTCTCTACATTTTGATCAGTTGTGGTTTTTTTGTAATATTCTTGTGCTAAGAATGATTTGAACTGTGGGGGCCTGGCTCAAGAGGTTTCAAAGTTGAAGAATATTAATATATGTGCTAGAGATCATTTTTTGTGATATTTTGGTGAAGAGTGGCTGCTTTTGGCCCTTGAGGCTAAAGTGAAGAGATTTGGGTTAATTCTGTGGGCAGAGGAAATCTCAAAACAGCCTAGTATAGACTGTATTGTGTAATTATTTGTGGTCACTCTAATGAAGATCTATAACAAAATGGAGCAAGCTAAGAAAGAAAAATGCAAACTGTACAGATTGAAGGGAAAAAAGGGGATACCAGGAATTGGAATAGAGCTAAGTCCTGTGTTAAAAAAGATAAACAGATTAAGAAATGGAAGAAAGTGAGTAGTAACCTCAGAGCAAGACCCCACACAGCTAAACTTCCAACTTGTAAAAAGGAATTAAAGAACAGCTTAGGTCCAAATGTGGTGGTGCATACCTTTAATCCCAGTGCTCAGAAGGCAGAGGCTGGTGGGTCTCTGAGTTTGAGGTCAGTCTGGTCTATAGATTGAGTTTCAGGACAGCCAAGCATAGACAATGAAGGAAACCATTTGAAAACAGAAAGTCAGTGAAGATATATAATTGAATGAGGGGACCATGTTCCAGCTCCAGCAAGCAGCAGAACTTGGCAGCTTTGGTCATGTGGTTCTGACTGTAGAGTCAAGGACAGAAGAAAGGGGTTATGGAATCTCCTTCCAGAACTAAGAAGAGCCACTCAGGCCAGGCATGTGTTAGTGGTGTCCCTAAATGGAGGACTAGAGAGGCCACTGCATAAAGCTGTGAAGGTGAAGCCTGGATTGCCTTGTAGACCCCAAGAAGTTGGAGATGGTTAGTTGTAGAATACCTACCAAGGAAAGCTGCTAATAGGGAGTGGAGCTAGCTCAAGAGAAAGAAGTGTGTTGCAGTCAACAAAGCTGAATGGAGTTGGAAAAGAGAAGAGTGCTTTGACATCAGACATGGAGATGCAGAGTTTAGTGTTTGGCCAGCTGGTTTCGGGTCTTGCTTTGGTCCAGTATTTCCTCACTGTGCTCCCTTCCCTACTCTTTGGAATTGTAATGTATATTCTGTGTATAAAATGTGATCTTTTTTTATTTTAATTTTGTAGGATAGTTAAGAGATTACATGAATCTCAGAAGAGACTTTCAACTTTGGACTTTTAAACATTGTTGAGACTCTAAATTCATTTTTCATTATGCTATGGCTATAAGCCTATGGGGGTCAGGGAGTGAAATGTGGTGGTTTAATAGGTATGGCTCCCATAGACTCAGGTGTTTGAATTCTTGGCCCATAGAGAGAGTGGCATTATTAGGTGTGGCCTTATTGGAAGAATTATGTTTCAGTCTTTCTACTGCTGCCTCTGGATCAAGATGTAGAACTCTAAGCTCCTTCTCCAGCACCATGTCTGCCTGCATGCTGCCATGCTTCTTGCCATGATGATAATGGACTAAACCTCTGAAACTGTTAGTCAGCCCCAATGAAATGTTTTTCTTTACTAGAGTTGCTGTGATCATGATGTCTCTTCACAGCAATAAAACCCTAAGAGAAAGAGTAAGAACTAAACTTACTTATGGGTATAGAAATAAACATTTAGAATGTAGTTAGGAATTCTGCTGGTTTAATGAAGTGGAAGTTGTAGGTTATCCTTCTAGATTTGTGACCTCACAAGCCCAATGTAGTAGTCTAGTACTAGGTATGTTTTCCCTGTTGTTGAACAGGTCTTAAGCCTAATTAGAGAGCTATTGTTTATCACCAATGCATGCATGCCACTATTGTACCGTTAGAGTTATCATGCTATGCTGCTCATTGTTTTGGTTAATGTCTTGCTTGAGTAAAACTATTGGTTGCTTCCCCCATTTGGAAGCTTGCATGGCACTTTCTCTTACCATGAAAGCTAATCCTTAGGGAGGAGGCTTTCAGGTCATATCCACCTCAGGTCCTTTAGGTCCTGTGTCTGAAATGCATAGGGTCTTCAGCAATAAAAACTTATATTCCACCTCAGGGAGTCAACTAAGGGCAACAACAATAGCATAAAATATTTTGGGAGTCTTTTGTACAATCCTAACCAATAACTCAAAAGGGGTTTTCATGCTTGGTGTTGGATTTTTTGCATCTTGGGGGAGCATATGAACACATTTATTGAGAAAATTGGAATATTATTACTGTATTAGTCAGAGTTCTCTAAAGGAGCAGAACTAATAGAATATATACACATATACATATATATGTAATATAGGTAATCTAATAAATCCCCTTTATTATATATAATACTTAAATATATATATTTAAATACTTAAACATATATACATTAATACATATATACATGTATATATTCACACATACACACGTGTGTATACATATGTATATATATGTGTGTGTGTGTGTGTGTTTGTGTGTGTGTTTATAATACTTAAAAGGAATTTATTAGATTAGCTTACAGAATGTGCTACAGGTAGTCCACAAAATGGCTGTCTCACATCGGAGAGGCCAAGAATCCAGTAGTTGTTTAGCCTAAGAGGTTGGATGTTTTAGCGATCCCAATCTAGTACTGAAGGCCTAGAGGATTCTTGGAGACCTGTTGTTCTTCAGTCTATGTTAGAATTCCAAAGAAGTTGGTTCTAATATTGGTGAAGGAATGCTGTAGCAACAAGATAGATGGACTTGCCAGCAAGAGTGAGGGAAAGCAGGCAAAAAGCTATGTCCTTTTCTCTGAACTGCCACTGCCACTAGGTCCAGATTTAGGGTAGATCTTCCTTCTTCAAATAATCTGATTGAGAAAATTCCTCACACGAGTGCCCAGAAACTTAAGTTTTAGTTGATTAAAGATACAGTCAACTTGACAACCAAGGTTAACCATGACACAATTCTTGAGTAAGATGACTGACTGTTCTAAGAGAAAATCTGTGGTGGTATTGTGTTCCCCAAAATATTGTGTACCCTAATAAACTTATGTGGGGTCAGAGAACAGAACAGCCACTAGATATAGAGGCCAGAAAATGGTGGCGCACATGTCTTTAATCCTATCACTTGGGAGTCAGAGATCCATCCGGACCTCTGTGAGTTTAAAGCCACACTGGAAATAGCCAGGCATGGTGACTCATGCCTTTAATCCCAAGAAGTGAGCCTTTAATCCCAGGAAGTGAGGGCAGAAAGCAGAAAGGTATATAAGGTGTGAAAACCAGGAACTAGGTTGGTTAAGCTTTTAGGCTTTTGAGCAACAGTTCAGCTGAGAGTCATTCTGGATGAGGACACAGAGGTTTCCAGTCTGAGGAAACAGGATCAGCTGAGGAACTGGAGAGGTGAGGAAGCTGTGGCTTGTTCTGCTTCTCTGATCTTCCAGCATTCACTCCAATACCAGGCCCTGGGTTTGTTTTTATTAATAAGACCCTTTAAGATTCATGCTACAAAAATCATCTAACATTTTAAGAAAGGATTGTACATTTGTTAGAGAAGTTTAGGGAGAAATAAAATAAAAGCATTAGAGAGGCAAAATAAATAAATAAACTCAAACTGTCCAAAAGCATTACATGGAGTGGGAGTTAAGTCAAATCAGACATTGGTTATTCCCATAAGCTTTGTGCCACCATCACCCTAGCATATTTTGCAGGCAAGACAGCATTGTATAGATCAAAGTTTTTCTGGCTGGGTTGTTGTATACATATCTCTTTTGGTAGCATGCAGAGTATCTTCTCATACCAAAAACTAGAACATAGACGTGAAAGTTCTGTATAGGAACCAGCTCTACCTTTCCATGTTCAGTGAGTTGTGTGGATGTTGTCTTCACCAATGGGGTCTTGATGGCAGTTTGTGGGTTGTTTGGGTATTTCCATGGGACTACTTTATCCAACAATCAATTGGATGTAACCCAGTCAGGGTACTAGAAGCTTCATTTGGTTACAACAGATGGCCAGTTGGGACTCATTCTTCTTCATTATTTGGCAGTTTCATTAGGATTGCCTTCATATATTTTAGGAAGTTTCCACTGCACTAGGTTTCCATATTACCTCTTGAATGCCCCTCAATTCATTTTCCTGAAGTTTTCATGGTATTATTTTTGATAGCTAAATAACACTTCATTGTATAAATGCACCACATTTAAGGGAAATCTAGATTGTTTCTAGTTGCTGGATTTTGTGAATACAACAGCAGTGGACATTGTTGAGCAAGTGTCCTTGTGGTAGGGTGAAGTGTCCTTTAGGTATATGGTCAAGAGTGTGATAGCTGGATCCTTGAGGTAGATTGATTCTTATGATTCTGAGGAACTGCCACACTGATTTCCATAGTGGCTGCACTAGTTTTGCACTCCCACCAGCAATAAGTGTTCCTCCTATTCCACATCCTTGCCAGAATGAGCTGTCACTTGTATTATTGACCTTAGCCATTCTGACAGGTGTAAGATTGAATCTCAAAGTAGTTTTATTTTGCATTTTGCAGATGGCTGAGGATGTTGAACTTTTAAGTCTTTTTGAGATTCCTCTGTTGAGAATCTCATTTTTTTAATTGGATTATTTGGTTTGTTGGTATCTAGTTTCATGAGTTCTTTATATATTTTGGATATTAGTCCTCTATCAGATGTGGATTTGGTAAAAATTCTTTCCCATTCTGTAGACTACTGCTTTGTCCAATTGACAGTGCTCTTTGCCCACAGAAGCTTTTCATTCTCATGAGGTCCGATTTATTAATTGTTGATCTTAGTGCCTGTGCTAATGGTGTTCTGTTCAGAAAGTCTTCTTCTGTACCAATCAATGAGTTCAAGGTTCCTCCCCACTTTTTCTTCTATCAAGCTCTGTGTATCTAGTTTGGAGTGAGTTTTTAGTAATTCTTTTTTTTTTTTTTTTTTTTTTTGGTTTTTTCAAGACAGGGTTTCTCTGTGTAGCTTTGCACCTCTCCTGGAACTCACTTGGTAGCCCAGGCTGGCCTCGAACTCACAGAGATTCACCTGGCTCTGCCTCTCGAGTGCTGGGATTAAAGGCGTGCGCCACCACCGCCCGGCGAGTTTTTAGTAATTCTTTAAAGGAATGATTTTCTATTTTTAAAATTGTTCAGTTTAGTTTGCTTATTTAAATAATTGCCCAATGATCTCATCTTCTTTTACTGACTTTTTGGTGGGGAGAGCTTGAGACAGCGTCTTCCTCTAACCCAGGCTGGGCAGAAACTCTGAAGCCCATGTTACCCTTGACCTCCCAGAAATCTCTCTGGCCTGAGACTGCTGAGTTTTGTGATTACAGGTATGATCTACATGCCTAGATGGGTACTGTTTTATTTATGGGATGTTTTTGTGCCAAAGTTCCTGATGACAGTCTTTGTTGTTAGCCATTGGCTTCAGTTTCATACTCTTCCATTTCAGGACTTATTTAAATCTCCTCTCTGAGTTTCCACTACTCCAAATGGTTGAGTAGTTTGTCGAATGATTAGCTACAGATGACCAAATTAAGGAAGTGGCCTTGATTCATGAGTAATGAATCTTGAAAAAAATTTGGACCCAGTAGTTTTAGGCTTCCCTTCATGATCATTTAATCTAGATAGTCCTGAGGGTCATCTATACAGGCAACATTAACCATGTGACCATGAAGAAAACAAACTTGGCTGGCAGAGAAAGAGAAGCAGATGGAGAAGAGAGTGTAGATCTCTGGTGTATTTATGATAGGTTATAAGAATAGTTTTACTCTCAACATTCTTCTGCTCCTGATTCCTGTGTTTTCAGCTTGTGAGCCCTTTATTTTCCTAATATATTCTTACATCCTCCTAGGTATATGCTTAAGCTAGTATAGTATAATACATACATATATAATAAATACATGTAAGATAATACATATATGTATTATAGGCTGTAAAGCATATATTTATTATATATGTTTATTATAGGCTATATGGCTACCAGAGAATATCTATATAGATATATAGATATATGGATAAGTATAGATATAGTTAGTTAGTATAGATGAAATCCTGTTACTTGCAACCAAATTATCTCTAATTAAGAGTTTGCTTTTATTTCTTTCAATCATATTAATAATTCTCTCTAGCAGAATGAGGAAACCAAAGATAAGAGATATTACATGATTTATTTGAACATAAACAGTGGAGAAATAGAGACTTATAAATGTATATGATGCTAAGACTCCAAGGCCTTGATCCTCCCAATGAGTTTATTGATAGTGCTGTAGTGTGGCTACCTGTTCTTAGTGGGCAATTATACTAGGTCCTATCTGCTATATAACTTTGTGATCTGAGAATCCATGATTTATTCAATGTCTTTTTTTTTGATTTATGAAAATCATATGACTATATCTTTGGGTTTGTAAATAGGTGGTTTTAGAGATTTTCAAAAGTAAGCAAGTTCAAAAATACCATTCAGTAGGGGTAGATGTATCTTTGTTAGGTAATCTTAGTGTTGAAATGAGTGACTTCTGTTGTATTTTAAGTTTGTCATATTATCTTGTATTCATTGGTAGTCCTGGGATAGGCAAATAGGGTCTTATACTAGAGACATATGTGTGTGTGTTTGTGTGTGTGTGTGTGTGTGTGTGTGTGTGCGCGCGTGTGTGTGTGTGTGTGTGTGTGCATATATATCACCAACACAGGAAACAGATTTTAGGTTAGTATATAAACAGTCCCAGTGTTTCTATAATATGATGGTAGAGCTTTAACAGTCTAGATTTTGAAGCCACTGTCCCAACTTCATTCATTCACTCACTCATTAAGTCATTATTTATTAACATTTCTTGTGCTGACATTTTGCTTAGAGTTTAAGGAAAAAGATAAGTTCTTACCCTTCATTAATAATTTCAAAAACTCTAACTGCCCTTGTGTATTTATATTATAAGGCTCAATTCTTAATACCAAGTGACTGTGTGCTCATCTTTTTGTCTATACACAACTATGGCGTAATCAACACCATAGATCAATAAAGTAGAAATACTTGAGGGATTGCTTCAGTGCTGGGTTTAATATTTTCAGGCTTGAGTGTTTAAACCTCTTATTTGACTTTTGTCAAGTAAGTCTTAAAACCTCTCATGTCTTTACTATACAATAAAGATAATAGTGCTACTTCTGTAGAACCATTAGAATCAATCTATTATAATTCATGTGGAACTTTTATCATGCTTAAATGATCAATGAAGCATGCAGTCGTGTGGATGTAGTGGCACATGCCATTAATCCTAGTACTTGAGAGGCAGAGGCAGATGGATCTCTGTGAGTTCAGAGCTAGCCTGGTCTAGATAGGGAGTTCCAGGACAGGCAGAGCTGCATAGTGAGACCTTGTTCTGAAAAAACAAAAATACAAAAAAACGACAAACAAAAACCAACCAAACCAAACAAAAACCCAAAAGTGTAGTCATTGTTCTTGAACTTGAATTGAGAGGCATTTGATACCTGAGAAGAACTTGAAAGCCCAGAAACACACATGGTAGGGCCAAGTGTGCATGCTGGCTATAGGTCTTCCTTGTCTTAGGACATTTATAACTAACACAACTCAAGGACTTGGGAGGTAAACATGCTTGGGCCTATTCACACACTTGGTTTTCATATTTCAATTCTAGCCTTGAAACTTATGTGTAGAAGTCAGAGGTTTATAAATTTCAAGATGGGAACTTCAAATTTAAGTATGTGTATACTTGGAGTACCATACTGTGTGTTGGTCATCAGCTAAGTCTAGGTCTTTGGAGCACACTGTATAATATGAAGCATGGGGAACTCTCAGCATCCTTAGGATGAAAGTATATGAGATGGTTATATTTGACTGTAGACATATTAACATGTAAATTCTGGTGTTTTGAAATAGTAGTAATTCCAGTGGTAGAAGAAGTGTGTGAGAGACAACCTCTAGGAACAGAAAACTATAATGGGAATAACAGGGTATGAATTAGCAATGGAAACATTTCTGGATGAAAGTAAAAACTCAAAGGAACTGAGTTTGAGGGGAAAAAATATTTCCTATGAATCTCTTATATATGTTCAACCTTGATGTTCAGGGTTAAATATCTGCTCTTCACTGTGAAGTCATTACTAGAGACCAAGGTCTAAAGGTCTACTAAATAAAGTTACGGAATTAAATTTTTTTCCAAAGTCACCTGATTTGCAGGTGAAGAAGTCAGAACTATGACCCATATTTTTCTACCATGAAGTGCTGCTATAATAACTCCTAATGACATATTGCTATTTCTATAGAGCAGTACATCTCTAAACCCTCTTCAGAGAAGCTTCTTTTTTTAAGTAGGTAACAGTATAGAGACCCCTAGTGGGTCAACATGGAGTGAATAAGAGACTGTGGAATGCTCAGCCCTAAATGAGATGTACATACCATAAATCTCCCCTGAAGACTCAGGGAAATTCATGGAAGAAGGGACAGAAAGATTGTAAAAGCCAAAGGCCGAGGATGACTTCAAGAATTCAACAGGGCAGTTAACATAGGAACTCATAGCTATCTTGACAACATACGTAAGAATTACATAAGCTCAAGACAGACATTATTGCAGCATGGAGTGGGGGAGATAAGCACAAAATTCCACCACTAATTGAGGAGCTATTGACACTTGATCACTGCTGGGGGTGGGGCGTGTGTGTGTGTGTGTGTGTGTGTGTGTGTGTGTGTGTGTATGTGGGGGGATTGGAGGGATGGAGAGTGGAGGGATGCATCTATATCTACACACACACACACACACACACACACACACACAGTGTCATCTTTCTTTAATGACATAACCTCTGGTAAGGCAGGTCCCATCCCAAAAGAAGTTGGGCAACACATACTGGACTCAAGGTGAGGGAGGAGGGAGAAAACTTAAAGTTGGGTGAGTATGGAATTGAGGGTGAAAGGGTAGATATGGGAGAATTGGGGTAAGTATGATCAACATACATTGTATAATATTTTCAAAGAATTAATAAAATATTTAAAAATTAGCACACTCAGCTGTGTTGTGGTGGCACATGCCTTTAATTCCACCCAGCGTTTATGATGGAGAGGCAGGCAGATCTCTCTGTGAGTTAGAGACCAGCCTGGTCTACAGAGCCAGTTCTAGTACAGCCAGGGCTGTTACACAGAGAAACCTTGTCTTGAAAAACTAACCCCCCTTAGGGAAAAAAACAAACAAACAAAAAAACTTCCTTAGGGGAGGGAGAAATGGCTTAGTGGATAAGAGCAGTGACCTCTCTTCCAAAGGACCTGGGTTCAATTCTCAGAACCCATATGGCAGCTCACAGCTGTATGTGACTCCAGTTCCAGGGGACCCGACACCCATGGCAAAAAAAAAAAAAAAAAAAAAAAAAAAAAAAAAAAAAACCAATGACCATAAAATAAATAAATAAATAATGAATACCACACTGCAAAAAACAGTACCCCATCTATAAGGCTATAAGAACATGTCTGCATTGGAGATGAAAGACAAACTCCTGAAAGATGGCAGAGCTTTTCAGTGAATTACCAAAATTACCTATTTGACTAAGAAACTGGGAGTTTAATCCTTATGGAAAAAAATTTAAAATTACATATGTAATGTGGAACTGAAATGTAGATTCAGAATTAGAGACCTGCTTGTCCTTTAATTAGACAGTAGCTGGAGACTGCATTTCTTCTTTGCTGTCTGGATCTCTCACTTGGTGGTCCTCCTGACAGGAGGCTACCTGTGAACTTTCTAATAGGAGAAGTCACCAAGCTGAGCTAGGCTAGTTTCACACTGTGCTGGCTTCAGAGGCAAGTGAAACCCCACTCCCTTTGTGCAGACACAGCCATCACTGTTACTACTGGCCGAGTGACTCGGATTCCAGAGGATGCCAGTAATTGTGGGTTTTCATCACAGAGGATAAAGATAAGAGGAGAGACAGGCTGGTTTTTACACAATTAAATGCTACCTCTCAGGCTCCTCTGTTGGTAGGAGGCTGAGGGTCAGGAACCTTCCTTCCTAGCTGCCTGCTCTCATCTCTATCCCCCATTCAAGGGGATGAAGAAAAGGTGAGTTGGAAAGAAAAGCTAAATTTTCTGGTCTAAATTTTCCTTTCCAAATCTTGTCTGTGGAGCAGACAAGAAACAAAGCTTTTCTGTGGAACAGAGATCACTTCTAGTCAGTGGCTTTTTTGCGTGAACTTTATTTCCTCTATGCTCAGTTGTCAGCTGTAAAGATACAGCATGAGGAGTATGTGTGAAATCTATTTTTTCCTTTTATGGTTATGACAGCGGTGTTTTGTTTTCACATATGGCCACAAATCTGAGGCTCTGATGTTTTGTATTTGTAACTGTTATTCAATATTAATTGAATTCAGATTCCGGTTTTTATCCCTTATCACTCCATTGAAATTGTAAATGCCCTGAAGACAGGAATGGCTTTATAGTTACTTGTTTTCACCCCAGTTCCTTAAATGTAGAAGGAAGTTAAAGAGCTGATAATGTTTTAGATTTCTTCATTCATGAACTATTAGAACAATAAAATATTTCAGTAATCATATGAGCCAATGTCATAATTTATTGAGAGAATACCGTGTGTAAAATGACTTAAGGAGTCGGACTGTGGATAGAGGCCTTCCTAGTATAAGGAACAAGTTTCCTAATTTCCCTAATGTGCAACTCAGTGACATACATGTTCTTTGGAGTCTGGCAAAATTAGGTGTATAGTGTGTGTCCTTCTCACCATAATAGGACTCATTTTCTTCACTTTGTGATTATGAATGGGTTATACTATCTGTCTGGTTTCTGTATGGATAAAAATGTTTACATAATTTACATGTACTAAAAACTAAAAGAATATCAGTTTTAAAGAATTATTGTTTCCTTTCTTTTTCAAACACTTTACTACCTTTATAAGAAAAGACATTTCTGACATCAATTCAATACTAGAAATTGTGCCTTACTGTCATTTATACGAAGAACTTAGGAAGGAGAGCTGGCTAATAAGGGTGATGAAAGGAGAATCAGCATACACTATAAATAGATACTGTTTTTGCCTATAGGAGTTATCTTCTCTTTTTCCTATTACCCTCCACATAAGGGAGTTGGAGTTGATTTATGAAACAATGAGTAATGCAGCATTTACCTTCCCTGCCCTGGAGTGCACAAGAAGCTGAATATGTGGAGTGGTCAAGAAGATGAGCAAGGTACCCACCAGACTCCACTTGCTTCAGAAGTGATATGAGCACAAATTATTATGAACAATGGGAAGGGAGAGAAGCGCAGGGCTCTAGAAGGAGTACTCAGGAAGACTCAGTCATACATGCAGATAAAGGGGTGCTGACATCACCAGCAAGGCAAGAAAGACAAGGAAGAAGCATTCCTGGGGAGCAGAAAGGCAGGTCTACTTAACATTCTTGGTGGCTTTTATTTAGGGAGCAGTAACTGACATCTTTGGGGCTCCACCACTGGTCACATTCATGTTTTGTTCTTTTCTCTCATTCAAACAGGCACATGTCTCTTCCACTTTCTTTGCAATGTTATGAATCTGTCTATCTCCAGGAAACCTTGGTAGCAGCAGAATATTGTCCTATTGCCCTCAGAGCTCAGCTTAGGGAATATGTGGCTGGCTGGTCAAGAGAGGATCGCCTTATCTGCAAAGAGAATTCTGAATCCTTAGTGCGATAATTTTCCACATTCACAGGACAAAGCAAATACTCTGTGTGAGTAACATTGGCATGGCTCCAGCAATAACACAGCTGTTGAAACAGCTTAGTCACCGGGGCGATGGAGGCAGTATGGTGAGAGAATGCTGGGGTGCAGTGAGCTGACATTTAGCTGGCTAGCAGGGGCTCTGAGAGCCAGAACAGATCTGTGGGAGAGCTGTGGAGAAGCTGCTCCCCGCCCACAATCTTCCCCTTGTTTCTTTTGAAGCTCAGCCATAATCCTCTTCCTGGGCAGGGTGCCTGAGGAAGAAAACTGAACACATTTTTATGACTGATGAGAGGGAATGAACTGATTCAATCCTTCTAGACACCTGGTTTCTCTCCCTTACAATGACCTCTTTTTGTTGTTTTGTTTTGTTTCTTGTTTTTTTAAATGTCTCAGGCTAGTTAGAATACAATGTGTAATTTAGATACCGTGGGGTGGGGGTGGGAGGTGACCTGCATTTATAGAGAAAATCTTAAGTAGTTCTTTAGTTTTGACTGTTCAGTTGCTGTAAGAAAAAGTCAGATGGGAAAGCCTCAACCCTTCTGACTGGTCTTTCCTTGATCCCTATAGCAACTGTATCTACTAGAGCTTTATCCTGAAGTTCTGTGGACAGATCTGATAAAATACTTCACTGGTCAAATCGGAATTTGGGACGGCCTAATGAATTGCTATGCAGCTACCCTGCTGTTCTTGCAGCCTTTGAACAGCTGACCTTCATGTTTTTTTCTTTATCCTGGGCTCCTTTTGCACTGTTTGTTTTGGAAGTTGTTGAGTTAAATTAGCCATCTCTTTCCTTTCTTGGTTACAGTATGAGAATGCAGCTGTCAGTCTGTGAACACTGCCATTGTCTATTTTTAGATTCAGTGTGAATAAAGCTCTCTTCTCTAATTGGAGAGAGAGAGAGAGAGAGAGAGAGAGAGAGAGAGAGAGAGAGAGAGAGAGAGAGAGTTTAACAACCACCACATCAGCTATTCTGAGTGCTCTGTACACTATATGTGTTGTCCTAGGGAGAAAGCAATGGTAGCCACTGTGTCTTTCCATTCCTCAGTTATCAGGTTTGTTTTCACTTGGCATGAATGCTGATTATGGTCATATAGGAATAGGTGTGACCACATTTGTTTTCAATGTTTTAACACTTGCCAGCTTAGATAGTTCTGTTTTCTCTGGCTTTGTTATGGGGCGGGGGCAGAAAGAAAAGGACTATCATTGATTCAAATTCCTTACAAATTATTCTTTTGATATTTTTTGTGGCATCCAATTACATTAAACAAACTTGAGAGTTATGAAGTACAATGTGCTGTGATTTTTTTTTTTTTTCATATAGCTCTCTAACCAGCATCCTATGTGCCTAAATCCAGGTCTGCCTCTTATGTAGCTATTAGGAACACTTAAATACGTTTCATTTTTTTTCTTTTTTTTCTTTCTTTCTTTCTTTCTTTTTCATTTATTTTTCAAGACAGGGTTTCTCTGTGTAGCCTTGGCTGTCCTAGAACTCACTCTGTAGACCCAGCTGGCATTGAACTCATAGCCTCCCAAGTGCTGGGATTGAAGTTATGCTCCACCACTGCCTGGACTGCTTCAAAATCTTTCTAAGCAGAATACCGTGGTATTCAGTGTAGCTTGGACCCTTAGTTATCAGACTCTTCTTGCTGTTCGGTCCTCTCTTCCTTCTAGTTACTCTTCCATTCCCACCATATTGAATTAGTTTCTCTGACCATTCAATGCTTCTTTATGCGTATATGGATTTTTAGATGCACAGTTTCCTTTATCCGTGGTTGCTTCTCCATTGCTTCTTGAACTGTTGTCCTATGATTAGTAAATAGATACCACTTTAGATGAGCTGATTCTGAAAGTCACATGTTCTGTGCTCCATTGCTTAACCCAGTGCCAAGAAACACTTTATACTACCTATATACATAGGTTTGCTTCTACGTCAGTGCCTGATTTTCCCAACAATTTGAGGGCAATGATTTTGCCTTATGCACTTTTTATCCTCATTGCTGTTTATGGAACCAGTAGATAGATTCTTAGAAATATTTAGTTGAGGAATAAGATTCATTTGAATGGTACCTCTAGCATTTAACTTTCAGAGGAATATATTGTCCCGCCACCCCGCCCCCAGTGGCAATGAGAATGTTTTGTCTCATTATGTGATTTCCCTCTAGCTTTAGAAAGCTAGGTTGAATAGAGTGTCAGGTCTTGATCTACCCAAAAGAATGCTGCACAATTTTTCTTCTCTAAAATCTCTTAGAAGTCTTATCTATTGTCTTATTTCTGTGGGCTAGAAAGCCACGATGCAGACCCATTTTATTGCTTTGTTTAAACACAAAACCTTAGATCAGCACTAGGTCAAAGAAGTTGTTGGTTTGTTGCTGTGGGATGATGTATGGCAAATGTGTTGCTAATTAATCAATAAAACACTGATTGGCCGTTGGCTAGGCAGGAAGTATAGGCGGGGCAAGGAGGAGAATAAAGCTGGGAAGTGGAAGGCTGAGTCAGAGAGACACTGCCAGCCACCACGATGAGAAACAGCTTGTGAAGATGCCGGTAAGCCACAAGCCATGTGGCAAGGTATAGATTAAAGGAAATGGATTAATTTAAGCTATAAGAACAGTTAGCAAGAAGCCTGCCACGGCCATACAGTTTGAAAGCAACATAAGTCTCTGTGTTTACTTGGTCGGGTCTGAGAGGCTGTGGGACTGGCAGGTGAAAGAGATTTGCCCTGACTGTGGGCCAGGCAGGAAAACTCCAGCTACAGTTTGTAGCTTCTGGAATTACATTTTCTTTTCTCCTTTAACCCCACTGGCACTTTCTAGCAGAACATTAATACATTATTCCCATATTATTATCCAGAAAAGAGAGGGGGAAATAATCATTTTACTCAGGAGTGACCCTTTTCCCTGACCCAGAGAACAGGCGTACTGTTCTTTAGTGTGTAATTTGGAACTATATTCATTACTTATTTTATAGCTTGTGGTTAAAAAAAATGACAAAGGCAACTTATAGAAGGAAGAGTCTTTTGGGCTTATGGTTCCATGGGGATCAGAGTCTATCAAAGCAGGGAAGCATGGCAACAACAAGCAGTCATGACAGCTAGAACAGGAGCTGAGAGCTCACATCTTGAACCACAAGCATGGAGTAGAGAGAAAACTGAGAATAGCATGTGGCTTTCATACCTCAAAGCCTGTGTGACATACTTCTTCCAGCAAGCCTATACTTCCTAAATCTATCCAAACAACTCCACTAACTGTGACCAATTATTCAAACATCTAACCCTGTGGAGTCACTCTAATTTGAAACATCACAGGAATTAATTATGGGCCAAATTAGAGGAACATACTTTTTGTGAGGTATGCAAATGTGTGTTGCATATGAATATATGCATGTGTATGCATGAATGTATATGGAGGTAGGATTGAGGATAGGAAAGTAGGTGGTAGGCAGAGGAGAAAGTACCAGTTTCACTAAAATAGAGCAAACCATGCATTTGGAATATAGAATGTGATAGAGTGACAGGAAATTTGAGGTGTAAGAATATTTGAAGGCTTGGCAAGATGTCTCAGGGGTTAAAGCACTTGTCACACAGGACTGAGAGTCTGAGTTCAGTCCCAAGAATCCACTTAAGGATGGAAGGAGAGAACTGATTTCACAAAGTTGTCATCTGGTTTCTATATGTGTGGTATGACATGTGCACCTTCCTACATTATATACACATAATAATAATAAAAAATATAATTTATAAAAGAATATTTGATGGAAGGGGTGATTCATTAATTTGGTTAATATTTAATGAATATCTGTGTTAAGATATGGTACTATCACTGTGAGCAGGGCTGAGGTAGACTCCGGCATTCATTAGCCTCTAGTATATGTTGCAAAAGAGTGACATATACAGACAGTAAAATGGGATAAAGCATACAGTTCTGAACCAACAGGACACTGTGGGAAAAACATATGGGGTCCTTGCTAAATTTTGAAGGGCTAAGAAAACAGGAATTTTAAGTGCAATTCTTGAAGTTAAGAAGGCATTAGTTTGATATGAACAGAGGTGCTAAACCCTATCTCCAGTCCTTTGTAGTTCACTGTGTATAAGGGGTTTCCTTTTAGAAATTTGATGTGTTAGTGAAGTGAGTGTAGTGTGCCCAAATGACAGCACTGAAATAGCAGCCTGCATATTCTGAGGCACTGTCAAGTACTTGGGTACATTGTCTTCTTTATCTTTCATGGCCTTATGAGATAGGATTTACTATAATTTCCATTTTATAACTGGAGAAGTTGAGACAATTTTCCAGTCCTGCATTGGTCTCAGGTGGCAAGGTGGGCTGAGATCCCAGATTGTTTTCAGGGCTGACCTCTTTTCATCTCCCAAAGTTATAGAGGAAGGGACAGCCTGGGTCGAAGAAGACAAGGGACCATAGAGGAGCCAGATAATCACTTACTATGCCATTTATAGAATTTCCATTTTAGACTGAGGACAGTATAAAAGCATTGAAAGCATGTTTTGTTTTATTTCAGACAAAGTCTCATATAGTCGCAGCTGGCCTAAAACTTACTATGTAGACTAGGCTATTCTCAAACTCACAGGTATCTGCCTGCCTCAGCCTCTTAGGTGCTGGATTGAAAGGTATGGGCCACTGAAAGTATTTTAGAAACTACCTCTCTGGCTGCAGTGTAAAAAATTATCTCAATTAGGCCATAGGCAGTAGCAGTGT
This sequence comes from Peromyscus eremicus, assembly GCF_949786415.1. Classification (NCBI taxonomy): domain Eukaryota; kingdom Metazoa; phylum Chordata; class Mammalia; order Rodentia; family Cricetidae; genus Peromyscus; species Peromyscus eremicus. The sequence continues at coordinate 130,532,245 of NC_081421.1, forward strand.
GAGATGTTGAGAAGAGGAGTAAGTCTGAAAAAATCAGAAAGAATTGATGACGTGAATTGTTTGGGTTCCCCATGATCTGTGGCACTTCAGATTCATTAATCTACAAATAGCTAATGCTCCAACAGTGTTTTCAATTGTTCAGCCTTCATGCAGTTGCTGCCTTATTGCTGAAATAAGAAAAGAGAGATTTTTTTTTTTCTGAAAAGGGGTATCTCTGTAAAGGACTAGACTCAAGAAATATATTATTCCTTTGTCCTTGTCATTGCATTTGCAGACTTTTAATTTCAGCCAGGCAATAATGCATCAAAATACAGAAATGGAAATACTTCTCTCCACAATGCAAATGTTTGACAGGATGCAGAAAGATGAGAGAGATATATAGGGAACTGACTGCTGGCTGGTTTGTTAAATAATCATGTACATTCATTTATATAACGGTTCACACCCAACCCTGGATGGCATCTTAATAACACAGGCAAGGCCAAATTTATAATTAGCTAAGTCCAGTTCTGTCAGACATTCCCTAGATATAAGACAGGGTTAGTTTTGTTATTTTCTTAATTGAAAACATCAGGAAGATAGCAATCAGGTGCTGTGGATATCACTCTGTATAAATAAAATGCTGATTGGGCAGTGGCCAGGCAGGAAGTATAGGCGGGACAAGCAGAGAAGAGAATTCTGGGAAGTGGAAGGCTGAGGCAGAGAGACACTGCCAGCCGCTACCATGACAAGCAATATGTGAAGATGCCGGTAAGCCACGAGCCACGTGGCAAGGTACAGATTTATAGAAATGGGTTAATTTAAGATATAAGAACAGTTAACAAGAAGCCTGAGCCATTAGGCCAAACAGTTTAAATAATATAAGTGTCAGTGTGTTTATTTTATAAGTGGGCTGTCGGACTGTTGGGGTTTGGCGGGACCCAGAGAGAAAACTCTCCAGCTACAATCAGGTCATGGAGTTTCTGATTGGAGAAGAAGTGCTAGCACAAATAACCCCGATTATATGTCTGTTGGAGGCTGGAAGTAGACTGGTTTGAGTTACTTCCATCTGAGGTAACCAAACAAACACTTGTGACTGGCAATGTAGAATGCACATGAGGGTTGTAAAAGCTTTTTAGTATTTTTCTCCCCAGGGCAAAGGCCCAAGCAAATCAAGGTTTCTTTCTGAAGCTAAAAAAGGTTTTGACACCAGGGAATAATTATTTCTTCAAATATAACTTGATTTCCCCCTTTCTTTTCACTTACTTGGTTAGTAGTATGGCCTAACTCTCCTGTTGCTCTATGGAAAGGAAACTTGTGTATGCTATATGTATGCCATGTAGACCAGACTTGTGAGAGCAGGTCCTATGTTTCTACCTCTCCTAGGTGGAGGGGAGGGGGAGGATGTATAGGGAGTTAACTGATGGCTGGTATGTTAGATAAAAGAGATAGAAAGTTAGACTTGATCAAGGTTTTCCAACCAGAAGATTGAAGATAAGATGGACACTAGCACCATTGCACATCTAGCTTTTGTCTTTGTACTATCTGGCTGTCTAGTACTAGTTTTGAACAGTTACACATAAGTGAAAAGCATTCAGATGACTTCTTCCATCACTATTGCTCACATCACTCATACACAGAAGCCAAGCTTTTGTCAGTCATCTGTTTTTGGTTGTTGGAGTTTATTTAACCTCTTTGTAGCTCTTTGTCACCCACCTCCACCCATTGCCATCTCACTTCTTACTTTCAATTTGCTTAGCAGAACAAGGCAGTGTGACTAGTATAAAGCCCCCCTTATAGTCCATGTTTCCTGATGTGGAAGGACACCAATCTTGCTGAGATCTTTGTGTCTGTGATGACCCCCACAGACCATATCTGCTCTTACATAGTCCTGTAAATTTCTTCATGTGAGAGTGCCACCCCTTAACCTGGTAGAAGTAGTAATTCTAATTTTAATGAACTATAGTGCCAATACATAGTTAGTTCCCTTCCTTATATTCTGAAATGAATTTTTCACTAACCCAAATGTGTGTCCAAAAGTATTTGAAAAACATGAAATTTGCACAACACAGTAGAATGATGAACTTCCACACTAAAGGGCCAGTCCAGAATAAGAGTGGAAAACCATTGATTTCAGATCTAAACATACTTATTCTAATACGTTATGCCCTTATTCCATGGAATTGATATAAGCAGAATATTTTATAGGTAGTTTTCCCCAATGTCATATGTAACTTTGGCCATCTGGCCCATCTCCCAAGGAGTTCAAATAGGATAAGCAGTCTTAATTATGTCTACAAGGTGTCAGGTAGCATTGCCCAAGCAGTATCCCAGGTTATTTGAACAGCACTTATCCTGTATTTCTAGATTTCACATATACCAGTGAAAAATGGCAAAATGTTGAGGCTATAAGCCAGGACACATTAGCCTCTGAGATGTTTTCGGAATATTGGCTTTCTGAGTTCTTCAAACACAGGAAAAATAGCATCCTTGTCTCCAACTACACAGGGAATAAGTAGATAATGGGTAAAATTAAGGCACAACAGGCATAAATATAGTAAACAGCTAGAGAATTTTGAACTTGATCTGTTGGAAAGATGAGAAAAAAAGAAAAAATGATGTGTTGGTCAGCATGAAAAACTGTGGTGTGTCTGAGGTTTCCTGATGCTCTATTGGTGGACCTGCACTGAGATTATGAAGAAGGATGTTTTTAGTAAACATATTACTGAATTTAAAAAAAAAAAATTGAGAATTGTTTCTTTCGATTTTTTTATAAGAACAGCTGCTTCCTTATTGCATGTTCATGTGTATCCATGTTTCATTTTTTTGGAAAGAAGTTTCATAAATTACCCAGGAGCACATGAATAGTGAATGGCAGAGGTGAGTCTTTAATTTCCATATGAATCACTCCCCAAGTCCTGAATTCCCTACAACTTTTGTCTGAGAAACAGAATTCAAAAGACACCCAGGCAGCACACTTTATGGAAAAGCTACTCAACTCCAACCAGACTCTTATTTAAAAAGAAAAACAAACAAACAAACAAACAACCCCAAAAACCTTAATTTCTGGCTTTTCTCTTTTTAAAAAACTAAGACAGTTTGGTAAAATGGATTAGTACTACTTCACATTGACTACTGAAGAAATGCACAGTACTTCCTCCTTAGACAGCCTCATTCCCCACCCACATTAGTCTGCCTTTACTATATATGCAGTGACAGACAGAACCACAGGAACTGGTATCCCTAGGCTTCCAACTTGGTACTCTTTGACTCACACTACAATTCTCAAGCTCTTCACAGAAAAGGTATTGTTTTGGTTCAACATATTCTGACCCCATGCTTGGCTAGAGGGTTTCAGAGATGATTTTGAACCTTGTCCCTGCTGGGAACACAGTAGAAAGCTTTGATCAGAGTTGAGTAGCTCTTCCATGAAGCATGATTAATTTTGCTGATGGATGTTTCCTCGAATTCTACTGTTTTATCTGATGAAAGTAGGAGGAACAGCAGGGCTAGGGGTGATTCGTATGAAAGTTGTATTCTCTGACTGATTTGAGGAGCATTTTCTGTGGCAAGTTAGACAATTTTCTTTAAGTGATACAAATCAAGTGATGGTCTTTAGAAATTTCTGGGCACATTTAATGTATACAACATGATGTTTTAAGATGTTTATAGCAAAAGGATTACTTATAGTGAAGCAAATTAATTATTGTCATTACTCTTACAGCAAAACCACAAAAGAAATGGGTAACTGATATAATGGAGAGTTTTCCTTCTTTCCCTTCCTTCCTTTTGTCTTTCCCTGCCCCTGCCCCCCCGCCCCGGCAGTTCTAGGGATGGAACCTAGGATCTACCATTGAACTGTGTTCTCAGTCCTGATAATTTTCTTTTAAGGCTACTTCAGGATTATTATCTTTCTCATGTTAATATTAACAATATAGTTTTATGCAGTTGTTTAGTATCTGAAAGCCTCAGTTTACTTATTAATCAAAAGAACATATCAATGTCTAGTTATTAAAGTCAATAGAAAATTAAATTAGGCAATTTAAATTAACCTCAGAGGTTATTGCTACTTAAAATTGAGTAACTGTATATTAATATAGTGTGTACATTTTTTACTGCTTTTCTTTGAGCATCCTCAGCAGATTAGAAGAACTGTTGATGCTGGGCCAGGGCAGGGGTTAAACCTGTTTGATTTTCTCTCTGCCTGAGATATCTGCTCTACCTAGGCCTATTGCTGGTTTTTTTTTTTTTTTTTTTTTTGAGAGGGGGTGCCCAGGGTCAGAGTTTCCCTGAAGGCATAGAAGGCATACCTACTGTTTCACAGTGTATTTCACGGTGAAACATTTGACAAACAAACTGTTCAGTCAAATATATTCTACTTTCTGATTACAACATATTTACTTTCATAATGAACTGGAATACCAGTTTTAAATTTAGGATTCTTGGACTGCTCAAAATTATGTGCAAGAATATGACTGATCAGGAAGCCATTTCAACCCCTTTCATCTCCTACTCATCTCATAGAGAGGAGCCTTGTTGCTTGTGCAAGGGCATTCCAAACTCTGAGATCTAGTTCTGTGTGTGTCTTTCTGTGAATAGCAGCCTTTTAGTCATTATTGACCACACAAATGGTTGTTTAGTTCATCTTGAATACCAGGTTTTGGGGGAAAACGTATAAACCCTGAAAACAAGATCAAATTTGTCCAAAAAGAGTATTTCCAGAGTAGCACAAGAAGAAATAGGGTATTGGATGGGTAGGCTCTGGATTTGCACATTTGCTGTCCCCTAGAATCTTCAAATCCTGTGAAGAAGAGAGGAAGTAAAGAGACCCACAAACATTAAAAGTGGGTCTCTTGCCGGGCGGCCAAGGCATATGCCCTTAATCCCAGCACTCAAGAAGCAGAGATAGGCGAATCTCTGTGAATTTGAGGCTATCCTGTCTACAGAGTGAGATCCAGGACAGGCACTAAAAGTATACAGAGAAACCCTGTCTTGAAAAAAAAAAAAAAAAAAAAGTGGGACTCTTTAATAGGGTGAGGCTCAAATTGAGTTTACTCACTCATGTATAAGACATGCCCTATTCTTACAAGGAGAATAGTTTTCCAAGGAAAAGAATTTATGAACTACTATTGTAGGCTGAGGGAGCTAATAACTTCTACCTTTTTTTTTTTACATGTGTGCTCTTGAATCTAGCAATTACCCAAGTGTCCTTTCAACATCACTAAAAGTGCTAGTTCCTAATGCTAGTGTTAAAAGGGAGAAAGGATGGTTCTACTATTAAATTCACCATTGGGTGAAAAGTCCAGTTCCTCTTATTAACCATGAGACTGTTATATATGGAGTGATTAAAGCTAGTGTGGTCTTCAGCCAAGGAGATAGCCAAGCTCTGAGGATTGCTTTTGTTGAGTTGGCAGGGGTGGGAGGGTGGAGGGTGGGAGGAAGGGGGTGGCGGCACACAATTTCCTATATGAATAGTTGCTGTTCTTCCTGGTTTTCTATATTGCCTGATCTTCAAGTATAGTCTTTGCTTAGATAGTACTAATGAGAGGAAGCCTTTTTGTGTATAGTTCTTTGTCCAGTTACCCTGTTGGAAGCACTGTACCTCACCCGACTCTGCAGTTGATATATTCTGAGTGGCTTGAGACTGGGTCACATAAATTGGTTCACTTTTCCAGAATAATCCCTCTATGGGAGTTTAGGCTGTAGATATCAAGAAATCCTACTTTACTTATATTAGACAGTAATAATGAATCATCTTTAATCCACATCAGACTGGTAAGTGGAAAAACAGTCATTCTATATTCCTAGTAATTTGTATGTATTCTAGTTTAGTAGAAATTGATTAGGTGTGTGCCACATGCTATGTAGCATGTAGTGCTTTCACTAACCTGACCTCTGTTAGTCAGATTTTACTTTACAAATCAGCAAACTGAGGATTTACAGCTAGTAGTCAGTCTAGATCCCAAATTCCAATGGTGGTTGGCTCTCCATTCATTGTGAAAATGTGGGATTGTGCTTTATTTATTTATTTTTTATTTCATTAAAACTATCTATTTGTGAACTTGCTCACTACAGTACAAAATGCTCAAAAATTGATGAATTCAATTTTATTAGTCTAATCTTATTGAGAAGTAGTAAATAAATCCTACCAGAGTCTCTGTTGATGTGGAAGTATATGTACATCTACTTATTCTCACTATCAGTATATGAATTTTTGTTTTTAGAGAATTAATTTTGTCTACAATATGAAGGAATTTTGAGTTTCAGAGAAATAGTTTCTTATAAGTGAAAACCTTTTGGGTACAGTTTTATGAAGGGTGCTTTCAGATAAGAGTGTCTTTAGAGGTGAGCATGGAAGGAATTCAAATGTCTTAGTTGTTTTTCTGTTACTGCTATAGGTAAAGAAAGAACTTTATTTAATATATACTTTGGGGAACTGACAAGTCTTATTAAGTGGCTCTATCTGTTCAGTGATGGCCTCCTAGGTACATGTTGAATGTCATCATAATAGGAATATGTGTAAGAGGGAACAGTCACACTGCGAGACAGGAAACAAGAGACTTAGGAGAGGTCTGACTCTCTTTTTATAGCAGTCTATTCTGGTGGGAAATTATTCACTCCTATTATTAATCCATTCTTGAGGGTGAAGACCACAGTGACTTAATCAAAATCCACTAAACGCCACCCCTTAAAGGTTTTACTATTTCATCACTGATACATTGTTGACAAAGCCTCTTGGGAGATATTCTCAAATCATTTCCATAACAAAGAAGAGTGTTGAGAGAAAAAAAACATGTAGATGAATTTTTAAACAGTCTTATTAAATAAGAAACACAGAGCCAAATACAGGAGTAATAGCCAAAGAGATCAGAAAAATAGCAAATAGCCACGACTAGCCTTAGCTTACCACCATGCAGTAGCTTCCCCAGAGAGAGCTTCTTCCTGTTTAACCTGTGCTTTTATTGCTTTCCTGTTCTGCCTTCTCATTGGCTCGAAGCCCAGCCACCTCACTTCCTCGTCACTGCCTATCTATACAGACCTCCAGGTCTCTATGGTTGGTACTGGAATTAAAGGTGTGTATTACCTTGCTTGGCTGTGTCCTTGACCACACAGAGATTCTGCCTGCCATGTGATCGGATTAAGGACGTGTGCTACCACCACCTGACTTCTGTTTATGGCTTGCTATGTGACCTCTGATCTCCAGGCAAACTTTATTTATTAACATACAAATAAAACATCACATTTCAGCACAAATAAAATATCACCACAAAAACAAGCAAAGAAACTATGATAGTCAAGTATTTAAGGCATTTATGTGGTACAGCAACTTCCATGTTGCTCTTATAGGCATATTTTAGACCAGTAGTGCAAGTTACAGGAGGATAGCTTCTAATCATGATTCAGATTCCGAGCAACTGTGCTGCCTCAGAGAGAATGAAGTTCTTATCTCTGGTAGAGTTTAAATGAAAGTTCTTCCCACTCTGCTATGGGAAGAGATCCAGAATCCATACTAGACTTTAGTACTTCAATCTTTGGTTTGAGTTTGATAATAACATCTCTTTTGTTTTGTGGATTCCATGGAAGAGCATGTGAAAATTTTGGAATGTTTCCAAAGTTTTTTCCCAAAGTCATTTATAAATTGTCCATCTTTTCTCTTGCAGGAGAAAATGCAGAAGTTTCCATGGATGTTTCCCTGGGTTACCGTGATGATATGTTTTCTGAATGGACTGAAATGGCCCATGAAAGAGTACCACGTAAACTCAAGTGTACTTTTACATCCCCCAAGGTAGGGTACCTTTTTTGCTGAGTTGACAGTGTTTCTTTCTTGGCATGGAGTAACACCAATCAAGTGATTTTTGATGTCCCATAAAGGACAGAATGTTATCATTTTCTTTTTCTGAAGTGAAAGAAAGGCTATACTCTCCACTGAAGAAATTCTTGATCATGCTTTTTCTCATCTGTTGCCTTCATCTTAGTTGTTCTTGAACATAGCCTTATATTTTTAATTTAAATTAAAGTATGGATTTGGAATAAAACATATGTGGCCCCCATTCCAGGTTCTGTCACTAACTCAGTGTTCACAATCAAGCTTTATAATTGCTCTATTTTTTTTCTTCTGCAAAATGGAAAGATAATGTATAGTAGCTTTTGGGGTGGTTTTTTTTGTTTGTTTGTTTGCTTTTGTTTTTTGTTTGTTTGTTTTTTATTTTTTTGTAAGAACCAGAGGAAATCATGAACACCTACATATACACTGGCTTTATAATTTAACATTATGTCTGAGACATGCTTGTGAGTCAAATGCAATGTTAACAAGATGGGCCACATAGACAGAAAGTGTCAACTGTAGTTCTCATAGACAAACTTTACCCAGCATGCAAGTACATGTTTCAGTTTGTTTTCTTGGCTTTCATTATACAAATGTGGTTTGAGGACCAAGGGCATCAGTGTAAATTGTGAGCTTATGGGAAATACAGATTCCCAGGCCACACTTAAAACTCATTATTTTCTGCTGATATGTAAATAAATTATAAATAATAGAAGTTTATTTGGGCCGCACGGTGGTGGCACACACCTTTAATCCCAGCACTCGGGAGGCAGAGGCAGGCGGATCTCTGTGAGTTCGAGGCTAGCCTACAAAGCAAGTTCCAGGAAAGACACAAAGCTACACAGAGAAACCCTGTCTCGAAAATACCAAAAAATAAAAGAAGAAGAAGAAGAAGTTTATTTGGTTCATACTTGTAGAAGCTGTCTACAGTCATGACACTGGAATCTGTTCAGGTCTTTTATACTACACTAAACATGGTAGGAAGGTAATCATACCCATATGGGAGAGGAGATGGGACAAAAGTGGGCTTCACATAGCAAAACTTCTCTCTTGATTACTAACCCGTCTTCACAATGAGAGCACTAGTTCTTTCATGAGAGCAGTATGCTATGACCAATTCATGACAACAATTAAATTTCAATATTATTATTGACAGGGACATTCAAGCCATAATAACTCCTGACTCAAATCACAGGAGAAAGGACCAAAGACTTCATTTCAGTGCACTTTGAACTCATCCTCTTAGAATGAACAAAACTTGAAAAGTCCTATCCCAGGCCTTTTCTTTGCTGACTGTCTAAATACAGAGTTCTCTCCTAAACAGCCTTAAAGAATTATTTTGTGTAGGTTCTTGAAGGTAATTTAATAGGTAAAATGAGAGGGATCTAAAAGCTGGAGGAAATAGAGACATAGTTAATATTTCAGATTTTTTTATGAAGTTGAAGAAATTTTCCTTCTATATGTGATGTTGGTTGTATCTTTCAGAGGAGAGCCTGGTTAAATGTAAGTTTCAGGGCTTTTGGATACAGAAAATTTTATCCACATAAAAAGAAGTCGTTTTTCACTTTTCCTTACACATTGGGAGGTATGTGTGTGGGCGCTGCCTGTAACTGCTTCTCAGTGACAGGAGCTTAATTATCTTTATGATGTGTTGATCTCCTTCTCAAAAGAGATCAGACTTTGAAAGGTGTGAAGAAAATGAATCATCAAATCTATGCATTTTGATTATGATAAAGTTTAATCTTGATTCTGAAGATTAAATGAGAAATTGCTTTAAAGCTCTACAGTCTCTAGTGGATTGTGAAGTCAAGAAAAAAAAAAGTCAAGTTGCTACCTGCTGTAATTTGCCCTAATTAGGCAGTCTTATGCCAGAGCTAGGCGAGGGGAGGGAGGGTGGGAGGAGGGGAAGGCAGGTGGGAGGCAGTGGAAGGGGGGGAAAATAAGAATATTGTTTATCTTAAGAGCTATAAATACTGGTAGAGGTAGAACTCTAGAAAGCAAAATAAATGCATGGTACACATACATATATGCAGGCAAAGTACTCAATATATATAACATACAAATAAGTAAATACATTAAAATGGAAGGAAGGAACCAAGGAAACAAG